>NC_054830.1:103540419-103848312 GCF_018345385.1 Vulpes lagopus
ATTCAACTGCTGGTTGAGTTTATTTTCCTCACATTGCTCAGAACATCAATCATTGGTTTAGCAGTTTTGTTTTTTAATATTTCCAGTCCTTCACTTTTCAAGTTGGTTGTTTACAAGCATGACAAATTTTAATTCTGTCATTTCAGGGTGGTCTTTTTACTTTATTTTTGAAAGCATTTCTTTTTGAGGAGCAGGGCACAAATTTTTATGGCTTAATTTGTCTTAAATAGAGAGCTAGAGAGAACTTAGCCTTTAGAAACTTGGAGCAAATTCACAAGGTGCTTGCAGCGTGCCTAAAGACTAATTAGAGCTACTTAAATGACATCTTTCTCAAAAAAAAAAAAAAATGACATCTTTCTCTTGCGTGTAGCCAAGCAAGTGGTGTGGAGATCGTTACTCCCCAGCTCCTACTTCAGCCTATATCTGGTGGTGCTTCTTATCTGGAAATGAGAAAAAAAAATTTTTTTAGACGATGGCTAGATGTGCTAGTTTTCTTCTTTACTCTGTTTCCAGGAAGCCAGCCAAAAAGTAAATCAAAAAAGTCCATGAGTTTATTTTTATCTCCATTGTCTTTACTTGTTGGGATTTTTTATTCATTTTTATTGTATACCTCTGAAGATTATGCTAATGAATCTACACTTCATTGCTGTGAGGCTATAGAAAAACCTACATCATCTGTACTGTGGTTCTGTTGGTAAAATATAGTCCCAGGTTGTATATCGTTGGGAAGTCATAAAATAATTTTTTTCCTCTCCATTATTTTTAAAAGATTTTATTTATTTATTCATGAGAGACACACAGAGACGTAGGCAGAGAGAGAAGCAGACTCCCTATAGGGAGCCCCATACAGGACTCGATCCCAGGACCCCGAGATAATGCCCTGAGCTGAATACAGTTGCTCAACTGCTGAGCCACTCAGGGGTCTCTCCATTATTTTTTTTTTAATTTTTTTATTTATTTATGATAGTCACAGAGAGAGAGAGAGAGGCAGAGACACAGGCGGAGGAAGAAGCAGGCTCCCTGCACCGGGAGCCCGATGTGGGATTCGATCCCGGGTCTCCAGGATCGCGCCCTGGGCCAAAGGCAGGCGCCAAACCGCTGCGCCACCCAGGGATCCCATCTCCATTATTTTTTAAATAGAAAATGGAAAGGGGACTTCCAGATTTGGAATAACTTTTCATCAGTAGAGTATTTATGAATTAGTAGTTTTATTTCATTACTGTTTTATTACATTGATCATAAGAATAATCTCCACTGGTATTTTAGAAGTTTCAAATGCATTAATAAACTCATTATATTCTCACAGAGGTGTTGGGTAAGGACATTATGAAAATGCTGCTTATATTCTGGGATCTGTGAGGAGACTGGGGTTCTACGAGTTTCCTACAGGCAGAGCTCCTATCACCATACTCTGCCTTTGATTCAGACTACCTCATTGTTATATAAAGCCCTATAATAATTTCACCCTTCTTAATATTACTTTCACAAAATTCTGTGATGCTGTACTGGCCCAAGTTCTGCTTTATTTCAGAGCAGAGTGCTCCCTAACTATAAATGAGTCTCCTCCATCACAGGTGCTGATAATTCCCAACATGTATAGCTAAACTCGGAATATATTCAGTGACAATTCAATCACTCACATCCTTCTCTATGGCTACTCTCATAATCCAGCCTCTTC
Source organism: Vulpes lagopus (assembly GCF_018345385.1). Lineage (NCBI taxonomy): Eukaryota > Metazoa > Chordata > Mammalia > Carnivora > Canidae > Vulpes > Vulpes lagopus. Next base: position 103,542,098 of record NC_054830.1, read on the forward strand.
AGCAGTGCTGAGGAATAGAAAACCAAGGGAAGGAGAACACAGAGCCTTGAGGGGATGGAGCCTGGCTTCACAAACTCTTGAAAAGATTACTCATCCCCCCCTTAACTCATTGTCATGATGAGCTAACAAACATAACAAGGCATGCTTCTAAAATAATCCCCCCCAAAATAACAAAATAAAATAATTGTCCTATGTCCTGTAGAACCACGGAAGGCAGTTTGCCTCTGTGTGGTACTTCTGGGGACACCCAAGGCAGATAATACCCTGTACCTTTGCAAGAGGCATTTGATTTTTCTGCTCTGTTGCCAAAAGAATCCTTCATTTTGCTAGTTCTGATGTGGCTGGTTAGGAGGCTGAGGGGGACAGGCTGAGGCCTGTGCCACTTGGAATTAAATAATTTAACATTTGTTTAATTTAAATAATTAAATAATTATTATTGGATTTCATTTTTCTATTTTCTCTTTAGTTTTGCCAGTGTCAGCAATGAAGTTAGGATTTTTTCTTCATTGTGGGTTGGAAAACCTGTAATCTGGGTGTTAAACATCAATTCATTGTTGTTAGGTATGGGGTGTGTGTGTGTGTGTGTGTGTGTGTGTGTGTGTGTGTATTGAATTGGAGAAGGAGACATGATTTACAAAGTAGAAAGTGGCTTTTGTGCTTCACTGGGTTTTGAGGACTTCTGTCTCACAATAGGGAATAAACTGATTTACCAAAAAGCATTTTTTTTTTTTTGGACACAAACTTCACTAAGGACTTGTAGTAGTGAAAGGAAATCAGAGTAGCTGGGTTTTGGTGCCATGCTGTGAGTCGGGACGGAGTCAGCTGCTCAGCGGAAGGTCCATCTGCAGCTCTGTGGTACAGTAGTTGTTTATCCACTGGAGCAGGCATGGGAGTAGGTCTTTCCTGGAATGCCGCCTCTTTCTCATTCTCACCTCCATGTTCCAGGGACAACTTCTTTCCATGAATAGACCGCCTGCTAGTCTCTCCCACAGTACCCCCGTCCTCCCCCCTTGGATTTGATTTTGTTTGCTTTCTCCCCCACCAGAGTCTAATCAAGATTTGAAGTATCAGTCACACCAAAAAAAATCTCATCCCAGCACGTAAGAGGTAGAAGCAATAGGAATCAGCTTGAAAGAGCATCAGAGCATGTTCCCACCTAATCTGGGATACACAAAACCTCTATCTTAAAATAACTTCACAGAGATTTCTAAATCCAAGAAGGTTAAGAATATCACAGAGAGACATCTTATTTTAGAACTCAAAAGGACTGGAGGGAATCAATTTGTCCAACACGCCTTGTTTAGCAGATAAGCAATCAGAGGTCTGGACAAGTTGAACAACTGCCCAAATGTCAAAGAGTAAACTACCAGCAGCCCTAGATACAAGTCCTGGTTTCTTGGGCAGTTTCTCTAAATTTTTAGCAAGTGCTTAATATTGTTTCAAGACTTCAAAAGGCACATGTGACTTCTCCTACAGGATGGAGTGATATAGAAATACTCACATACCCATTATAATTACTTAATTTCACATTGATAAAATAACTGGTGTACTATTTGGGATCCTGCTCTTTCACTTAGCATCAGGGCATAAGGCCTTATTATAAAACTTTTATGATTATGAACACCCCTCAACAAGGGAGGTCTTTTCAAATCAAATTATCTCCTGACTTGAAAAATTGAATGCAGAGCAAGTTTGTCTGTTTGTGTTTTTGCTTTTTTTTTTGTTTGGTTGGTTTTTTTTAGGGGGGTGGGGGGAGTTAAGGGAGAAGGAGAGAAAGAATCTTAGGCAGGCTCCATGCCCAGCACAGAGCCACACACAGGGCTTGATCTCACACCTCTGACATCACAAGATGTCAAGAGTTGGATGCTTAGCCAACTAAGTGACCCAGGTGTTCCTTTTTTTTTTTTTTTCATTTTGTTTTGTTTTGTTTTTTATTCATTTGGTAGAGACACAGAGAGAGCACAAGCTAGGGGAGAGGCAGAGAGAGAGAGGGAGAAGCAGACTCCCAGCTGAACTGAGAGCCCAGTGTGGGGCTCAGTCCCAGGATCTGTAGATCATGACCTGAGCTGAAGGCAGATGCTAAATCATCTGAGCCACCTCAGTGCCCCTCTTTTGTTTTGTTTTAATAGACCCATATGACCCAATTAGTTCTCTCAAGTTAATAGGAAAAAAATTATTTTAGCCCAGTCATGATAAAACAGTTAAGATAGTTATTCTTTAGCAGTTCAACATGCTTTCAAGGTTTTAAAGCATTCTTCAGCATGAATTATTTATTCATCACAAATATTCTTTGAGTAGCTTTATCTTTCCAAGGATTCCTCTTCTTTTAATATTTAAACACATGTGGGACCAATGTCATAAAGCCCTGTTCTATTTTTTTATTTAAATTCAATTAATTAATATATATTAATTTCAGAAGTAGAGTTCAGTGAGTCATCAGTCTTATATAACACCCAGTGCTCATTACATCACACACCCTCCTTAATGTCCATCACCCAGTTACTCCATCTCCCCACTCCCCACCCCTCCAGCAACCTTCAGTTTGTTTTCTACCATTAAGAAGCCCTATTCTATAAATCGTATGCTTAAGTGAAGAAAAATGGCATTGTCTTTGCATGTTGAATTCATGGTACGTTTCCAAAGCTTTGCAGATAATTACAAGAACTGTGGGGCCCAAAATCCATGCCTAGGTGTGCTTTCCACTGAAAGCTATGACCAGCAATTCCCAGCAAGTGAAATGAGGGCCTAACTCTGAATTGCTGTTGCTGCATCTTGCTATGCATGAAGGCCACAGACGCACTGCTCTACCGGCTATTCACCTCATCACAATCTCTGTTGGTCTTGAAGGCTTGAATTTTGTAGCTCTAAGCTTTCTTTGCCCCAAACACAAAACCCAGTATAAAATATGTAAGCAATATTTATATGTACCACAAGAAAGAATAGTCCATTACCTGATAAAACAGACTACAACATAGGAAAGAGTCATGTAGGTATACTATGAACTCAAGATTTAGCCTCAGTTTTTTCACTTATAAGATTAGAATAATAATTATGGGTGTTGGACCTGTTTAGATGGCTATTGGTAAGTGGGGAGTACACATGAAGTAGTACATAGGAAGTCATGAAATTCACTTTTATAAAGGTAATAAGCTGTTCTTGAACAAAGTTGGTCAAAGACCAACAGACTCCAAGACAGTTCCCACAGCAGGGCCAGCCCTAAAGTTTATGCCTATGATGAGCTAAAGCAGACATCTTTGTTATGCTTACTAAGCAACCCCTATTAAAAAAAAAAAAAAAAAGCAACGAGCACCATTATTATCATAGTATTGGACAAAGGTCTCCTTGGCTCCAAAAATTAAAAGCAATCAGCTAATTTATAGTAATTCTATATTCTTTCAGTACTGCATGTTAAGTTAGATCTCCATCCATCATAGCCCCAGAGGGATTCAATTAATTCTCACACACTTCTCTTGGATTAGTAGTGCACTCTGATTAGTGTTGCATTAGCAGATGCAAATCATCTTCTGGATAAGGCAGGGAATTGAAAATTAAATAAACAAATATGCGCATTACTTGGAGAAGGTCACCCCCCAAAAAGTGAAAGGATTTTGTAGATCCAGCCTCCTAGCATAAATATCACAATTGAGAGCTACTGAGGAAGCGTTTCATGGCACCAAAACACTTGGAAAGCCACCATGTTGTTTTTCTCACAAAATTGGTTGAAAAATCTTTCTAAATACGTCACACTGAAAACTGAGATCTCATCTATTTGAAACACACTTCTGCTCAATTTTAGTTTCCAACCTGGGGTTAATGTTTTTAAAAAGGCAAACTACCACCCTTCCTAAAATCTTTTCTCATCCATCTTTCTACACAGCTTGTTGTTTGGGATGTATGAAATACAGATATATTAGATCTCAGACCTTCTGTAGAACATGATCATTTCTCACATCCCCATCTTATAAAGGTTATATGGGAGAAGACTTACCTGGAAATGTCTTTTTGTCAGAGTATATAAAGGGATTTGCTGGAAGGAGGTTTTCATTCCAGGTACTACTTCCTGATAGATGAGTGTCAAAATAGAAAAGGAGCCTCAGCATTATTTTCAAGATGTAAATATTAGCCTAATAATTAACTCTACTAGGTATTGAATTTTTTCTTTTAATTTTCTTTTTTAAATATCAGGTCCCAAATTCCTAAAGCATTTTGTGATCCAGTACAGATCCCGAGTGCCTAGTATTTTTCAGACAGATTTTCAGTCTTTTTATCTCTGGGAAGTGGAAGTATTATTAGGTAGCAACCCACCCTTCCCACCCCTCTGCCTAAAAATAATAATAATTTATTATTCTAACCTAAGCAGTATGTCAAAAAACAATTAATTACATAATAAATGATTAAAATTTACAAAAGAATGTTGGGTGGGGCTGATTGCCTTCCTTTAGATGTGAATCTCCTGTCCATCTCTCCTCTGTCTTCTGACATATTTTTCAGATACAATTCTTATCCTTGATAAGGGGGAAGTGGCATGATGCCCCTGATGCATTTTCTGAGTCATTAACCCAGATTTCTCTATTTTGAACTTTCTTGGAAAAAACTTTTCTGTATATTGGTAGCTGAGAGGGCTTTAGCCAGAATCCCTTTTCATCAATTCTTTAATGTTGTTAATTGTTATATTGAAATTTCAAAGTGGGCTTTTCCTGTATTATAAAATAGATTCATTGTTGGCTCAGAACCAAATCCTGTGGACATGAGATTGTGTGTGCTTCCCAGTGGCCGTAACCTGAGGACTTTATTTAAACTGTCTCTTGAATCTACAGTAATTTGGTGTCTGGAGGAATAGGATCTTTATCAACAAAGAACTGCCAGAACCCCAACTGCTTCTTGAGTAGCTGTAATAGATGAATAATGTTACAACCAACCGTGCATTTCAGTCTTTACTCAAAAGGCTTTTCACTAATGCTGGTGGTATTCCATATCCATGTGTTCATCTCAGAGCCCAGTAGTTCCCATCTGACTTTCATTACTTTTTTGAGAGGATCAGTTTTACAACTGGAATCAGAAAAGCAGTCAAAGTAATTGCAAATGGCAATCAGTGAAATATAACAATTTTAGCTTGGGAACATATGTTCCATTGTAAAGAAAAATGTTCTTTTTTTTTCATAGCTCCAGGACTCATATTTTCCCAGGGCAAAAAGGGCCATGTACAGGTTCTGGTGCTACCTCTCATATCATGCTGGTATCCACGTAAAGTGCTTATTCCCTTCCAGGGACAGGCAACTCATTACATCCCAAGGAAATCTATTCCCTTTTTGATTCTGACAATTTGAAAATGCTTTATTATATTGGAGATGAAATTCTCTCTCTGTAGTTACATGATTCAGAGTTGAAAAACTTAGATCTCAACAGAGTAAACCTAACCCTCTCTTCAGATCCTCACAGACAGCTCTCATCCCCAACCCCTACATTTTCCCCTGCCAAACTGTAGTATGTATTCCTTTTTCTTACAGAATAGGTTTGATTTCCATAACCACCCTGGTCACTCTCCTTGGAGGAAGCTCAGATTTACCTATATATCTCTTAAAAGTGTCACTCTGAATTAGACTTTCAATCAGAATATCAGCATTAAATTTAAGGTCTGTCCACTTATTAAGTGTCAGAATTGGGGCAATTTTTTTTTTTTGTCCCTAGAGACAGCAAGAGCTAATAACAAAGATGTAGTTTAGAAGTCAAAACAGGCAATAGCCATGTTAACAAACAAGTATATGATTACAAAGTGTAATAAGTAATATAAAGAGTTGTGAAGGGAGTTCTGAAGCCCAAGAGTAACGAGGGCAGGCTTTCTGAGAGACAGGCTGAGTGTTTTACAATGGGAAGGAGACACTGTGGGTGTTCTAAGATGTGGGATGGCACTAAGGTAGGAAAGCAATGTTTTCTACCAGTGGAAGCAAGACCAGACTCTAGAGTTTAGAAGGCAAGAAGATGAGTAGAACAAGATGTGTTTGGAAAAGTGTGGAGCTTTGTAGCTATTGTTGAGAGTTTGGATTTTGTTTGAAATAAAAGGGAAGTCCATTGTTGGGTTTGAAGGAAAGAAGTTACAGTGTCTGAAATATATTCTTAGAACTTGCTGTCATGCTAGATGAAGAGCAGACTGCAAAGGACAAAAGCAGAAGTGGGATAACCAATTAAGAGGCAACTTGTCATAATCAAGGGAGAGGTGCATGTGGTGTAATACTGTGAAGTTTGAACAAGAAGCAATCTCGGCAGAGTTTAAGACAGACTTAGCAGACAGACTGACTATAATTAAACCAGACTCTACCATTTTGAGCAAGTACTTTAATCTCTATGCACCTCAGTCTTCTCCTTTGTTAAAGGAAGATCCTGACAAGACTTACTTCACAGAGTTGTTGTAAATGAGTTTACAAATGAGTTCCCTGTTAGCTAAATTTGTAAAGAATGTTTCACTGCTACACATACTCCACTCTACATTGCATTTTCAGACTCAGGCATTATTTTATTTCACTTTTGTCTGGCAATGTGGAATAGCATGAGTGAGAAATGTGACCAGGTAATTTTTTATCCTCCTCTGCATGCTATATTTTACTGATGCAGTGGAGAAAATAGACAGTGTGTGAGAAAAATGGCACCTTATGGACAAACAGTTGTATGTTTCTTTCTTTGGTATATACCTTGTCATATTACAGAGATCCAACACCTGGAACACTATATTTCTTTAATGTGACAGTCCTGATAAGACCTGTTTTTATCTTGCTTAAGACCCAAAGTTTAATATATTGTGATTCCTCTAGCATAGTGTGGAAAATAATATAGCAATACCCGCAGGCCGGATCCCAGGCTGTTTCCTCTCGTGATAGATTCACCTAGTGGAATAACACTTTGTGTTTTACAGGCATCCCAGGAAGTGACTATGTGAATGCCAACTACATAGATGGCTATAGGAAACAAAACGCCTATATTGCAACACAGGGATCACTCCCCGAAACATTTGGGGACTTTTGGAGAATGATATGGGAACAACGGAGTGCAACAGTTGTCATGATGACAAAACTAGAAGAACGGTCCAGGGTAAGAATATCTACCTTCTCCCCCTTCAGATCTTTCCTCAAGTAGTCCCTATGTTGCATATTTTATTATTTTCAGAATTTGCTCTTTCCTTAAACTTTGACTTTCCAACAGGCACAAATCAGAAATGGGAATCAACAACTCTGATGAAGCCATTCTTTAACACTAAGTTTTTCAAGAAGGAAATTCTCTTGTTACCACACGATTGAAAAAAAAAAATACAAAACAAAAACAAACCAAAAAAAACCCAAAACAAAAACCTACTGAAAAAAGTTGACAATTTGGTTAGAGAAAATAAATATTAGCTTGACGCTCTTTCGAAAACTCACATTGAACAAGAACACCCAGACTTTGGGGGAGAATTCCACCAATATGGACTTGTCAGTATTTTTAACTTTTTATTTCAAGTAATCTGCAGGGTAATATCTAAAATTCTATGAAAGAGGCTCTTATATAAATTATTCAAATTAGCAAAAATTAAGTTAGGGCAGCCAGAAAAATGATGTGGGTTAATACACAGCTTGGAAAACACATAAATGTGTAGAGGGCATTTGCTACTTTAGCCTTCTCCAAAATGAATAGATTTTAATAGCAGAGTCATTGCTTGTTAAGGTCTAAGAAAGGAATTTTATTCATCATATGGGTCCAATATTATGGTGCATGGCACATTAGTTAAATGTTATTGATTTGCAAAACTAAAACATAATGGGTAAGCAGTGTGCCATATTCCCAAGTGATTATGCAAATATTGTAGCCATCTGATGAAAATCAATCTTTAACCTTGAGAATTTAATGAAGGAGTCTGAAAAAATCACTGAAGGCAGCACATACTCTCATTGAAGAGTAAGACCTTCAGAGCAGAGTTTGAAACCACTGGTGAGAGGTCTCTTTTACTGTGGTCATAGTAGCCTCAAAAGATTATTTAGAAGGAAGCCAAAGTCCACTCCCTGTTTGTTATATGACAGTTGAGTTTTTAAAATGGTCTTCTAAGCTCGATACCATGGCGGTTTCTTTTAGCCCAAGTAGGTAGATGAGGGAAGAGTTGTGCAGGGGTTTTATAAGGGAAAGCTCAGGCTCAAGAAAATATAAAAAGTTCCAGCCATTACTTTAAAGATGGGAAATAAAGGATATGGTACACAACTGGTTTAGCAAACCCAAAAAGCAATTAAACCTCTTTATAACATGTGAATTGGATGGAAATACTAAAATATTATCTGAAAGGAATTCAGATGAAAACTGTTACGACTGTGAAAACAAATGTCACTCTCATTCTTTACATGAAAATCCCATCCAAAAGATGTAAATGGGTCCATTATTGATTTGTACTCAGGGTAACCCCTATATAGCAAGTCCTCTAAAAACAACACCCATCCAAACGTTTCTTGGATAGAACTCTTCATAATGCAACATCTAACACATATTAGATGCATTGATATTTCACAAAATCTTGTGAGATAAACACTACTGTGATCTCCACTTCACATATGAATCAACTAAGCCTAGAACATTCCAGAAGGTCACTCAAGGTCATTCAGCTACCAAGGTCAGAGTAAGGATTTGAAGATAGGCAGTCTGGCTCCAGAACACATGTACTTAACCATCAGGCCATATTGCCTGTTAACACTTCTGTGAAGCTGAGACAGCTGAACTATTATATTACAGCATGCATGTAAATCCAACCTACCCAGACTGCTCTGCCTGGAGATACCGGCTGGTAACAAGCAGTCATTTGCAAAAGCTGTTTTCAGTAAAACACACATTTTATCTTGACACTGCAGGCCTTCATTAAACCGTGCACAGAAACTTGTTTTGAAATAACCAAATGAAATTCTGCCCCTTTTCTCCCTAATTGCTTCTAATAATAAAGTTAGTTCTAACTGGTCCCACTGCCACCGCAGCATCTGATGGTAATGAGCAGTTCTTGGCGGAAGGCATTGTGACTTAAATACCTGCAGTTTATCTTTATGTTGCAGGCTACCTTTTTTTCCCCTCCTCAGACAGAGGAACTTATTTTGAAGTTACTAAATGAACCTCTGTTTGCTCCCTTCATTAATTACTCTTTGCTCTTGCAAGTTAGCTTTCTCCTTTGTTAAATGGCCTAAGGAAGCCAATTAAAATGCTGTCTTGTGATTTTTATTCTGTGGTAGTTCAGTCTGTACCCAACTTATGATGACCTGCACAAGCCAGTGTTAAGGAATTTCAACATCATCAATCTGACCATACGAATGAGTCCTGACCCAGAAGGCACCAAAGCCCTTCTTTCCCCATTCTAGAAGACTCGAGAATAAATGACCAAATAAATGACCGAGAAATCTAGCAAAGCACTCCCCAAAATATCTCACCTGCTCTTCCATCTTCTCCTTCACATCCTCCCACCTCACTTTTTCCCTATCCAGTTGCTCTTTCACCAAAAGTACAGGTCTGGCATTCCTGGATGCACAAATAAGAACTTGGATTTAGTTTCTCTAAATAGTGGCTGTTACTGAAATATATAGCTTTATTATTTAGAAACTCTGTGGGTTATGTGGGCTGATCTGGGAACTCAACAATTTTTGATTCCCAATAGCCAACTACAAAGCAAATGTTTGAACTAGTCTGGCTTTATTTAGGGACAGACTGCCTGCAGACTAGTCTCCCTCATAAAGGGAGGTGATCCAGGTGGTTAAAACAAGACACCTCTCCAAGGGCTGATGCCTAAAATTTCATTATTCTGATGAAGGCTTAGGTTCTTGAAATAATATTCACCCCCCCATGGTATGTGGGGGGAAAAAAGTGTGTGTGTGTGCGTACGTAAACATTTCTGTGTACTACAGAATACTTGTATGCAGGAGTATATGTTGACTGGCGATTTGGTGTGGGGGAGAGAAGAGGAAAGGAATGAGAAGATAGGTGAGAGTTCACAAGACTACCTAGGAATACCACCGTCAGAGAGAAGAGAATGATCTGACACAGTCCCAAGTAGGGGTGCCTTGCAGTCAAATGTCTGAGTTTCGATTCCAGCTATGGTGCTTCTTGGCAGTTTACTGGGAAAATCTCATTTGTCCCTTTTAAACTACATAGAGGGATTCTTGTGAGTATTCACCATGTAAGGGATATGACAGGGAGCCTCAGTGAATCTCACCTGTTAGTGTTTGGTTGAGATAGAGCTGGGAGGTTGTATCTATATAATCAATTTCTGGGCAGCCCAGGTGGAGCAGCGGTTGAGCACTGCCTTTGGCCCAGGGCATGATCCTGGAAACCTGGGATCAAGTCCCACGTTGGGCTCCCTGCATGGAGCCTGCTTCTCTCTCTGCCTGTGTCTCTGCCTTTCTCCCTCTGTGTGTCTCTCATGAATAAATAAATAAAATCTCTAAAATTATATATATATTTTTTTTTTAAATTTTTTATTTATTTATGATAGTCACACACAGAGAGAGAGAGAGAGAGAGGCAGAGACACAGGCGGAGGGAGAAGCAGGCTCCATGCACCGGGAGCCCGACGTGGGATTCGATCCCGGGTCTCCAGGATCGCGCCCTGGACCAAAGGCAGGCGCCAAACCGCTGCGCCACCCAGGGATCCCTATATATATATATATATATATATATATATATATATATATATACATAATCTGTTTCTCCTAAAGCTGCTTCTCAGATAATTCAGTTTTGGGGTTGTTTTTGTTTTTGTTTTGTTTTGTTTTCCCCAAATGCAATGGGTTTTTTTCTCCGCAGCTGACAGTGAACCCTGAGCGGTATCACAGAGTCACTCTGTGATGAATGAGAGTCACGCTCATGGTGAATTCCGCCAGCGGTTGCCAGTGTAACAACCGTGTACAGTGTTCAAGCAGAGCTCGTAACGGAGGCTCCTTTTGCTCTTGCCTTCCCCAGGACAGGGGCCACAAAGGCATCCTGGCTGCAGCCTCCTCTGCAACCATAGCATGAAAATGGTGAAAATAGTAATATCAACAAGAAATACACGTAGTAATAATTGTCACTAAAGGTAATATATTCTTGATACCACATTTCCTTTTGACTCGGTTTTGCGTAACTCCTCCTCATTCCCTTACTTACTTGACTGTGCCAGGGGACTCACCTCTTAGTACCTGCCTCCTGTGTTCTCTAGCTTCGTGCTCTGCATCATCACTCAGGCCTTTGGTTGATGAAGCAGCAGTGCACTTAGAACCTTTGCCAAGTTAGAGCAGCGCACTCATAAAAGGCTCCTTGGTTCATTAGCATGTGTTAGAAGTTTCACTAGCTTTTTGTTAAAGAGCTGACCGTTCTTAGCATTTTATTGGCTAAAGAATCCCTTCCAAGTGTGATAGCTTAGGACTTAAATTGGCCTTTTGGTTTTCAAACTCCTCATATGTGGCCTTGCAAGAATTCCAAACTTAACCAAGAAGACTATTTGCATAGTGTGTGCATTCAGCTATCAGGCCTGAAGACAGAATGTGTACATTGAATATTTTCTGAGTTTCATTTGGATATGTAAAGAAACAAAACAAAATATAAGGCTATAAACTGGAGATTTTGAAAGTAAAATACAATTGCTGCCTGAAAACACACAGATAAGTTTAAAGCTTTGTAAAATGTGCTTTGTGACATGAGATATTGTTAGTAGGTCTTATTCTACAATTTCCATCTTTTTTTGCCAAATCCTCTCAAGTTCTGCATAGTTCATTGATTCTGTAGCAAGTCATTCTCTCATGCCCTAGAATGTGGTCTCTAATTGTTTCCATGTTTCATAACATGCCAGTAAGCACATGAATTGGTTTGGGCAACCACATGGAGGGAAGAAAAAGCTCGGAAAAAATGAAGCACTCATAGGAGAGTAAATGTATACAGCTGGGATTTCCACTCCAAGGGTGTTATTTGTGGGCAACTAGGACACATGGTTGGCAGCCTCACTTGAACCATTAGAGGCTCCAAGGTAGGATTTGCCAAGGTGACTCTTGGCCCAGGAACCTCTATTATTTAGTGGGTGATTGTCCTTCTTCCCCCTCACCCCCCCCCCACACCTTCATCTATTTGCTTTTAGCTCTTTCTTTTCTACTTTGTTTCCCATCCTACGGAATACAAAACAGAGGAAGTGTGGAAGCGTCATGCTTAACAAATTCTTCAGCAGCCTTAATTAGTGTTACAAATTGGAACAGCTTAACCAAGGCTAAGGGATACCTGGCTTTGTCTTGGCCTCACCAGCTTGCCCTTACTTACTGCCCATGGTTGATGTTCACTGTCGCTTCTGTTGTCTTGCAAGCTTTATAGTGGAAGTTGAATCACCTAAAGTGCTATTAGTGTGGAATTGTGCTGTTATTAGTGCTATAAATGTTGAGGATGAGGAGTGAAATTTTGACCCTCAACAAAGGGGGCATGACTTAAATTGTCATTCAGTGTGGGCCACATCAATTAGTGGTGTAAACAGAGTTAAAAGTGAGGAATTCTACACTTGGCTTCCAGATTAAATCCCATTTTCTGTTCTCAAATAGAAAAATATGCAACCAGTTGATGGTATCCATTTCTAGAGCAGATCAGATGTTTTGTGCATCATGACTTTAGTTTATCTTAGGTCATTGCACAGAAAATTCCCTGCTCCACTAAATTGTGTTTTTGTGCTAATGAATGTCAAGGCCCAAGGCACTGGGATGCTGTTAACTACACTGTGTTAATAGTTTAGGGAGTTAGAATACAGAGGCTTGACATTGGATGGGTGGAGCACTTCTGACCTATTGATCATTCCCTCCACCACCAATGTCCTCCCCTGTCCTTGAATGTCACCTTAGTATATTTCCCCCAACAGAGAGTGAAGGTGAGACACGTTCACATTTGGTTGTGTGGCCAAGAGGGCAATTCTAGGCAAAGAAGGAGGTGCTGATAAAATGTTTTCTTGTTTTCTTGTAAAACACATCTTGAGATTCTTTTCAGATTGTGAGGTCCTTTTGGGTTAGAAGTTGGCAGACTCCTGTTGAAGATTATAAATGGCAGTGTTATTGTTTTCTTTGTCGTTATCGGTTTTGGAAGGCCCAGCCTTGGCCAGCAGCAGACTAATTCTTGGTCCCTCTGGTTTGTCAAGGTTCGGTAAATTTAATGGAGAGCAAATGCTTTCCAAATGCCAGGTCTCTGTCCTTTTCCAAATAGAACTGGAAGCGCCGAAGGCCTCGAACATTTAATTTCTCAAACTGCAGCCTAAAGCACTGCCTATCTAGGGCAACAGAAACTGCTTTTTCCTTAAGCAACTGTAGAAACGGCAGCACAAACATTGCCTTTGGAGTCTGCATGATGTATGGGATTGTTTTTGAAAAGTGGTGGATATTTAATGTAAATAGGACACTGGCAACAAAAAGAATGGTGCTCATATTGGCAACCTAAAGGATGTTTGGGTTCTTATCTAGCAAGTTCCACACTCTTGGTTTTCTCTAGTCAACAGACACAATGTCAGATAAAAGAGAGAGCATCCCACCACTTTCTTACTGTGTTAGCTTCTTGGATTTTCTACCTTCTTTCCCTACCCCCATCTCCTCTATTTAGAATGGCAGCCTACAGATTCTGGCCCAAAAGAAACATTCCTGTGAAAATGAATTAGAAGCATCATGGCCTAGGGAAAAGCTGAACTGGGAGGATGCAATTTTGCTCTTGGTGACATTGTACAAAGCCCGTCTCATTGTCCACGTTCGTGTGTATAGCACTCCCAAGCTGATGAGGTCACTTCGAAAATCATAAGAAGTGTGAATTAACTCTGTGTTTAGGCAAAGGTGAGGTTCGGCGGGTATGCAACAGTATAATTATACTGGTTGTTAAAATGCTAAAATGTATCAATACTACCAATATACAGAAATTATCTTTTCACTGAAACTTTAAGTTGCCTGATATATTGCTCAATGACAGTGACACAGGAGTGTTGCCAGGCCATAGGCAGCCACCGAGCGGATCCAAGCAGATACAGAGGTGATAGTATGGCTCTGTAGAGCACCCACCTGCTTCCAGGTGTGATTCAGGCTGAGGTGCAAACTCTAAGGGCCACAGCTACATGGGAAGAGCTGACATTTAAGTACCACCTCGCCATGACAAAGGGGTACTTTATAGTGTTTTCCTCTGGTTACAACAGAGTGCCAGAAACTTGAGATATAATGACTGTCAATTTAATGGGGGGGAGTCATTAGAAAAGTTTAGTGCAGCTCCCTGTATGAACTTCTGGCAGACACATTGTCCTAGTCTGTTCAGGCTGCTACAACCAAATGCCATAGACTGGATGGCTTCAAAATTATTTCTCACAGTCCTGGAAACCGGGAAGTGTAAGATCAAGAAGCCAGCAGATTTTGGTATCTGGTGAAGCTCCACTTCCTCACTCACAAAAAAACTCTCTTCCTGTTTTATCCTCACGTGGTGGAAGGGGTGAGGGAGCTTCCAGAGTCTCTATTATAAGGCATGAAGCCTATTCATGAAGGCTCCACTCTAGACTTAATCACCTCCCTAAGGCTCAGCTCCTCATAATCAAACTAGGGATTAAATTTCAACCTATGAAGTTTGTTTGTTGTTGTTATCTTGGCAGAGGGGGGGACACAAATATTTAGTCTAGAGCACACATCAAACAAAAGGAAATATCAATTTTTGAATTAATAAATGGTTTAGAAAGTGTTCAAATGGTTCAATGACCTGATAAGCAGTTTTATATGAATAATTTGGTTTATTTAGAGAATAAGATTTTTCATCTTTCCAGTTTTATTTATGAAAAGCTATCACTGCACTGGTGGTTAAATGCTTTAATATTACTCTCATTTCAGCTATTCTGTGTCCTTGATCTCTAGTACATAATGGTCAGCAAAGAGAAAATGAAGCGGGGAAACCAGACTACCCTTTTGCCATTCGAAAATAGATATGGCCAAATGTTACTTGAGTGAAAAGAATGACATCGCTGAAAGAGAATAGAATCATCTCTATACTTATTTTTAGATAGTCAAATATTGAAGCTGGTCTTTAAAACTGCCAAGAAAAGATATTATAGCCTATAAAAATAAACAGCTCAGCATATAATTTATCCATCCACTAAAACATATCCTCATAATTATCTGAAACTTCCTTTTATTATATCCTCCCTTACAGAATGTGTATTGACAAGGGCATATTAACATTTCCATATTCCCAATACCAACTTTGACTTGTATTATCTAATGTTAGCATACTTTCTAACTGCTCCTTATAGAAGGTTCCTCTGCCCAAACATAGTAGATAACTAATTTTTCCAGTTAATTTCAGCAACAGTTATACTTTTCCCTCTATCATTTACTGTTTATTCTAAATTCTTCTTTGGCTAAATAATCTGGTCCTAGGTAAGATTTTCAAAGTACTATATAGTACATGGATTTTGCATTAGTGATGCTGGGACCCTTTGGAGGTATTGGTTTGTTACCTTTCCAATTCTGATGCTTCGCCATGCTGCCATGCTCAAGAAGTCTTTATTAAAATGAGAAGGTTTTCGTTTCAGAAAGTTTTGGGCAATT
Organism: Vulpes lagopus; assembly: GCF_018345385.1. Lineage (NCBI taxonomy): Eukaryota > Metazoa > Chordata > Mammalia > Carnivora > Canidae > Vulpes > Vulpes lagopus. Next base: position 103,557,648 of record NC_054830.1, read on the forward strand.
TAAAAATAAGCTAACGTAGACCACAGTGTAGTTGATTATAAAACTGGCTTCTAGTTTTTGAGTGTCTGTGGTGTTCCAGGCACTTCCAAGATAAGCCATATGGAAGTAAAAAGAGACTAGAAAGAAAGCATTTCCCTGAAGCACAGTCAGCAGACCTACTGGATAAATCCTATCTCATAGTTCCAGTGACAATTTTTATCTTTCCATCAATTTGCTTTTAATAGATTGCCATGAAAGAGGTGGTATGAATTAATTCCATAGCATACAGTTAGTGATGGTCAACTTGTTCTTTCCATAATTATGAAGAAATGAAGCTACCACATATGGGTAATCCCTTTGTAATAATAAAAATAAATATATCCCCCAAATTCAGACAGAAATATGAACTGTCTTATTTAGGTTAGGCTTCAAATTGAGTTACTGGGTGAGGTTCCTAAACCACAGCTTGGGTAGCATGTTCTGCTTCTCTCCTTTTTCACCACAGACACTAATACATTCCCTGCTCACATCTGACTAGGACCCAGGTAGAGCAAGGGAGTTACCTGGAAACCTCACATCTATGCTTTTGAAGAACCAGCAGATGTAAGCATACCTTTATATTTATTTAGCCAGTAAAGCTGATGGATTGGGGGTAGGAGGGCATCTCATTTCACTTTGATGCCCCCACGGTTGCTAAGACCTTGCCTTCCACCTCTCAAGTCCTAAATACATGTCCACTGGGATTAATAACATGCTTCTTTTTTTCAATTTAGAATGATTACATTTTTATAACAACAACCATAAAAATCGAAAACACAATCTGAGAATTAATAATAGCTGTTGCCTGTTGAATGCCTGTTGGGTTTAGAGTTTCAGGTGCATGGTCTTTGAGCCTTATGATAGCCCTGTCATGCTGTAGATATTCTACCCATTTAACAGATGAGGCTGCTTTGGCCCTACAAATAAAGAAGCCATTACCTGGTCTCTAGTCAGATTGCCCAACCTTCTATGCTTCAGTCCTGGAGATCATTTGTAGTCAATCACTTCAGAATTAAATAGGAAAAGACAAGCATCAGTATTTTTATTCAGGAGCTACCGCCTTTTAGTTCTTAGATGCTCAGAGAGGAGCCTCCCACACTGGGCTCTATGCACAAAGCCTAAAAGTAGTAACTCTAGAAATACCTTCCAGAGATTGTCTCCCAGGGGAGAAAAAAGGTTTACTATTGTCAAAGTAAAACATTTCAAGAGAGAGAATGGAGCAAGTTCATTTGTATCGGATAATTAGAAAAAAATCATTTCTAACCATTCTCCTGTGCCCTTTTCCCCCCCTCACTACACTTCCCAATTACTTTCTAATGTTGAAATCAGAATTATTTGTTTAGTATATAGCTAAAAATGAAGGACTTAAAAGAATGTTGATAAATGTGAGCCTTTAAATGGATCCCTTAGAAAGCAGATGAAAGCGTAGGGGCTATTCAGAGAAGGAGGAGGAGAAAAGAGTGCCCAGGTACTTACTAGTGAAGAGAAGAGTACATTGCTGTAACTGTTTTGAGAAGCCTGGGGACAGCTTCTAATCCTGTTTCTGAGACCATATGTGTGCATGTGTAGATATGTTCAAATATTTATTTTTTCATAAGCTCCCTTTGTAAAATATTTCTTGAGAGAAAACAGCAATGTTTAAATATATTTGCTTTAAAATATTGCTCCCAGTTTTTGCTGTTGAATTTGAAACATTTTAGAGCAGGTTTGTGTGTGTGTGTGTGTGTGTGTGTGTGTGTAGTTTTGTTGTTGTTGTAAAAAGTAAGATTCAAATACATTATTTAAATTAGTACAAAAGCTTTCTTCTTCTTTAGCTGAAAATGTACACAACATTAACTCTTTATAGTAATATTTTCTGGTATTCTTTTTTCCTAAAGGAGCTAGAGTGTAAGTTAATAATAGTTGCAGTTTTAAACTTAATACTAGAACTATGAGAATAATTAGTGTAACTTCAGTTTTTCCTATATCTTATGTATGGGGTAGAGTTGTAGATGGAAAGTCTCTAAATAATGAAATGATTTTTCCAGAAGTCACATAAAACCTGGCTTATGGTCTTTTCCTCCATTTCCTTTGTCTTATCTCACCCAAAGGTCTGATGATAATCAATTCCCAGCTTTGAAATAAAATTGCATTGAATTTGGTTCAGTGCATCATACTAACCTCATAGATCATTTCATTGCATTAACCTGCTGTTTTTATATCTGTCATAGTGATACCTGTCCCTGTGGGATTTGATCTGTTGATTTTGATTTCAAAGAGTTGACATCCAGCTGAAATTGTTAAGTAATGAGTTGAGTTTCGCTCTTCATTTTTTTTTAACTTAACACATTGCTGGCATCCTCTCAAATGCTGCAGTAAGAGGTCTCCAAAGTTACTTTTGTTCTTTGCAGTGAGAAATCAACTTGACATCTATTTTATGGTTTAAAACAGTCCCTTTGGCATACTTTTTTTTAATAAATTAATTTTTATTGGTGTTCAATTTACCAACATACAGAATAACACCCAGTGCTCATCCCGTCAAGTGTCCCTCTCAGTGCCCATCACCCATTCACCCCCACCCCCCACCCTCCTCCCCTTCCACCACCCCTAGTTCAATTCCCAGAGTTAGGAGTCTTTATGTTCTGTCTCCCTTCCTGATATTTCCCACACATTTCTTCTCCCTTCCCTTATATTCCCTTTCACTATTATTTATATTCCCCAAATGAATGAGACCATATAATGTTTGTCCTTCTCCGATTGACTTACTTCACTCAGCATAATACCCTCCAGTTCCATCCACGTTGAAGCAAATGGTGGGTATTTGTCGTTTCTAATGGCTGAGTAATATTCCATTGTATACATAGACCACATCTTCTTTATCCATTCATCTTTCGATGGACACCAAGGCTCCTTCCACAGTTTGGCTTCCACATTGCTGCTAGAAACATCGGGGTGCAGGTGTCCCAGCGTTTCATTGCATCTGTATCTTTGGGGTAAATCCCCAACAGTGCAATTGCTGGGTTGTAGGGCAGGTCTATTTTTAACTCTTTGAGGAACCTCCACACAGTTTTCCAGAGTGGCTGCACCAGTTCACATTCCCACCAACAGTGTAAGAGGGTTCCCTTTTCTCCGCATCCTCTCCAAAACTTGTGGTTTCCTGCCTTGTTAATTTTCCCCATTCTCACTGGTGTGAGGTGGGATCTCATTGTGGTTTTGATTTTATTTCCCTGATGGCAAGTGATGCAGAGCATTTTCTCATGTGCATGTTGGCCATGTCCATGTCTTCCACTGTGAGATTTCTCTTCATGTCTTTTGCCCATTTCATGATTGGATTCTTTGTTTCTTTGCGTTGAGTTTAATAAGTTCTTTATAGATTTTGGAAACTAGCCCTTTATCTGATATGTCATTTGCAAATATCTTCTCCCATTCTGTAGGTTGTCTTTTAGTTTTGTTGACTGTATCCTTTGCTGTGCAAAAGTTTCTTATCTTGATGAAGTCCCAATAGTTCATTTTTGCTTTTGTTTCTTTTGCCTTTGTGGATGTACCTTGCAAGAAGTTACTGTGGCCAAGTTCAAAAAGGGTGTTGCCTGTGTTCTCCTCTAGGATTTTGATGGAATCTTGTCTCACATTTAGATCTCTCATCCACCTTGAGTTTATCTTTGTGTATGGTGAAAGAGAGTGGTCCAGTTTCATTCTTCTGCATGTGGATGTCCAATTTTCCCAGCACCATTTATTGAAGAGACTGTCTTTCTTCCAATGGATAGGCTTTCCTCCTTTATCGAATATTAGTTGACCATAAAGTTCAGGGTCCACTTCTGGATTCTCTATTCTGTTCCATTGATCTATGTGTCTGTTTTTGTGCCAGTACCACAACTGTCTTGATGACCACAGCTTTGTAGTACAACCTGAAATCTGGCATTGTGATGCCCCCAGCTATTGTTTTCTTTTTTAAAATTCCCCTGGCTATTCGGGGTCTTTTCTGATTCCACACAAATCTTAAAATAAATTGTTCTAACTCTCTGAAGAAAGTCATGGTATTTTGATAGGGATTGCATTAAACGTGTAAATTGCCCTGGGTAACATTGACATTTTCACAATATTAATTCTGCCAATCCATGAGCATGGAATATTTTTCCATCTCTTTGTGTCTTCCTCAATTTCTTTCAGAAGTGTTCTATAGTTTTTAGGGTATACTTTTTGTGATTTTCTTTTCGTCTGAATCGTGGCTACTGTTGGCTCTATTCAGGGGGTATCTTCTGTTAATTCCATCCAACATACAACTTAATGTTTTAATGGATGGTCAGAGAACATACAGAGGCACTGAGTCAGGGTATTGCTACATCAATATTCTCCTGAAAGAATATTGTCTTTGCCTTGTGTTATTGTTAGAAATAACAAGTAGAACATAGAAATATAAACACAGAAGAAAACATTATGCATCTACGGAACATGTAAGCATGTTTTTAAAAATCCTATTGAGACAAAAATTTCTCATCTTACTTGAATCATTTTTGTTTAATAAGTGATGTTTGTGTGGCCTCACCATTGAAATAAAAGCACGAGAGTCAAACCTTGTGAATTCAATGTCCACTTACTATATAACTGTACGTTAAAGTGGCCTTCAACTTTTTATTGTCTAGAAAATTAGAGAATAAAATCTCTGATTTTTTTTTTTTTTTATAGACGGTTCAGGATCTAGATAGAAAGACCTTGAATCCTTTGAGGAGCAGATGTCTATGAAAGAGAAAAATTATAGTATTATTCACAGAATGCTACTAATATTTATATTCAACATGAAAGTAAATAATTATCTACCAATTCTATTCACTGGACCAAAAAATTCTAGTGTCTATGATAATAATGCCTCATTGCTTTTGTTTAAATCCAGATTATGACTTTTAAATCTTTCTTTCTCAACTACAAGGTATGTTTCCTAATATAAAATGGTATTAGATTTCTTTACCTAGAGAAAGGCATTTCAGTTAAGAATTACTCCCATCTTTTTCTTTCTTTTAATCTGAGATAGAAAGGGTGAATATATTCGTATCTATGACCTTACTAGAAAATATACTGCTGTGTTTGTCATTTTTATTATGTTTTTTTAATGCCCACAGAACATAGTCAGTAATTTGAAACATATTCCAGACCTGGAATTATTTTTCTGTTGCATGTTAAACTAATTGGCTTGAATACCTTTTATGTGTTTTTATTCAACTGCACGTAGAAATTGTAGATTATTTATCTGATATGAATGAATTTTAAATTACTTGAACTTTGCACCAGTGTGTGACCCTCTGAGACCAGTTTCAAAGAACACACAGCTCTTTCTCCACTACACATTACAGATTTAATTTGTTTTGGATACAAATACCATTTATCTTGTATTTTTTACAATGCTGTGTTGTTTATTATACTTTGATAGCTTCACAAATTATTCTACTTTTATTTAAACAAGTATATTTGGAAATCATGATAGTTCAAGATGAACTAGCTTGTGCCTTTTAAACCTTGATGGATGAACACTATCTCACTGTGTTATTTAAATGGCTGAGCATAATCCTGACGCGATTCATAACGTATATCCCAGAACAAATTTGTGTTTTCTTTTCAAGTACTCTAAAGTTTCAAATACCTCTTTCCTTGTTTTACTCAGCAACAATCTGCAATTTATTTTTCTCCAGGAAAATTGAATCTGTTACTGCTTAGTATTCCTACCAGTTTGAAAAATGTGGTTTATATTGGCATCAGAGCAGTAATTTACATATATTGGGATAACAAGAATGCGTGCCAGAAAAAAGATCAACATAAAATGAAATGCAAAAAAGCTGTTTTCCTTCAACAGCAACTCAGAGTGAAACTAATAGAGAAATTGATGAGCATCTGCCCTGAATGTGTCACTTGTTTCTTCTAGGTGAAGTGTGACCAGTATTGGCCCAGTAGAGGCACGGAAAGCCATGGACTGGTCCAAGTGACGCTGCTCGATACAGTGGAACTGGCCACGTACTGTGTGCGGACATTTGCACTTTACAAGGTTTGCCTTTTTTGTTTCTCTTTCTCTCTCCCTTTTCCCTTTCCATTATTTAAAGAAAGCGTCCTTTGAGAAATCAAATATCTTAAGACTATACTTAAATCTTGATTCCACTGGCAACTGTGAAGAATGAAATAATTCTTCCATTACCACTCAGCAATTTTTCTCCTTGTCCAGTGATTTATCAGTAAATATGGAACTCTCACTCCGAACAGAAGTTTTTGGCAAATGAAGAATAGATGAAGAAGAACTAGTTCTTTCTATAAAATATATCAGGAGCAGTCCTGGAAGCATTACATTTTACCTGCAAAATGTAATGCTTCTCAGCTAAGAATGTTTATCTTCCTGAGCATATAGTTGTCATTTACAAATAGCTTGGCATTGATACCTCCAAAGAGTGCATCTTCCGAAAGGTCATGGGGGTAGGGTGACAAATTAAGGTAGCACATTTTCATGTTACCTTTTCCGTGTTACTACTCATTGTTATAGCCTGAGGGTAGGAATGCAGAATTTCACAGAGTCTTCCTACTTCACAGAATGGGTCAAGCGAGAAGAGAGAAGTAAGACAATTCCAGTTCACCGCCTGGCCTGATCACGGCGTTCCAGAACACCCCACACCTTTCCTAGCTTTCTTACGGAGAGTCAAAACCTGTAACCCTCCTGATGCGGGTCCCATGGTTGTGCACTGCAGGTAAGAACCTCTTAGAACATTTGTTTTTCTCATAGTCAGAAGGTTGGAGAGGAAACAGAAAGATCAATTGTTCCTCATTGGATATTCTCTTTCCAACTTCTTGATATTCTGGGAAAGTAGACCTCTTTATAAATAACACAGGTGGATTTTAGTCAAATGAGGCCTATACTGACATTCATAGAAAGCATTTGATAGAGATGAATATTCCACTCTGGAGATGATAAGCAACTATGGTTCATGCTGTTCTCTCTTTGGAGCAAAAATAAATAAATAGATAAACACAACATTAACTGTGCATATGGCATTAAACATATGAAACAGAAAAGAATCAAGAATCAATCTTATAATTTGGTTCAAGTTTCATCTTTGTGAGGAATATTCTTTAAAAGATGATAGATAGATAGATAGATAGATAGATAGATAGATAGATAGATAAACTATAAACTATTTGACAAGTTCTTGTGACCTGGGAAGATACAACCTTTTTTCTATATATAGGAAAAAAAATTGCTGAACAAAGTAATTCTATAAATATAAAAGGTTTTAAAGAAGGTGTCTTGTTGCTTAAAGATACCTTCTACATATTAGTATTATCAAATCACATATAGAAAATATACTAATTTGAGTTTTAAGAATTTATTTAATATGATATGAAGACCTATATTTTAGAAGAATTTACTTTTTATACTTGGAAGTAATGAGTCTAGATTTCTTTTGAAATGTTTTATAATTTAGTATTACTTTTTACTTAATTCTGACTAACATTCTATCACCACTCAGGTTCTACTATGTAGTGTTTATATGTTTTTTAGTATTTAACTGTTTCTTACCAGTTCCTTAGTTCCTCTCTCAAATATCATTACTAACATATTATTAAAGATACCCAGTCAAGTTCTATATATCACAATATGAATGTATAGTTCATATAATCATAATAGTTCTTTGTAAACTGGGTTATTCAAACATGAGAGAATATGATTTCTTTCACAGATGTGTAAAATGCAGTAGGTTAAGTATATTTAAAAAAAAGAAAGAAAACATCTATCATAAACCACTTCTATCATCACTTAATAGTATAACACTTTCACATCCCATATTATGCTTGAGCATAATATCCTGGATCCTAGAAATGACATCTGTTTTTACAAAAGATGGGGACAAGAGATAGATCAGAATAAAAGCAACAAAATTCACCTAACTAACCCACGTTACAATGGTAATTGCTGAACAGTGGCCTAGCAGGATTTAAACAAGATATTTTATTTCTCTTCCCCAGCAATTTTTTCACAACTCAACTAATAACATCACAGTATATTTACAGAGTATTTTACAAATTCCGAAGCATTCTTCCATGCTTTATTCTGTTTGATGTTCTTAACAATATGTCAGACCAAGAGAAGGGAGCAGAAAAAAAGCTACAGGGTTTGGTTCAAGTACTGAGAGTTAGGAAGCCAGACATAGTCCAGCTCATGTCTTAAAATCGAGTACTTATTGCTCTTAACCTGACACTATGTTGCAGTGTTTTGCATGATTCTGGAACACTAGAAATTATTTTTGTTTATTTGATAAAGGCTTTTGCATCATGACAGCAGGTTTCTGGTTCACCTGCCTGTTGTTTTCAGCACGCACTAGTTTGATCAGCCTCTATACTGTTATACATACTTCTTTGCAGACCTCAAACAGCCATTATGCCTGGTGACGTGGTGTCCCTGCTCAAGTTGATTATGAAGATCACACATGAAGTGTTTTCAGATGGATTTTGGTCGCAGGATAGGGAAACAGAAGTTTTGGCTCACTGAAGAAAGGTTTCCCTCATAGTCCTAATGGCAAAAATTCAGTTCACATGGATACATGCATTCATACATACAGAGATATATACATAAGCACATACACAAACACTGAGATATACATATAGATAGATAGAGATATAGACATATCTATCTATCTATAAAATACAAATAAAAATTAAAGAAACCTAACTTGGTAGTTTTCACAAGACATTGTATTTGCATTACCATTTGAAATATAGCATGTCCCCCCTCTCAAAATATGTTTTCCAATATTGTGAATTAAAGTGGAGGACCTGGGAAACTTGATTGAATGATTGATTGACTGATAATTTAAAAATGCAATTTATCCTCTGTTGATCATATGCAAAGTGTAAGGCTATATGCTAGATACTTAGTTGGATCCAAAAATCTTGCAGGCAAGTAGGAGAGATAAGATAGATATCTAAATGATATTTTGAGAAAATACATACACTCCTACACACACACACACATACACACACACACACACACACACACACACTACACAGAGCCGTATGTTATGTTAAGCTACCTGGACTCACTTCTAAGAGATACAGACAACTTTAGAGAAAACAAAGAAACAAAGATGAATGTGCAGAGCTAATAGCTGTTGACATTTGGAAGTGCCTGTGCCTGAGGCTCTGGAGAAGCTTTGTATTAAACAGAAAAGTAGATACATTGGTAGAAGAAATTTATTAGTGACTTTGAAACAATGAGGGAAAGATGCAGCATAAACTGAGCTCTGAGAAATGATCTGTGTTCAACCATAGGTTATCTCATGTGCCTGTGAGAAGTCTTAGCTGTATTATTTAGGAGAGACCATGTCTGCACTGTTACCATGCAAAGCATCACGAATTCTTGACTTGGTCACAGTGCATGTTAAAATTTCAGGGCAGCTGGGGTGGCTCAGTGGTTTAGCGGTTTAGCGTACTGCCTTCAGCCCAGGGCCTGATCCTAGAGACCCGGGATTGAGTCCCACATCAGTCTCCCTGAATGGAGCCTGCTTCTCCCTCTGCCTGTGTCTCTGCCTCTCTCTCTCTCTCTCTCTCTCTCTCTCTCTCTCTCTCTGTGTGTGTGTGTCTCATGAATAAATAAAATAAAAATTTCAGAGCACATTTTTTTCTGAGGAGGTGGCAGAGAAAAGTCACTGCAGACAGCGAAAGCTTGTGTGGGGCCCCAAGAAATGCTAGGTTTTTTTTTAAGATTTTATTTATTCATTTGAGAAAGAGAGAGTAAGCCAGAGCATAAGCAGAGGGGAGAGGTAGCAGCAGACTCCCCACCAAGCAGGGAGCCCAGTGTGGGGAATCTCCCCCAAGACCCTGGAATCATGACCTGAGCTGAAAACAGACACTTAGCTGATTAACTCACCCAGGCACCCCTAGAAATTCTATTTTAGAAATCATCTCTAAGCAGGAAGAAACTTTGCAGAAAGCCACAATAGACATGTCACAAAGGGTTATTGTTGACAGGTAACCATGATCATGCTGTAAATAATCACATGAATACTCTGGGATGTAAATACTGTATTTCATGTTATGATTTCTTGTATGATGGATTTGACTTTTTTCCCCCTCTGTCATGAAAAAGTAGTGACAAACTCAAACCCAAGCCTTCTGCCAAACAGATATGTGAGGATGGAGGAGGTTTTAAATGAAGTCTGGTAGTAGACCAAACAGAGGGAGGAGGGGGCAGAAAAAGAGAAAATGCACATTCCTCCAGTAGTTATGTCTATTGATAAATGAGCCAGGACTAAAAAGAGCTACTGTGAGTAAAAGAAATTCCAATAGTCAGTAGCTAGAAAGAGTTAGGAGGATAGCCTAGTGGTAACCACAGATAAGACCTTGCCAAGTCACAACGGATAAGGTCTACCACGTTCCTAGAAGAATGGTTCTATGGGCATAGGAAGGAAGACCAGCTCAAACTAGCAGTCAGTTCATAAAGAGCATATAAACTCAGAGTTAGGAGTACACACTCTTAAAAGAGAAAATACATATTTTGCCTGGGTAAAATGCTGGATTGTTCGCTTATGGGTTGTGGGCCTTTGGGCAAGTTATTTCATATCTGCTGGCCTCTGTTTCTTCACCTGTAAAGTGGTAATGCTCTCCATAACAATAAGAATTTCATAGAGATTAAATGAAATGATATAAAATGATAAAGCACTTAGAACACTGCATAGTATGTAGAAATATGAAATATCAAATTATTAGTATAGAAATTACTAAGTTTTAAAAGCTGTAAGAATATTTACAACTCAAGAGAAGATAACATTACCTTGGCTATAATCTATATGACTTGAGTCATGTATCCTGTGAATAACCAGCTGTTAAAAATAGACAATTTTTAATTGCGTGGATTTTTAAAAAATGTAGATGTTTTCCATTATGGTAATTCCATCAAATTTTCCCCAGTGACAGAGCACATTTTCTCATTTGCTGAGTTAGAATCATTTATAATAACAAATTTGTATTTGTGAAGACTTGAGAAACCATTGAACTCTTAAGATGATACTGCTAAGGATACATAATAGCTAATGTGACGGTTCTTGATGCCCTCAAGATGAAGTTTGAACCTAGCATTGTGTTCCTGGCTCTTTGTTGATCTAGCCTGATGTCTCCCTCTTGCCTCATTGTTCACTCTTAGCTATTACCACTAGCTACATATTCCAAGTACTTTCATCTCTGGCTCTTGGTAAATATTTATCCACTCTAGAATTTCACCTATTCCCCTCTCTTGATTATGTTCAACCTTGTTTCCTAATCCATCTCAAGTAGCACTTGTCCTGTGTATTGCAAAGGCTGCAAACTAGGCTCAGATGGTTTTGTTGACATTTTTTTTTAAATTTGAACTTGAAAGCCTTTAACTGGGATGCACTATCCAGTTTTCCAAACCTTCCCTATCCCTATTTTACATATTGCTCAACTCATCCATTTATAGGGATTGCTTCATATTGTAAACAACTGAGTTGAAATCATGGAGAATCCTTTAAAGCTCATTTCCCATTCCTCTTCCTGAAGAAAGAATTAAACACTATATTCTCTGAGTTCTTATAACATAGGTTCACACATAGCATATTTAGCTGTATGTGTACAGATCACATATGCCTTGAAATCCCAGAAGGCATGTGCAATGAATTATGCACATTTGTAACTTACATCATACTAGGTGCTCAATAATTGCTTTCTGAAGTTAATTGAATTCCATGTGGTGTTTTAGAAATTTTTATAGAAACAGTAAGATAATTTCAGGGCTGGACTATTTGTTTGTTTAACATGAGACTGTATTTTTCTCTCTTTATATTTTATGGTATTGCTTATGAGAATTTAATTATTTTAAATTGTCTTTATTTTTCGTATACATACTTCTGAGTCCTTTTTTCTACAACTCTTTTATGTTCTTTCCTACGTGCTCTCCCTTCCATTATTAAATATAGACATAGCTCCCTGTTTTTTAGCCATAATAATAGTTAAACATACTGAACCCTTCATCAACAGCAATTACTCTTTCTTCTCCACCGGAAATCTACCTAAGTGTTTTACATGTGTTAATGTTTTTTATACTATCAGTTATCTTCAGAGGTAGAAACCTTATTTTCCCATTTTACACAAGAAGAAACAGACCAAGGAGGACCAACTTACTTGCCTCAGCTCATGCCACTACTGATAACGTAGCCACTGTGGCCCTAGGTTGCCTGTCCCTATTGACCAAGAGAATTTTCCAACCTTTAGATCACTTGGTGTTCCTCACGTCTACTTTTGGCCACCCACTTTGAGGGCATTTCACTTTTTAAGCTTACTCTGATGACCTAGTCAGAATGAGCCATTCCTTTCTTTCTGACTCCACATCACAAGGCCACATTCTAGCCTTTATTTCACTCTTTCTGTATCAACAGTAATTGCTAGCATGTCTCTTCTACATCTTAATCGTTTTAGAATAATCACAGTAGCCACTCATTACTGAACCATCACTGTTATCAAAGTATCACTAAGCACTTAAGGGATCACTCATTTAATCCACAAAACGGTTCCATTTTATTTGTGAGGAGCATTAAGCACAAGGAGGTTGTAAATTCAGCCCCTATTTCAAAATCCTTGACCTGTTTACTCATCATCATATCTATTTTATCTAGTTCTGACTTTTCTTGTTGCCGAGACTACCTTAGTTCCTTACACTTATCTCCCAAGTATATATTTGTTGACTGAATGATTGTCAGATGGGTATTTGCCATTACCACTTCACAGATATCTATGTAGTACATGAATAGAGATATGCAGGATTTTTCTCCTTACTTAAAAAATCTACTTTTGAAAGAAACTAAGGGACACATCTTTCAAGTTATTTATTAAACTTAGGTTTTCATAGAGATCATATGTTGCATTTCCCCATATTTTTTCACTCTTCCTTTTAGAAAACAAAGAAGTTTTATTCCCTTTTCTCCCTTTTGAGCCCTCTTCTTTATGTTGTTTTGTAGAAGAATTTGTGGTTTATATTTTACTAGTACCAAAAGAATATGACAGCTGATTTGAATTTGCTTTTTGTTAAGAATGAATAAATTGGGGTGAAGCCATAATTTCACTATGTCAGTTATAAACCCTTGACCCATGACACAAACTTTGAGTCATGGTTAACCCCTTTTAGGATCAAGGGAATATATTATCTTTATATGAGAAATTTATTTGTGAATAAACGTGAAGGAAGGATAGATCAAGACCCCCTAAATCTGTTTTCTAAATGAAAAGATTTCAAGAACAGTAAAACAGTCCTTCTAAGGATAATTAAAGTCTGGTACATTATAGAATCAAACTGGTCTTTAAAACCAGAAGGAAAAAAAAATTTTTTTTAATTAAAAAAAAAATAAATAAATAAAACCAGAAGGAATTGGGGGCACCTGGGTGGCTCAATCGGTTAAGAGGCTGCCTTCAGCTCAGGTCATGATGCTGGGGTTCTGGGATTGAACCCCAAATCAGACTCCTTGCTCAGCAGGGAGTCTGCTTCTCCCTCTGCCTCTGCCCCCCCCCCTACTTCCATTCACTTGCTCTCTCATACACAAATAAATAAACAAAAACTTAAAAAAAAAATAAAACCCTGAAGAATAGGAACTGAGGGCTAGATGTAGATCAATAATGTTTTGGAAGCATCAGTGGACTACCAAGGTAGTTGGATAAAAAAAATCAAATGAAAATTTGGGTTTAGAAAGATTCCTAAGATCCAATCTTGATAATTCTTTTTGACTTTATAGGTAAAAGCACAACCAAGAAACTACTTAGATCATATTTATAACATAACCATTTACTTCTAACATCAAACCAATATTGACGAAAATAGCCTTTTCAAGGTAAAAAGAGTTTGGGAACATGTTGCATATGATCATAAAACTAAGAAACCTTGTGATCCAAAGGAGTTAAGAAATCTATGGAAAATTATTTAATGCATTTTAACCATTCATTCTAAATTCCATCCTTTATTTTCCCCAATGTTCCATTCAAATATCTTTAGATCAAAGACCACAAGTATTGCCAAAATATGTGATAGTTTTGAGATGCTGACAAATGCAAACCATAGACCCATATTTTCCTTAAACCTGGGATTCATTTTCATATATAAGTTAAGTAATAAGAGAAGCTAGCCTTCTAGAGATGAAAGACTGGTTTGTTAAAAATATCAACAACTCTCGATAAGAAAATGGATAGAATATACAAATTTTGTCCTTATTTATGGAAACATTTTAAGGTGAGAATACATAATTATACCACATTGAAACTATTGTGTAGATTTTGTTTTTATAAACTAGTAAGTGTGTATACAGAGAAAATTCCTAATTTATGAAACAACATGGTGATATAAATCAGGAGGCCATATCTTCAATACTTTGATGGCACAATCCTATAAAAGAAAAATGCCTTACTTGCGCTGAAATAGTTTAAAAGTAATTGAACCCAAGGAAAACATTAAAAGGAATTGCGTAATGGCTCCAATAGCTGTGAAATACAAGACTCACACTGAAGGTGTTTGGGGTGCTGAGGGGAGCATTCTGGGTACCTAATGAAATGGAAATTTTTTTGAAAAGACATAGATATAAAGGCAATAGAGGAGAGGTGAGGCCAGTATCATAAGAAACAATTAATGTCCATGTCAGATATCAGGGGTAGGTCCTTGCAAGGGCACCTGGGAAACTATCACCTTTCCATCCCATGCCATGCCCAAGAAAAGCAACAAAATTACTTTTGTGTAAGTGGCCATTGATGGAGCATTTTTCCATCATCTATTTGACTTAATCTTTACAACAAAAATAGTAGGGGTGTATCGTTAACATCCCCACACTACAGATAAGGAAATTGAGACTCTGAGAAGTTAAGTGACTTACTGAAGACCACATACCCCATTAGTAAATAGAAAGTCTGGCTGAGAACCCATGTTTTAGAATTCAGGGTCCTCTCTTCTTTGTCTATACCATACTGCCATTTTCTATTTTTCCCAATTTATGTCATACAAATTAGAACAGAACTATCCCCATCCACAACAGAGATGGCTTTAAGCAGATCCAAATCCCCCTTTGGGGGCAACATTAAATGGTTGAAAATCACTTGAAATCATCTTACTGGAGTTCAAATCCCAGCTGCACTGTCCACCACAACTTACTTAACCTTTCTAAGCCTCAATTTCCTGATCAATAAGATGGGAATAATAGTAGTATGTCCCTCACAATATTGTGTATAAAGATTAAATAAGATGGTATGTGTAAAATTATAATTAGCCAGGTACCTGCCACAGAGAAATAAGTCAATAAATGGTCTGTACTAATAGATTTTTTGTAATCATTGTTTTACCCCCACATAAAATATGTGCTTATTTAAATTGGTTCTCTTACTATCAAACAACAAAGAACGTCATCACATTTTTCTAAAATGTGAGTTTGACTTCTATGTAATTTGTAAGTTAGATAAATAGAAAAGGCATGGGTGTGTATATACATATATTAACCTAGATGAGTGGCAACCATTTGACACTTTAAAAACACATATTTTCTACATGTAGTAATTATTTCATTGCACTATAAAACTCTTGTTATAATAAATTATTACTGTAAAACTAGCTTTTTCAACCTCAACACCGTTGATATTTGGGTCATATAATTTTGCTGTGGGAGACTGCCCTGTGCATTGAATGATATTTCTCAGCATCCCTGCCAGTAGCATGCCCCAAGGATTGTGACAATCAAAAATGCCCTCAGACATGCCAAATGTCCTCTTGGGAACAAATTCACCGCTTAGTTGAGAACCATTGCTATATGGCAGCAAAACTAATCTATGATTGTGCAGAATATGCATCCAAATGATAGCCCACATCAAAGCCTTAAAGCTTGAAAATACTTGTTTGAATGGCCTCTTCATTTTAAACATTGGGAGGACTTCTTTACGAGACTAACTTGAAGAATCACTTTTTAGAGTATACAGTGAGCTAGGCTCATTACTTGAAAAATTAGCCAATAGCATCCCCTACCTTGGCCACCAGCAAATCAAAGACTTGGCTCTACATGTCTCTTGGCACTTAAAAAAGCAAATAAATAAATAATCCACCTTCAAGGACGAAGATGTGCTACCACTAGGGAATTCAAAAGAATGGGTGACAGGCTCTTAACTCTACTGCCAAAAAGAGTTCCAAAAATACTTTTGCACCATGGCAGCAAATTAATGCAACAGTAATAAATCTTCAGCCTCCCAAGGTGGCTGCTTCTAAGGGTCATGATATTTGGGACTGACAAGTGCTGGTTTGTTATTGGTTTTTTGTTTGTTTGTTTGTTTGTTTGTTTGTTTGTTTTACTAGGGTATTGGTCACATTGCTTCATACTCATACTTGGTATGGACATCTAGCATTCTGGAAGTTCAAAATAAGAAGCCCTACGAATGCCTTTAAGTGGCATAAGACTTAGTGGCTGTCCCCTTTTTAAGTGTCTGGTGGAAGCCAAAGAAAAGATTAGATGGATGTAAGACAAGTGAGTCATAATGCAAACCCCCTGCCCAAACGTAAAGGTCGCCAAAATCTCTTGCTCTTTTATTTGGAGGGTGGATGTATATATTTTTGGGGCAGCACACTCTATTTTTAAATCAAAGATTTTATTTTTAAAGATTTGTATTTATTTATTCATGAGAGACACACAGAGAGAGAGAGAGAGGCGGAGACACAGGCAAAGGGAGAATCGGGCTCCATGCTGGGAGCCTGACATGGGACAAGATCCCAGGTTTCCAGGATCAGGCCCTGGCCTGAAGGTGGCACTAAACTGCAGAGCCACCGGGCTACCCTCAAAAATTTTATTGTAGATAAGTTTCTTGTGAAATAATTAAACACTTTTCTTTTTTTTTTTTTGTAGTTCTTCTTCCAAAGAGTCTCTTTCTCTCTTTCTCCATCCCATCTCCCTTCATACCTTTCCCACTCCCAAAAAATCCTCTTCATCTTTCAGTCCACCAAGAGAGTGTCAATGATTAAGACTTTCATTGATCTACAGTGATATTTGTAGAGTTTATGGTTTATGATATACCTAAATGGACTAGATGAGATGGGGCAGGGTTAACTATAGCTCTTCTGTTCTGATAATAAAAGCTAACTGGCTACTTATTCAAATTCCTTTTTAATGCTTGAAAAGAAAAGAATTTGGGAATTATGATCTATTTGAGAAAGTATGTCTTTTCCATTTATCTGGTTTTGTTCATTTGTCTCAGATTGGTTTGGTTTTGAGCATTGAATCTAAAAAAAATGTAACCATATTTCTGTTTCTGATACATCTATGTGCCTTTGGAATTGGGGACCTTTCTGAAATGGAGGGTATGGTAATCAGTTTACCACCACTGCTTACAAATACCACCCCAAATTTACCGGCTTAAAACCACCACAATCTGCTATTTCTCACAATTCTGTGAGTTGACATGGGGCCAGACAGTGGTCTTCTGCTAGTCTCTCCTGAGCTATCCTTTGCAGCCAACTGGGAAAGCTAGCCTGACCCCTCACCATGACCTTGAATCCTGGTCTGTTGGCCTCAGAGTTCTGGTGATCAAAGAAGCTTATGAGGCCTTTTGAGGCCACACCTTGGAAGTCATACATCATCACTTTCACCACATTCTTTTTTGCGCAAAGCAAGGCAGGGACCAGTCCAGAATCAAGACATAGTGAAACAGACACCACTTCATTATGAGAGAAGCAAGAAATGGTGTGTGACTTCATTGATCCCAGCACTGAGTTCTACGTCAATGAACCCTATATACTGGAGGCATGGAGCTCTTCTCTCCACCCTGGCCAGCCTGGGCTAAGTCCACAGTAAATGTTCCTCCTAAAGAGCAAAACCCCCAGGCCCACCCTAAAATACAGAGAATTTTTGTTGAAATATGAAATAAGTTTTTAAAAAATAGAGGAAAAGTCTAAGTAATTCATTTTGTAACTGCTACCTGATTCTTTTTCTGAAATATCACCTTCTGTGGTAGGAGAAAATTTATACTCTTTGACCCCCTTTCACTCTATCAAAAATATTTTCTTTACATCTTCCTGTAATTTAGGAATTTAAATTAGAGTTGATAGGCTTCTTTTTAAACTCAAAAGTTCAAGGAATATGATTCATTTACAGTGAATCATGGACCTAGAAGAGACACCTCAAGCTTCCCAGACACGCCCTCTTCCCTCTCTCTCTTTTCTGTCTTTCCATTTCTGCCTTCTTCCTTTCTACCTCCCCACGTCCCCTTCCCTTTCTGCTCTATCTCTTTAATTTCAGAGATAAGAAAATAAAATGAGGCCCAAGGAGGTTGACAGCTTTCCCATATACTCTTCCTGGACTCAAGTCTTCTGTTGTCCAATATGTTTCCCACTGCATCACGATCCTTTTAAGTTTGGTCCAATTAATTTGATTAAGGAGTCCCTGGGATGTTTGGGTGGCTCAGTGGTTGAGCATCTGCCTTTCACTCAGAGTATGATCCCGGGAGTCCTAGGATCAAGTCCTTCATCGGGCTCCCTATGGGGAGCCTGCTTCTCCCTCTGCCTATGCTCTGCCTCTCTCTGTGTGTCTCTCATGAATAAATAAATAAAACATTTTTTTTAAAAAAAAGGAGTCCCTTAACATTTTCTAGCTTAATTAGGAAAATAGCCAGGAAGCACCTATATAACAGGAGGGACGCATTATATTTGAAACTAAGATGGTCATAATAGGTAATTTTGATGCAAGGAGCCAATTAAGTGTCACAGATCTTTAAGACCATGACTGAAAGAAGAGCTGAGGGATAGTTGAGTAGTAGCCTGAATATGCTGAGCACCTAGGTGGTCAGTAAGACCAGGGCAGCAGAAAATGATAGAGGACTGCCAGAGGGAGAAGAAGAATGTATTAGAGATAAATTCCTCTTGCTTTGCAGTAGTGCCTGGAGCCTTGATGGTGAAAACCACTCAGGCCACTAAAAATGACTTAACATGCTGTCTTGGCAGCCCTGCCTTGGTTCGGACTGGCAGCCTTTTGTATCTGCTGCTCCATTGGAGTTCCAGCCTGGCTGTGCTATGGCTGTAGTGTGAGCTTTTCAGTGGCCATATGCCTGGGAGGCTCATCATCCACAATTTCCTCATCCCAGACTCCAGCCAAGTACAGCAGATGCTATTGTTACCTCTTCTATTGAATAAAGTAGGAAGCAAAGAGAGAAAGAAATTTGTCAATATTGTTTTTCTGCTGGAATCGAAATAAAAACTGTGTGTGGTATATTGTCTGATAGCAACCCACGTGCCAAATCCCCATTTTGTGTAATACACTTATATAAGATAAGAATCTGCCCCTATATTTCTTAACATAATGCAAATGACCTTCTTCATTCTACTGTAAATATGTTACAATTATAGCTATTTGGGCTTCTCAATTTGGATTTGTGCTTTTCCTTGCACTTGGAAACCCTTTGCTTCTGCCCATGCCATCTGCTGGAATCACTTATATTTCTTTCACACACTCACAGTGTTTGTTATATGCCCTAAATCTAGCTGTACAAAACTCAAATCTTTTATGTAGATAAACAAATGTTTAGCAAGTATTTTTAAATACTTTGCCTTGATAAATAGCATTATTAAGGTACATTTGTGCTTCTAAAGTACAGCTGCTGAGAGAATTTCTCACAGAACTGTATGAAGTAACACCAAAATCAGAAGAGAATCTTGAAATAAATGCCTGCATATATAAATAGTTTCTGCGCTGAAGAAAACTAAATGATGATAAGTTAAGCAAACAGAAAGTCTCTTTTTGGCATAGAACATAGTTGAGTGGGGGTGGAAAGAGGTCTTAAGACTCCTGAGCCACGGGACCCGTCCCTGTCATGTTATCTTATGAAACCGTTTCAGCCCAAATAGGACACTGATGACCTTGCAGGGTCCTGTTGATTTCTGCTGTGCTGCTCTCACAGCCTTGCTAGGGGCACCATGAATTTCCTTCACAGAACAAGAGAAGAAAAGTGAAACCATAAGTGTCACCCAAAAACACACGTCCTTTTGCCAATCTATAAATTAAGAAAGCAGAAGAAAAGTCCATTTAATGTCTTCCGGAATCTCTCCCCAATTTTTGGCCATCATCACCTTTTTAAAAGTTTCCTGAATTTTTTTTTTTCTTTTGGATCTGTAACTGTCCTCAGATTTGTTTGTAAGAGATGCAGGTCGGAATGCCTTTTTCTATCTATACTTTTTCACCTCACTGCCATGGTCTCTAGCCTAAAGAGCAGGGCTAAGTGGGGAGCCTCCTCTTACCACTGAGGCTAGGCAGTTGACACGATTTGACCTACTCATTGCCTGATACAAACTGAGAATGCTGGGTTGTTTCTTTCTTTCTTTCTTTTTTTTTACACTATGCTTTGAGACCAAGCTCAATTTTTATACTATATGGAAATATAGAAGTCAAATATACAAAAGATGCAACCTCAGTAGGTCACAGTAGAAAGCCCCTAAATTTTATCAAGAGCCAAAATTGTTAGATTGGACAAAGGAGGACCATGGATTGTCTCAAAATATGAGGCATGTTTTACATATGTCTTAGAGCTTCCTGGAGTAGTTCATACATAGTAAGCATTTTAAAAATGCAAGGTAAGAAGTGAAGCTCATAGATCTTTTACTATAAGGGTATACTAATAAGAACTACTCAGAGTTCCATGGCTTTCACTCCATATTTGGCTTTCAAGCTAAGAAAGGAAAATTACACATCTAGGAAAATAAGAGATATTGGACTGCCCTAAAACTATGAGATCTTGTGCAAATCACTTGCACAAGAGTATCTATTCCTATAGAAAGGTAAAGAACAATCTGGTCATTTGCCAAAGGCATCTTTTCTACATGGGAAAACTGCATAAAATTTGGTAGATTAAATCGTTCTCGATGATGATGATGATGATGATGGTGGTGGTGGTTGTGGTGGTGCTTAGGAATTTTGGTTTTGTAGAAGCCACAATAAGTTTTCTTTCTTAAAAAAATATTTTATTTATTCATGAGAGACACAGAGAGAGACAGAGACACAGGCAGAGGGAGAGCAGGGTCCCTGCAAGGAGCCCGATGTGGGACTCTATCCCAGACCCCAGGATCACGCCCTGAGCCAAAGGCAGATGCTCAACTGCTTAGCCACCCAGGTGTCCTCCATAATAAGTTTTCTCTACCTTCAAATTCATTCCTAACTTGGGTTCACAGGTGATCAGTGAAAAACAAGTACTGTATGATCTCTCATAGGTGGAATCTAACACACACACACACACACACACACAGAGGAAAAAAAAATCTCCTAGATACAGAAAATAGATTGATGGTTGCCAGAAACTAAAGGTGGAGGGGGTTAGGAGAAATGAGCAAAGGGGCTTGATAAAATGAAAAACAAATAATAATTAATCAGTTAAAAGTCTTACTTTGTCAACTGTAACCCAGTTCAAATTCTAATCATTTGGGCAAAGAGTTTTGCTCCGTCTGAACTCTTGCTTATTACTTTCATTTGAAAAACCATAACCAATCACGTTTAAACCACAAAATTCATTTTAACCTATGGTTAACATTTCATCCCTCTTTTATGTGTCTGGAAATGATTGACTTGGCTTCAGATTATTTCCTCTGATGTACTACAGCCTGAAATTCACTTGTTATCTTGGTTCAGTTAAACTCAAACTTACTGATTTGTAGGGCACGACAGTAAAGCCACAAGCTTAGCAATACCTTTTCCAGAATTCAGTAAGAAGCTCTGTGAATGTAGTCAGTTATAAGAGCTATGTATGTATGCCTTTGTTGTTATGCTTCTATTTCCTAAAGGTTTAGGAATAAACTCATTTTAAAAATTTGAAATGATAATTCTGCATGTAAGTCATTTTTAGAGTGAATCTTCATGGCGTACATAACATGCAATGGTACAGAAGTTCCTGAGGTGAACATCATACCTTTTTGTGAATTATGCCTATATTTCCATATAGATCACCTCATCAAGTAGCACTTTTGGAATTATCACGAATGTCCACAGTTGCTTTTTAAAGCTGCATCGTATCACAGTTCGGCTATGACATGGGAAACTTAGGTCCAATCTGAGCTAAGTTGGAACTCGGTTAATGGTTCTAAACAACATCTTCTTTGTTATTTCCCTCCTGAGGGACCCTGCACTTGGAAAGAGTTTTATTTTAGGGAGAAAAAATAGTCTGTTTTTCCTAAATTTTTTAGTGTAACATTTCAAACATACTCGAGTGTAGAGAGAGTGTATAATGAACCCCTAAGCACCCATCACCCGGCTTTAGTTATCAGCATTTCAAGCATTGTTTATTAAATGACAGTTCATTTTTTATTTTTAAAAAGAAACTTATTACATAACTGCTATTCAATGTGTGAGATGATAATAATGGGCAACCTTTTCTCAGGTAAATGTTCAATTTCCATGGGCATACTTAATATAAAAGGCACTCCTTACTGCTTGCTCAGCTCCCAGGGAAGGATGCCTGGACTCTATCTCCTGTGCCACTATCCTTTTACACTGCTTCTCTAAGTCTGAAGTCTTAACAGCATCAAGATTTTTGTATCATAATTATTGAAGTATGATTAACATACAGTGTAATTTTAGTTTCAGATGAACAACATGGTGATGTAACAATTCTAGATGTTATTCAGTGCTCCCCACAGTGGGTCTAGTCATCATCTCTAACTAGACGTCATTTCTACAATCTTTTTGACCATATTCCCTATGGCATACGTTTCATCTCCATGACTTAACATATTTTGGAACTGGAAATTTGTACCTTTTCTTTCTTATCTATTTCAGCCATGTTCCCACCCACCTACCTTTTGGCTACCACTTATTTGTTCTCTGTATTTAAGAGTCTTGTTGTTTTTTTTTTTTTTTTTTTGAGGGGGGGTTGTCTTTTTTTCTTTGTTCATTTGTCTTTTTTCTTTAATTCCACATATGAGTGAAATCTCATGGTATTTGTCTTTCACTGTTTGAGTTATTTCACTTAATTATACTCTCAAGGTCCATCCTTGTTGCAAATGGCAAAATCTCATTATTTTTTATGGCTCAGTAATATTCCAGTTTGTGTGTGGCCTCTTTATCCATTCATCAGTGGACAATTGGGTTGCTTCCATATGGCTATTGTAAATAATGCTGCAAGAAACATAGGGGGTACATATATCTTTTCAAATTAGTGTTTTTGTTTTCTTTGGGTAAATACCCAGTGGTGGAATTACTGGATCACATGATATTTCTGTTTTTAATTTTTTTTAAAGATTTTATTTATTTATTCATGAGAGACACATACAGAGAGAGAGAGAGAGGCAGAGTCACAGGCAGAGGGAGAAGCAGGCTCCATGCAGGGAGCCCGACATGGGACTCAATCCTGGATCTCCAGGATCAGGCCCTGGGCTGAAGGCAGCACTAAACTGCCGAGCCACCCGGGCTGCCCTAATTTTTTGAGGAAGCTCCACACTGTTTCCCACAGTAGCTACACCATTTGCGTTCCATGCACAAGGGTTCCTTTTTCTCCATATCACTTTTTCTCCACTAACACTTGTCATTTCCTATCTTTTTGATTCTTGCCATTCTGACAGGTATGAAGTGATTTCTCATTGTTACTTTGATTTGGATTTCCCAGTGATTAGTGATATTGAGCATTTTTTCATATGTCTGTTGGCCATGTGGGTGTGTTCTTTGGAAAAATGTCTACTCAGGTCTTCAGTTCATTTTTAATTGGATCATTATTGCTTTTGGGGAGGAGTTGAGTGGTAAAAGTTCTTTATATATTTTGAATGTTAACCTCTAGATATATTATTTGCAAACATCTTCCCCATTCAGCGGGTTGCTTTTTTGTTCTGTGGATGGTTTCCTTCACTGCTCAAGTTTCTTATTTTGATGTAGTCTCAATAGTTTATTTTTGTTTTTGCTTCCCATATCTCAGGAGACATATCTAGAAAAATGTGTTTATATCTGATGTCAGAGAGATTACTGTCTATTTTTTCTTCTAGGACTTTTGTGGTTTCAAGTCTTTAATCCATTTTTAGTTCATTTTTGTGTTTGGTGTAAGAAAGGTAGCCCAACTTTCTCCTTTTGCACATACCTGTACAGTTTTTCCAGCTACCATTTGTTGAAGAGACTGTCTTCCTCTGTAAATCTTTGCCTCTTTTGTCATAGATTAATTGACCATATAAATGTGGGTTTATTTCTTGGCTCTTTGTTCTGTTCCATTGGTCTATGTGTCTAATTTTGTGCCAGATAATACTGTTATCTATGAACAGATAATACTGTTTTGATTACTACAGCTTTATAGTATATCTTGAAACCTAGAATTGTGATACAACCCCACCAGCTTTGTTCCTTTTTTCTCAAGATTGCTTTGACTATCTGGTTCTATACAAATTGTAATATAATTTGTTCTAGTTCTGTGAAAAATGCTGTTGGTATTTTGATAGAAATTGTGTTGAATCCGTAGATTGCTTTAGGAGGAGTGGACAGTTTAATAATACCAGTTCTTTCAATCCATGAGTAGGCATATCTTTCCATTAATGGCATCAGGTTTTAAAATGGTTCCAGACTATTCAAAACACCTCCCTCTCTGGAGATCTTGTTTCCAAAACAGTACTTAGCAAACTTTGACTTACAGACAACTACTTTTTATTCAATGCATTTATTTTAAAATTAAATGTTATTATTTAAAGGCTCAGTTCATCAGAGGCCCACCACTGTTATTTAACATCCAATGCTTCACCCTCCCCTGCTTAAAGCTTCCTTATTTTAATCTGTGAAAGTAAAGCTGAATTCAGAAATTACTAGCTACTTGATTTAGAAAAAAAGAGAACAAAAGAGAAATAAAAATAACAATTTTGCAAATCAAAATATTGAGCATTTCCCAAACAATTATTGGTACACATAGTCTGATGAATGATTTTCATACCCATTCTATGCTCTGCAAGAAATATGGAAACAGAATTCAGGATGTCTTACTTATTAATGTTTGTGAACACCATGTCCTCAGTTGTTAATAGATGCTACTTGGGGAGTTTTTTCTATCTTCAAGTAAGTATGGCTTAAACTAAGTTAAATTACCTTACAACAGAGTTCCTCAATCCTATAGAGTACTCATTTCTATTGTGAGCTTTCAAGAGGGAATTTCTGAAACTTATTTAAACACAGATCTCTATTGCCCGCCCCCACCTTGGCATTCATTTTTGTTTTTAAGTTTTTATTCAAATTCCAGTTAGTTAACATACAGTGTAGTATTAGTTTTAAGCATACAACATAGTGATTCAACATGTCCATACAACACCCAGTGGTCATCATGACAAGTGTACTCCCTAATCCTCATTGCCCATTTCACCCATGCACCACCCACCCCACCACACCTATGCTCCCCGCTGGTAACCATAAGTTTATTTTCTATAGTTAAGAGCCCCCCCCCTCTTTTTTCCATTTGCTCATTTGTTTTGTTTCTTAAATTCCACATATAAGTAAAATTGTATGGTATTTTTCTTTCTCTGACTAATTTCACTTAGCATAATACTCTCTAATTCCATCCATGCCATCGAAAATGTCAGGATTGCATGCTTTTTTATGGCTCATGGCTCAGTAATATTCCATTACACACACACAAACACACCACAACTTCTTTATCTGTTCATTCACTGATGGACATTTGGGATCTTCCCATATTTTGGCTGTGATGGACATTGCTTCTATAAATATTGGGATGCATGTATACCTTCGAATCATTCTCTCCATCTGTTAAATTTAAGAGATTGGCTTGGAGGTGGTTCTGAAACTTTAGCATGCATCAGGGTCAGCTGAGGGGCTTGTTGAAACTCAGGTTGTTTGACAGCACCTGTAGAGTTTCTGATTTTGTAGGTCAAGATAGGGCATCCAAATCTACATTTCTAACAAATTCCCAAATAATGCTACTGGTCAGGGTGTAGCACTTTGAGAACCACTGGATTAGATCATCTCTAATATCCCTTTCAAACCTAAAATTTGATTTTTTTGTATATGATATATTTTTTTCTCGAGAGGATAGAAATCAGGAAATAAAATGGGATATTAGTTTCATTAATTCATTAGTGTGTTTGAAATAAGCCATGAAAGAGTAGAAAAAGTTGCATTATCTACTCTGCTATTACCAATTAAAATATTAAACTCTAGGTCCTTAATTCATAGAGAAAAAAAAGAGTAAGGAAATTAACATTTATCAAGAATACATTAATTAAAGGCATTTTGCCAACAATAGCCTTATAGCAACCTTTAGGAATGGGTTTAAATTTTACAGATGAGAAAACTGAGGCCCAGGGGGGATAAATATATGACTTAACATCATGCAGCTAGCAGGCAAAAGAGCCAGATGTTGAATCTCTAAAGTCCATGTTCTTTCCACTTGCCAAACTGACTCATAAAACAAGCATATCACATCACTGCTTTCCCTGTCACACTGACGTAAAAATAAAATAGTCCATTTCACCAACTCTGCCAATACTTTGTGTTTAAATTATTTTAATCAGTAAAAAGTGAACTTTTAAGGGAAAAAAATGGACTTCTTAAGCATAGTAAGTATTAACGTCCATAGGCAGAAACTGAATTTCTTTCCTGTATTTTAACATCTGACCATTAAAGATACGAATTCAGAAATGGTATCTAGGAGTTCAGGATTGTGTCTTTCTTCCCTGGATCTATGCCACCCATGAAAATGACAATAAATATTGGATGGATAAATGAACATGAGTGGAAGTGTCATTATCCAAAACAATACAAAGAGCAAAGCCATGCAAGAATTCTAAATGATATAGTCTGTGTTGTATAGGTAAAAAGTAATAATAAAAGGGCAGTAGTATTATTCTTAAAATGCCATATAAAATGGCTTTTATTGCTACTTGTTTGGGAGAAAGGCTGGAAGTAGGCAATGGACCAGATTTTGTGGGCACCAAGCCCTATAGGATACTTTACATTCATTATATGTGAGGCTTTGTAAGTGTTGAGTCTCGGGCTTGCATTCTAATTACCATTATGTCTGGTATTAATGGAAATGTATGCTGCAACCCTGAGAATTATCAGGGTAATAAGCATCCCATTCCTAATATCTTACTCCCTATATGAGGTAGATTAAGTCTGCAAAGAGAAGCACTTAGTGCCCCCAGAAAGGGAAGTGCCATATAGTGTCCCTGATGTTAAGAGAAAGATTATTTTCCTTGAATGGGTTCCTTACTAAGGAGCAGTTTGCCCATCCCTGATCATCACATTCCCTCCACTTCCAGAACACACAGACTGGAAATAAAACAAGCTATTGCTCTTCTCAAATGCAGTATTATTTGCTGCTCATATGGTCTCTGCTGAATCCAGTCCTGGGTTTACCCCTCTACAGAGGGTTCCAGTCCACTAAGGAAAGCAGCTTGGGGTCTCAAAATTGGCCTAGACTCTGTAAGCAAGGCTGCTGAGGCATATGATAGAATGAGCATTGCCAAGCTGTTCCTGTATCTCTTGGGGAGCTGCTAAAATGAGGCATTCCCTTTTAAGAAAATCTTCCAAAGGAAGTAGCTTTGACATCAATGGATTTGTACTCCTCTTCTGCAAAGTTAGGGAAAGCAACTCATCCATAGCCATGGTTGAAGAGCAAGGAAGAGTCGGTGCCCAGCGAAACAATCACACAGTGTGTCAGATTCCTTCTGACTAGTGTTGGTTGTCGCAGGCATTTCAGGTTCTCTGCACACAGTATGTCAGATGTTATTCAGTTAATTCTTCAATAGATTAAATGCCTTATCAATTACTCAAATATAATAATTTAGAAGTCTCTTGAATGAAAGGGCAAATTTTTAGCCCCTTGTAGTGGTACATGCCTGTAGTGCCATTTACTGGGGAGGCTGTAGCAGGAGGATGGATTGAGCCCAGGAGTTCTGAGCTGCAGTGAGCTGTGCCCATCAGGTGTCTGCTCTAAATTCAGTTTCAATATGGTGACCTTCCGGGAATAGGAAACACCAGGTTGCTTAAGGAGGGTTGAGCTGGCCCCAGTTGGAAACAGAGCAGGTCAAAACTCCCATACCAATCAATAAAGGAGCAGATCCTCAGATGCTGCCACTCATCATCTATATATTTTAATGCTTATGACTATTTCCATATAATTAATACTGTAAATGGTAAGTGCTGTAATTTCCTTTGACCTATGTTGCCATTAGATACATTACTTGATCAGTGCTCTCAATGAATCATTTTATACACACGTATTTAGTTAATTGGTTATTTTTTTTCCTGCCTGTGTTTATGTATAATATACTCTATAAGGGGAAGGAAATCAGCCCACTTGCAGCTGAGTCTGGTAAAAGAGCAATTAGGTTCTATCAGAACAAACAGCTGTCAATAATGAGTTCTGAATTAAAATTACTAGCAAAGAAAGGAATCTAGACATCTGCAGGAAATGTGAAAATATTTTTATAACCTAATAGCTGAGATCTGGACAGGAGTATCACTGAGTTTTCCCAGCTGTACCTGCAATGTATTTTGAAATATTCCTAGATTGAAAGAACACTGAAATTCATTGCATAAACTAGGCTGCCTTTTTTAATGTTAGCTGTCTTTGAACAGTGTGTATTTTGATTTCATGTAATCAGCATGAAAACTTTCTATTTCAAACTATTTTGCTGTGCTCCTAGTCATAAAATGTAGCTTAAAAATAGTTCTGTTATCTTTGTATTGTGTCTTTCCAATCAGGGTTCTGTTGCTTTGATATTTTTCTTTCTGTCTTCAGAAAAATACTTTTGGGTCTTAATCTGATTTGCTCATATTGGGGTTGTTTCTCACAAAGAAAACTTGCAAGGTGGGCTTCTGGCATCTGAGTTTTATTACAAGATAATTCCATATATGTGCAAGTATCTGGAGATAGTAAAGTGTTTGGTCTTAAATAAATGAACTATATGTTTTTGAGAACAAACTTTGCAAGTATCCTTTTGCATTAAAAGTTTAAGGTGGTTAAGTCAAAAATAACCCATGTGAATGACAGGTCAAAATTTTAAAAATTTATATATATAATTTAATATATATATGCACATATGTATATACACGAGCATAGATAATTAGGAGTATATTTGATATATTTCTTGTCCCCATTTACTTATAAAATATGAGAAGAGTAGTCTCTGTAACTTTATGGCCCATGAACTAACAGTAACAGCAACACTTTGGAACTTGTTGGAAATGCACAATCTTGGGTTCTACTCCATACCTACTGAATTGGAATCTCTTGAACAAAAAACAGGTATCTGTTTTTTAATGCTGCCTGGGAATGTATGCAGACCACATTGATGGACAGATAATGTATAAATGCCTGGTGCTACATTGCATAGTGATTGATACATAGAAGAGGAATCTCTCATTTTTTATTTATTGAATTGAATTATTGAATATTTTCATCTTCCTGATGTCACAGTCTCATGGCTGTATTCTTCATCTTCTGGTATTACTCTCCATGAGAGGCAAACCCTATCCTCTCTACTCCCATTGTCAAACATGACCAGTATGTCATTCTAAATACACTTAATACTAATTTTCATTAATTAAGTAGTCATCGTGTATGAATGCTATGCTTATTGAAAGTCATCCATCTATCTGGAACAGATAGAGCTGACATCAGTATACACTACTTAATACATAGCCAGGTACACAAAGATCTATTTTGACAGTCCTTCAAAAGCCACTTAATGCCTTTCTCTTGGGGCAGTTGGGAATCTAATGTTTCATGAATAAAGGGCTGTTACAGACACAGCATGTCTCTTTTAGACCAGCATTCTTGCAGCCTAGATTGATAGAATCATGGACCTAGGGTCCATCTGAGAGCTCTAAGGAAAACTGTCATCTGTTTCCAGTAAACTCCCACTGCTGGAAGCATGAGTCTGGGAAAGAGGAGACATAGACGCAAGCATCAGCTCTCAGCTCTGCTCTAATAGCCATATGATCTTGAACCAATTCTTAACCCTTACTAGGTCTCAGTTTCCTCCTTCGAAAAATCCAAGTAGGCAGACCAGAGGCAAGAAGTACTGATGCAGTAATTCAGAAACCTGTGAGTTTAAGAAGCCAGATCAGACCCATGGGAACACAACACAAAGGCTTGTTGGAGGCCTGTTGGGAGATATAAATAAGTGAAGCAGGCCCTGGATAAGACACAAGGTGGATGGACTGTAGTGAGACAGAGTCTCACCGCCTTACAAAAAATCTTGTGAGAATCAAACAAAATGACCTAAACAAAAGGACCAAATGAAACACAGAGATGCAATTTTGTAACCCCTGATTTAGGGCCTTCAAAAACGGTTGAACCATTTATGTTTAAATGAACATAATAGCATCTTTGAAAAGCCAAAACAGAAAACCCCTGAAAGCTCGCCCTTGTGGGAAAATATTGAGATGTTTCCCAAAACGATTGAAATAAAGTCCTGAAGTTCAGTTGCTAAACTTTGATATCTTAATAAATTCCTTCCCCTGACTCTTTTCTTGAGTCTGCTTAAGCTGAGTCAGGAATAATGGCATTTATGTTGCTATGGTGAATCTGCTATATTCACTGAACAGGTTTTACACATTGTAGTTGACATGATTGTAACTTTCTTTGGGTTGAGCAGTACACAACCTGTGCAGCTTTACTTTGCAGGCCTAGTTAATAGTTGTATCCAGTTTCGAAATGTAGATAATTTTGTGTTATTATAAAAAGAATATAGAATATGAGCTGAACTGATAGGCCATTTACAAAGAAAATCTCTGTGAAAATGATACAGTTCCATATACTTCCGTAGCATCATTCAGTTGACCTCATTCAGATTCAAGTCAATTACCAATTATCAGGGCCATCTGAGTAGGTTTCTACCTGTGGCTAATTGCCTCTTCTAGCCATCTGTAAAATAAGGACTGCTATGGTATATTCAGATGTTCTTTATATAAACATATTAGCCTTCTAATTTATCTTGAGACCACATTTTAAGAATAATAGGAAATGTGTTTGGCAGATAATGTTGGTACAGAGCCAATATCACATGGAAGTCTTTGGAGGATTCTGTTAGAGTCAAATAATTGAAAGAAAAAAAATCTGATTTGGCCCTGTGTGGATTTTGGTTTTTGTAGATTTACTCTTTTTAAGAAGTCCCCCTTCAGGCAATGATGGAAAAATAAAATGTCTGATGGGAATATGATCTGGCTAGGCTACCCCTGACCTCTGAATATTCTAGATTAAGATCTTTGTCATGTTGCTTTCTCTGTGCTTAGTTTTGACTAAGTTTCTCTGTTGATGAAGTATGAACTTTGGATCGTTGAAGGATGCCACCCAAGAGGGCAACATATTTTTCTTTCTAGAGTGATCAGGTTCTGCATTGAGTCACCCTAACTTTTGCCTATTCTAGCTCTTTACTAAGCATTGTCTTCTCTAGGCTGTCTTCTCTATCCACCTGCTTTCTGAAACCCACACCTTAAAAGCTGCTGCTGGATGGCAGGACCAAATCCTGGCTGTAAGGAGCTGTCAACATTGCCTAGACGTCTCCTGAGAATCCATCTCTGGGCAATATTACTGAGCTTGAGTGAATAAGATTCCATCTTCTTTATCTCTTTGGAGCCTCAACTATATATTGATTTTTAATATTTTTATAATGGCAATTTTTATTCACTATTCTATATTTCTTTTTAATTCCTTATTGAATGATTATGTTGTCCTTGCTTTAAAGAAGATATCAAGGGGTGCCCGAGTGGCTCAGTCCCTTAGGCATCCAACTCTTGATTTCACCTCAGATCTTGATCTCAGGGTCATGATATGGAGCCCCACATTGGTCTCTATGCTGGACATGAAGCCTGCTTAAGATTCTCTCTCCCTTTCCCTCTGCCCCCCTACCAACACACTCACTTGTTCTCTCTCTCTAAAATAATTAATAATAATAATAATAATAATACAATTAAATTAAATTTAAAAATTGAGCACTTAAACTGAAGTGATAGTATCCCTAACAACACCAAAACCAATACCATTCTCCACTAAGAGGTAACTATTCTAATAATATGTACATCTTTACAGATCAAGTCCTATCCATCAACATGTATGCATATAAAACAATATAATCTTGATGTATGGTCTTTTTAAAAAATGTAAATGGTATCATGATGTATCTATTGGTCTGCAACATATTTAGGTGGGCTCAATGGTGTCTTGGACAACTTTTTTTTTGGCCAATATGTGGATTTACCTCATTCTTTTAACTGGTACTCCTGATATTTATGTATAATAGTTTATTTAACCATTTCCTTTGTCCTAATAATTGTTTTACCTAATTAACATGTTATTTCCAATAATGCTGCAATGAATATCCCTTTCTAATACCTCTGTGCATATATGTACATCTATGTCAGTGACAAGATTTCTAGAAATAGTAGTGCCATGTCAGAGAATGTGTGCACTTATGATTTTAATGAACACTACAAAATTGCCCCCTCAAACAACTATAATACCTAGGCTTTTAGTCTGTGTTTAATAGCATGGAGAATTTTAATTGACAATTTGTTCAAAATATTTAATTTTTATTTTATAATATATTAAAGTAAATCAAACAGATGAATATTTATGTCAAAGAAATTTGCATAATCTCTCTGGTCATTTTAGGTTAAAAAAAAAGATGCCAGAGAATGTGATACTAAAATACTTTGGGGTCAGTTTTTTTGTAGAGAGCACTAAATACTCTAGAGGTGCCCAATATAGTTGAACATTAAGTTAAATGTTAATTTTTAACAAAAATGAGAGGAGAGTATTACA
This sequence comes from Vulpes lagopus, assembly GCF_018345385.1. Taxonomy (NCBI): domain Eukaryota; kingdom Metazoa; phylum Chordata; class Mammalia; order Carnivora; family Canidae; genus Vulpes; species Vulpes lagopus. The sequence continues at coordinate 103,590,414 of NC_054830.1, forward strand.
ATGACAGCCATATGAAGATCATATCACAGTTTTATAAGGATAGCAGGATAGTTATCTGATGAATCTTCATAAACCTCAGTCATTAAATTCAACCCATTCTCTTAGGTGTCCTTTTTTTCTCTTTGCAGTTTGTAAATGCCATTTTTGTTGTAGCTGAACTGTAATATTCAATCAAATTATGAGCTGAAATATGTACAAATGCTCACCAAGATTTTTGGTTCATATTTTATTGTCTTTGCACCCAACTAAATGATCTGTAAAATCTCCTAATTCTGTTGCCCTTTTTTTGCCAGACCATTGAAGTATCAGTAAAGGGTCAGCATTAATACTCCACCAGATTAATCAGAAAAGCCAACTTTTAAGCACGTCCCCAGAATTATTTTAGTGCAAAACAGTCCCCTTATGCCTCTTAATGTTTTCCTTTGCACATTACTACCGTATCGCATCACGGGACATTAAGCATATTTCAACTCGTGGGACTAACTCAATCATGTTTTTAGAAATTGAAAACAAATGTTGTAACTGGATGAATGATAATATTGAAGTAATAACAATTTCCTAGTAGGCGTACTTGCTCAATGGGTTGCATAGCCTTGCAGCTCATAAATGCTGGAATGTCTATCACTCACTGAAGCCAGTTTTTTGTTGCTCCTATTGTTTAAGGCAAAATTTTGTCAATAATTTGCTTTGCTTTGGTGGCATCATTGTCCTCACTGGAAGGCAGTTTAGAAAGCTGGATTTACTTCAAGGGAAACAGGGACCAACCTAATGCTAGATTTGATTTAACAGTGCTGTCCTCTTCCCTTTTTGCTGGAATATTCTGTAACATAATAAATGTACTGAATTGTGCTGGCCTCAGCCTGAAGCACAGGGTTATGCACTTTTTTTTTAAGATATTTAGAAAAATCTGTCTCTATGCTTGGCAACTACTCCGACAGAAAACAGATAAAAATAAGGGTGGTTTATCAGTTTTGCTGTTCTTATCATGTTTCAGGTTGAAGGCTGTTGAAATGATGAAAAACAAACAGCACTAAATAGGGTTCCGTCATTATTGCTGCTATGGGGAGCTGAGTTTTTCAAGATCAAAGAAAAATGCATTTGCTTTTAGAACTATGATCCTTCATTTTGAGAGGTGCACTGCACTCAGCTACTGATGGGTGAAAAATAGAGCAAATTGGAGTAGGAAGTAAAATATGTGCTGTTGTGGGAACTTGGAAATTCAAACAAAAGTAGCTGGCATACTTCTAAAAGCTCTGAATTTTCAATATTCAGTTTCTTAAGAAAAAAGTGGTGCCTGAGATTTGTTATTTCTGAATAACTGGAGTAGAGCATAAACACCAGTAGTTTCTATCTCATCAAATTCTAAGGAACTCCCCTTCTCTTCATAAGCATGTATCAAAAATATTCCCACCAAGGGGAGACTTTGAGGAGTGTTCCTGTATATATATCATTGATCCAAAAGAAATGGCTTCATATTTTTAAACTTCTATTTTTGAAATGTTGGAACTCAAGTTGAGGGCTTCCTATTTCCCTGGTATGGAAATTGCCATGAGACATTATCAAATTAGAGACAAGGAAGCTGTTGTTCATCTCCTCAAGGAGATTGTCAGCTGGCATCAAGATAATAACCAGAAAACAGATATGAGATAAGGCAGTTGCTGATAGAGAAGTATAAGTTTCCATAGGGATCCAAGGAGGAGTAAACCAAGGGGGAGTCTTGGTGGAGGATGTAGCACTTGGGAGTCTTGAAGGAAGATAGATATCAACATGTAGACCTGATAAGGAGGAGGAGGGGTCCCTGTAGACAAAGGCCCAGAGTTGGGAAAGCTTTAAATGTGTTTAATTTGCCTGGAGCTGGGGAAATCTATGACTCTTGGAATAAAAAGTCTTACCTGAGAACCACACAGTTTTAACTAGGTAAAGGAAATAAACAAACATTCTCAGATATACAAGGCATCAGTATTAATACTACTCGTGCATATTTTACATAAAACATTATTTAGAGACACCTTCCAGCAAACCAATATGTGTATCTGAATAAAAAACTGTTGGTGAGGCTATTATCCCACAAAAATGTTACTGAGTTTCTACCATATGCTAGGACATCAGGGAAGTGGTGAGCAAAACAGGAGGTTCCATCATTGTCAAGGCCGCAGTTTAGCAGGAGAATGAGGTACTAAAGAATCTTGTGGGTAGAACTCCACACACCACCACTGCTGTGAAGTGCATGTACAGAATGCTGGTAGAGCACTTTTGAAGGATTTAAACTGATACCTGTTATGGACTGAATTGTGTCCCCTCAAAATTCATGTGTTGGAGGTTTAACCCTCCCCTCTGCTGCCATACCTGTATGTGGACATAGAGTTCTCTCTGTGTGCACACGCGCAGGGGAGAGGCCACGTGAAGATACAGCTAAAAGGCTGTGTCTTAAACCGAGAAGAGAGGTCTCACCAGAAACAACCCTGATGATGCCTTAATCTGGCCTCCTAAACTTACACAAACTAAATTTCGGTTGTTGAAGGCACCCAGCCCTAGCAGGCACACACAATATCTAAAGGACAATGGTTTGCTGAGTGAAGAAGGAAAAGCTTTCTAGGTGAGAATATCCCAAGAAAAGGCCCTGGAGGAGAAAATGGCTTAGCCTATTTGCATTACAATGAAAGCTGGGTGGTTGGAAAGTGGTGTGGGAGAAAGAGGAGGTTCCACATATGTATTTTCCATCTTAAGGATTCTTTATAACATTTTTATTAAATGTATAATTGTATTAACACCAATTCTTTAAAAGTAACTGTTTTGCTTATTTATAGTTCTCTGGTGTCTCTTCTTAATCTGATAAAGATGCCAGTCTGACTGGGGAAAGGCCTCACTATTGTGACCTTGGTTAACCTTAATTACCTCCCTGAAGACCCTCTCAGCAAATACAATTGTGTTCAGGGTTAAGGCTTCAACATATGGATTTTGAGAAGACACAATTCAGTCTATAACAGGTGTCAAATGACACTTCCTCAAAGGTGCTCAGCCAGCATGCTGTACATTTACTTCATAGCAGTGATTAGAGATTTATAACTAAATACTTATTCATATGATTACTTACTATCTACTTCTTCTGTTAAACTGTAATCTCCATGAGGAAAGGATCCTGTTGGTTTTGCTCAACACTTCCTTGATGTCTTAGCACATGGTAGGCACTCAGTAAATATTTTTGGAATAGTAGCCTGCAGAGTATTATGAGAGTATGTGGATGGAAAAACAAAGTAATGAGCACTTTCCTGTCTGTCCCTGGCTGGTGGGTATAGAGGAATTAGGACAATGTGTGCTGGTAATATGTAACAAGCAGCTCTGTGGGGGGGAAACAAGTATTTGCCAGTTTCCTTGGTGTAAGTCCTCCCACCATGTCTGATTTCAAGGTATACCTGTGACATCAGTGAATACAAAGCTTGGGAGAGATGCTCCAGTAGGACCTCATTATATAAAACTTTCACCTAAAGAGCATAAATGTAAAATAATTAAGAGGCAGTGTGTTTTGAGTATAGCTTTTTAAAAATATATTTATTTAAGCAAAATTTCTGAGAATTTAATAATACTTTCACCTAAAGAGCATAAATGTAAAATAATTAAGAGGCAGTGTGAGTACAGCTTTTTAAAAATACATTTATTTAAGCAAAATTTCTGAGAATTTAACAATTGGCTTTTGCCAGCTCCAGCACACCACTGATGGATAGTTGAATAAAATTTGTAGAGGTTGAAAACACAGGAATTTATAATTCATTACTGTGCAGGGCAGGAAGAGAAAACAATCCAAACTGATTCTTAAATTTTAGACCCAAATAGCAAGGAAAGAGAGAGAAGAGCAGATTTGAGCAGAGAAGATGCTGATTAATCTTGGAATCTATTTATTTCTGGAGAAACTTGAGGGAAGCTTGAATTATAGGTCTCCCCTTGGGCTCAAAGAAAGGACCATCACTTCAGGAATCATTTGTTTGAAGATTATTGCTGAACCATGAAGGGGAATGAAAGAATGGAGGACAGAACTTTGGGGACATTATCTACATTTTGATGGCTGACTGAGGTATGTGAATTAGAGGAAGAGATACAGATGGAAAAATCCAGAGAAGCATGAGGATAACCAATACAGGAATTAAACAGAGAAAAACATCACTTACTGAGACACAGTCTAAAGGGATGCTGGTAGGTTTCTGAAACTGACATATTGAGTTCATCCTGGTCTTGGTTTCCAACTTGCTAGAAATTCTATCCCGTCATGGAATCCATGGAACCATTATGTGTGAGTCACAGTTTCTCTTAGCTCATTTCATGTGCTACATGTTTCAGGTGATTTTGTATTGGAAATCATCTCCCTTCCTGCCCTCAACCACAAGGGGAGTATCGGTTGTTTTGCATACTCAGTGGCACAGAAACCAAGGAAGAAAGGCTTCTCAAGGAACCTGCATTCAGGATTGTTGAACACTGCTAAAGGAATGTTCTAGAGGGTTCTAAAGGGGTGAGCCACAAGAAAGGTGCTTTTTTTTTTTTTTTTTTTTGGCCTTTTTTGTCTGACCCAACTAGCAGAAAGCAGTGTGTAATGAAAGTTGTGCCATGGAATGTGGTGCTAAAGTTTAGCACTGCGCAATCTCCATTTGAATTCCTTTTTTGGCCATTTACCATTAGCTGTAGGACTTCAGGGCAGCTTCCAAATGTTATAAATCATGGAAGAGAAAACAGAACTGACAGACCTTTGCCGAATGCCTCCTGGAAACCAAGCACTATGGTGGGAAGGCTCTTTACTGCCATCTCATTTACCATGACAATATATGTGAAAGCAGAAAGTTCTTCCAATGTAAGGCATAATTTATTGGAAATATGAGGAGAGAGGGGAGAACAGCTTGAGGGGATAGACTAAAGCAAGATTTTGAAAGCCTAATCTTAAATGATCCTGCAGTGATTCTATCATAATTTTCTCAGCATTAACATTACCTATTCCTTTTGTCAGCTTCAGAGGTAGAATTTTAAAATGCAGTTTGTACCTACAAGGTAATTGTCTCTTCCTTTATGTTTGCAAAACATTCAGTACATTTAATTCAGCCTTAGACTTACTAGGTAATTAACTAGAATTAATTATCACTATCATCCTTTAAGAAAAACGGAAAAGCAGGGAAGAAGTTAGGTGACTTTCTCAAGGACACCCAGCCATTGGTATCTGAGAAAAGTATCTTGAACTTTGTGATCTTACTTTAAGCTAACAGATGCCTCTAACATTTAAACCCCCCAAAGAGGGCAACCCGGGTGGCTCAGAGGTTTAACGCTGCCTTCAGCCCAGGGTGTGATCTGGGAAGATCCAGGATCGAGTCCCACGTCACGTTCCCTGCATGGGGCCTGCTTCTCCCTCCGCCTGTGTCTCTGCCTCTCTCTTTCTCTCTGTCTCTCATGAATAAATAAATAAAATCTTTTAAAAAAAAATTTTAAAAAGTCAATCCCCCAAAGAACTCTTCCTCCTAAAGAAGAAGTAACATGTAAGTTAAAAGGATCAGCTCCTTCCCTACCTTCTGTATGAATAAGCAAGATTGGGCAGTTAACAGTATTTTGAATTTTGGGGAGAGAAAAAAATAGATTTTGCACAAGTCATAGCCTCTCTTCTTTCTTTTTTCCATACTTTGTAATTTAGATTCAGGCATGTATTTTGTTTTGTTTTGTTTTTTTCCCTCATTACCACCATGAAGAGGTTGCTACTGTTTGAAACTAGAGTCATTCCTACCAATTTTCCAAGATTCTGTGCTATTTTTTGTCAGAATATAGATCTATGCATCATGCAGACATTTGGAATTGTGCCTGATGCATATTTTGGGAAAATATCCCTGCCATTATCTAGAATTGATATTTAAGGCTCAGTTATAAGGCTTACAGTATGGTTTCCACTATGAAGAACTACATGAAGGTGTATCCAGTTAGAGACAATGCACAATAAGGATGAAGACAATGAAGCTAAAGCAACACAGAAAAAGAAAAAATGGTATTACTCAGTCTTAGAACCTCCCCAATGTGGGGGCTACTTCCCTTCTCCAAGATCAGTCATACTTTCTTTCCATTGCACTGCAATGGCAGATCAGAAGACCAAGAAACAGAGGCCACTCAAAGCATTTTCCAGTCTCCCTGTCCCCACCCAGCACCCTGGAGCAGTCTTCGGGCATTCTCTGCACAGTTCTGAGCCCTTGTCAAATATAGGATTCTTTTCATTAACTGAAGAGTTCTGCTTCCTCAGTAGGGTTACCGAACATGAATGAGCTTCTCATTATATAAGGTCTCTGATGCCAATCACTCATTTATAATCTTATTTCACAAACATTATTGAGCACCGACTGCATGCTTGGTGGAGGGAACACAGAGGTAATAGAAACTGTGCTCTCAGGTTACACGCCATGATTTGTGGATGGCAGCCCCACCAGGCTAATTAATAATATGATGTGACTGAGACTGTACTGGGGTGGTATTTGACACACGACTTAAGTGATCTGGAACAGAGAGTGGTTAATCCTGCCTGGGGGTGGTGAGGGAGTGGGGTAATGGGGAGTGTCAGGGAAAACTCGCCATCTCACAGGTTTATTAGTGGACTAAACTAGATAAAAATGGGACTTTGTGGACATCGGTGCATCAGGTCTCTAATTGTGTGGTAAAAAAAAATTCTGTCATTTCAAAGACTCTGTCTCAAGGGGCTTTTGCATTATATCTCAGTGTCATGTCACTTTGTGGTTAAACTTTGGATAGAGTCTTAGAATAAAAATCCAGAGGCTCTCTGACTAAATAGTAACAGTCCTTTCTTTATATCTGACAGGAGATAAAAAAGTAAGCAAGTTTTAAATAGTGGTCATACCATATTTCCACTTAACCTAGACTACAAACCTCAGGGTTTGTATGGAAGCTAGATTACATCTGTACTGCTCAATAGTTAAATAAAACTATTATTTCCTCTGTGTTTTAGAAGAGGAATAATTTAATAAAAATATTATTTGTAACAAAATGCTTACTTCTCACCTTGTGGCACTTGGCACTAGAAATAAATAACCATTTCAGTTGTGTCAGGTGCCCTACTGCTCACTATACTCATCCATTTGGAGTCTGGTACAGTCCTTGTACAAGTGCCTCACAAGGCCAATGAAAAGTTTCACATGTAACTCCCAGAGCCAACAGTATCACTACAAAAGCCATTTTTTTTCTCTTTTGCTATTCTAGCCTCCTCAATTCCCCATCTTTCCTGTCTTTTGAGTACTAGATTCAAACGCCACATCATCCACGAACTAACACATCCCTCTTCTCCTTCTTCTTCTCCTTCTCCCTCTTCTTCTCCCTCTTCTTCTCTTTCTCCTCCTCCTCCTCCTTTTTTCTTTTTCTTCTTCTTATTCTTCTTCTGTCTTTTAGTATAAGTAGTTAAGTGACCTTTTACTTCACTGATAGATGCTGAGCTTTTGAGGTATGATCTAGTCATCTTGAATGTTGTATCCCCTATGTTACTTAACAAAGTACTGTTCACTGAATGAAGAGAAGGATATGTCAATGGACAGATGGGTAAATAAACGAACACATAGATACACAATGATAGAAGCAGTGGCATGTAGCTAATGAAGAGTTTGTCTGTTGTTTAGTGTCTGTAGTGGTGATATATACCTATTCCTGTTGATGACCTGCTTCCCAGCCAGGTAACTATCCACAATCATGAGGAGAAAATTATCTTGGATTCAACCATACTTGACATATAAATGGACTCACTCTAAAGAGTTTGATAAAAGACAAACAAGGCTTACCTAAAGATTTAAGAACACAGATATGTTATTTTGTTGGTATTCTTTTCAACACTCAAGGAAATTCCAGTGTTTCAACCACCTGACTCTGTAATCCAGTTCAGTAAATTAGATTGTCTCCTTGGAACGTCGGATCTGGTCTTTGGGTTTTGCTCACTCTATCACCTTCTCTTCTTTGAACTATTTTCCACCAACTGGAAAATGACCAATAAGTCCCAAAGTAGTGGAATTTAAAAAATGCCTCAGAGTTCCTTCAGTAACAAAGATTTAGGCTTCTATTTTCCCACACAGAATACTTGAATTTCACCTGGAATTTCAAAATACATTCAACACTGGAAGAGAAGGGAGTAAAACCAAAAAGCACACCTATTCTCTAGTGATGGTTTTTTAGTAAGAATTTATTTCCATCGAGGATACCCTGCACCTTTTTTAGTGTGCAACATTTTAATATGTTAATTATATATTTTCTACTAAGTTGATTTTAGAACTTCCTTGCTGGGCTTTGGAATATGAATGTTTGAAGTGTTTCAGATTGAGTAATCTGAAAGTTTTTATTTCACAAATTGAACTGAAATAGATGGAAAAGGTTTGCAAAAAGATATAGACTAATTATATCTTAACCAATTTTTGAAGTATCTCCTAATATAAACAACCTAAATGTTTGTGATTTTTGCATATCAGTTTCAAAATAAGGTCTACTTCATGTTACATGATCAAAGAACACAGCAATTATGGATTTAATGTTTTTACATTTTGAGACCAAATTAATTTTACTTGGTCCTACCCTCTGGTTATGGGGACTTGATAATACGTTTTACTTTAGAGTACTCCAAAATAATCCCAATAGCTACTTGAAAATAATTAATGGGTTTAAACTTAGTTAGCAAGAATTAAAATTATTTTTTATGTGTTGGTTTTCCTGATAGATGTATTTGGACTTTTCTTTTTGTTTATCTTGTAGTGCGGGAGTTGGCCGGACTGGTTGTTTCATCGTAATAGATGCCATGTTAGAAAGAATAAAGCATGAAAAAACTGTAGATATTTATGGCCATGTAACTTTAATGAGAGCCCAGAGGAATTACATGGTTCAAACAGAAGACCAGTACATCTTTATCCATGATGCACTGTTAGAAGCAGTGACTTGTGGAAATACCGAAGTGCCAGCTAGAAACTTGTATGCCTACATTCAGAAGCTGACACAAATAGAAGCAGGAGAGAATGTCACAGGAATGGAGCTTGAATTTAAGGTACGATATTGGATATGATGTGGTAATTCAGGAGCAAGTCATTCTGGGATTGTCTCTGAGTGGTGGCTTCACTTTCTTAACCTTTCAAATTTGTGAAGTTACAAGATTCGTTTGACCTTCTCAAGTGTCTGACTATAAAACACTCTCTTCCTCTTTCCCTTTTCTGTTCTTTGCTTCCTAACAATACCTTGAGCTCTTTTGTGCCCTAATTTAAATTGAGAGTCATATTCTCAGAACGTATTTAAAAATTCAGTACACTATGTGTAATCATTAGGTAGAAGTGAAAAGTAGTACAGCTTGAAGAGTCCTTTGCTTTAAAGTAAACACAAGCTTTATATCTAAAGAGGAGATCTTGAGTACGTTGCATCTAACCACAGGCTAAAATTATCTTTGTCGGATTTTTTTTTTCTATCCAACAGCGTCTAGCCAGCTCTAAAGCTCACACCTCAAGATTCATCAGTGCCAATCTTCCATGTAATAAATTCAAAAATCGCCTTGTTAATATTATGCCATATGAATCCACAAGGGTATGCCTGCAGCCTATCCGAGGAGTGGAAGGATCTGATTACATCAATGCCAGTTTTATTGATGGATACAGGTATACACTCTTGTTCCCCTGACAGCCCAAAGCCTTGATATTTACATGTGCCCTAGTTTCACAGCCAGAATGAATTTTGTCTCAATTCAAAGCATCTTCTTTCTGCATAGGTCAGCATTCAGTCCCTTGGTATTTTATTATTTTTCATAGGAGTAAGAAGAAGCAGTCATGGAATCTTTAGTCTGGCCTTCTGCACTCTTCCTTGAGAAGCCATTTGGTTGTAGAAGGAGTTAATCTAATAAAGAAACTGTTTTATAACACATTTCATACATTTAATAGATTGTGTAAGATCCCTATCTACAAAATGAAACCACACCACTGTTAAGTGACTTGTAAGATACATGAAACTGAGCTATTAGCATTGCACCAAAATTTAAATACTAATGATGAAGATATACACCATAATATTAACAAAGAAATTTCTTTTGCAAAGTCCCCAAAATGTACTAAATATTCTCATTTGATTACACAATCTTAATGGGCATTTACTGCAATTGCACTGGTAATATGTTTTCAGTTTTCATTAGTGGGTTTGATGTACATATCAAATGTTCTCTGATTACTTTAACATGTTACTTTTATTCTCTATAATTCAGACAACAGAAAGCATATATCGCTACCCAGGGGCCATTGGCAGAGACCACTGAAGACTTCTGGCGGATGCTCTGGGAACACAATTCCACCATTGTTGTGATGCTCACCAAGCTGCGTGAGATGGGCAGAGTGAGTGTCTTCTCATAGGACATTCATTCCATGAAGAAATTACTGTTTTAATAACCCAAGGGCCAGCATCATTTCTTTGAAATGTGGAGGTTCTCCGGACACATTCTGGGCCATTCATTACTGTGTGTTGGTTTTTAATTTGCATAAGCCACATCAAGGTCTTTAATTTGTGTGTTTTGAAGAAAGTATTTTGTTTCCAGTGCAGCATGATCATAAGAGCAAAGAAGCAGATGCCCCTGTTTGACTTACATCCCAATTCTCAGAATAGTCTTTCTCCCTTTTACCCTGGACAAGCTGGAGTTTCATGAGCAAATAAATGTGCCATAATTTCTCTGTGTGAAGAAACTTGACTTTCTTTCATCTATGAGGCAGTTTTTCCCTGTCCAGCCCACCCACTTGTTGAATAGGGTGTTAGAAAGTTACATAGTTTTTCCAAGGATATAATCCGGTCATCTCAGATCTACATTTTGAAAGTGATTATGCTGAAAAATACATAAAATAGTCCTAGAGATACCCAAGAAATTACCACTTACATTCAATGGATGTAAGTATTTTTCTATGTTTGGTTAAAATTCTCTTTCTCTCCTCGTATAAATGTAGAGATGGATCGAAAACTCATCATCTAAAGCCCATTAAGAGGGCAAAACATGCCAAATAAGCAAATAACTTTACTATTCTGACTATTCATAGTAGACTTTCTGCAAGATTTAGCCAAATCATTAGAACTACTTGGGCTCCAGTTTCTTCAGCTGACAAGGGAGACTGGACCAGATCAATATAGAATTTTCTTTCTGCATTCACACTTGATGGTTCTATTCATTCCATAACACAGCAATGCAAGTCTACTCTGGAGATGCAGTGCATGATTGACAGGGCCAGCATTGTATCCAAGCACTAATGTAGTTATTTGGAGAACTTGTAGATATGAAGACACTTATCCTATCAAAGTATTCAATTCAGTGGATGTGTATTAATAAGTTACCATATGCCCCAGTACTGTGCTTGATACCATGAGCAAATGTTAAACCATATAATATCCCTATTCTTGAGGACCTTACAGTTTCAAAGAAAAAAATGAGTCACATGCAATTGGAATGGCCTTGAATTTGAACTTTTCTTAATGAGAGAAAGAAATTAAATGTATAGATTGATAGATGATAGATAAAATTTTATTTGTACTTTGTATATTTTGACATCAGTCTTTTCTCTTTTTAGGAGAAATGTCACCAATACTGGCCAGCAGAACGATCTGCAAGATACCAGTATTTTGTTGTAGATCCCATGGCTGAGTACAACATGCCACAGTATATCCTAAGAGAATTCAAGGTCACAGATGCCAGGGTAAGTTGGCCAATCTTATGCTCTTAACCATTGGCTAAAAAGCCATATAAAATGTATTTCTGGGAGAGACATTTGCTGAGTGACCATACTCCCAAAGTGAAAAGAAATAACTGATCTTGGAGGGCTGTTTTGTTTTTTAATTTAAGAGTAACTTTTCCTCTGTCTGGCAAGTGTTCTCACAAACCCAGAGTTGGCTTCCGTTCAAACATAACATCTGGCAGCCCAACTTTGAGGATATACTTGGTAACTGTGTGTCCTGGGAAGCATTTACTGATTGGTTGGCTGTGCTTACATTCACTTTCTCAGCTCATTCTCTTTGGAGCTTTTTGACTTCTTCATTACTTGAGGCTGTAAATATGTTGTTGTTTTGCAAAGCCCTTTAGGTCATGTGGGCTTGGAGGTTAATTTGGTATGATTTTAAAACTGCAGAGCAAATGGCATTCTTTAGAAGACTCTGACAAGCTTTGCACATTCTAATTTGATTCCTGGCATGGTTTATTCTTTGGTGTGCTAATGTGTCTGTCCATGAGAGCTGTGCACCCATGACCCTTGTTGGCTAATTTTCATTCTGCATTTCTTATCTAGATTGCTGAGTCCAAGGTTCAGCCCTGATGTAACATGTTCTATGCATAAACTTTAATATCCTTGCCTTTGGCCACTTTCAGACCATGATTACAAACACATTTTAGGAGAGAGAGGGGTCAGTCCGAAACCCTGCTTTGTTTTTGGAACTGTCACAGTAGGTGGGTTGAATTAAACTCCAGGATAGAGCTATTTACTTGATCCATTGTTTTTTTTCTGGAAAGGAGCTTTTCCAACCAATACTCATGTTTAGAGATTGTCTGCTAATCCCCAAAGCTGTGCCCTTGCTGTTAACCTAAAGTGAAGGAGAAATTGGTTAGCTGGCTGGTTGGCCCAGGTGACAGACCTGTTAATCCCAGAAAGTCTGAGATCTTAACTACTCTGAAGGTTACTGTACTCGAGGTAGCAGTTAAGTCTGTGGTCTCAGCTTTGAATTGCCCAAGCAAGCATGCCTTGCTGACCCACCCCATTGTTGGAAAAAAAAAAAAAAAAGTGTGCCCTTTCAGAATTTGAAGATGAAAAATCTTCAGTACAGCCCAAGCAAACTCACCAACTATTTCTGATGATAAAGACCAGGGGCCAGGCCCCACAAATAGCAGAGACACCTTCCTTACTACTCCTTACTTGCCCGATTAAATCTGATCTCAAAAAGCAAAAGAAATACTGAAGTAAGAACTTGTTCACATTCTTTTCATTAAAAAAGGCTCCCTGTGATTTTATAATTTCCTAAGCTGCCTCATTTGCTGTTTGTGTCCCTAGTGGTGTTTCTAATCTGAATTTAGCAGTTTAGAAAGCACATTGGCACTTGGAATGCAGTTTTGTTAAACAGGTAACCTTTAAATGGAGTCAGCTGATCTCTCTTTCAAATAGTAAGGGTTTGTGCACATGACCTATTCTTGCAATTGAATGACCTATTCTTGCAATTGAATGACCTATTCAAGCACCATGGTCAGAAATGAAAGCCCCAGGATATTTAGAGGAGGACAAATCTGCATTACCTAGCCTTTGACTTCCTTCCTGTGCTTGCCAAACCTTTTCCAGAAACAGAGGGAAGTAAATCATGCTCCCATGGTAACCATCCATAAGTTAGTAATGGGGTCAAGCAGTTATTTTCATATTCCTGAGTATTCTCACAAGGTTAATATGATCTTCCTGCTTTATCAAATGATGCCAGTCAGGAAGATGCCCTGTTGTTGTGTGCCCATCTCAAGCTAAGCCATCCCTTCCTCTTAGTATGACTCAGTGAGAAAGACTGGGTCTGTCTACTTGACCAGAACCGTGGGAATGTATACACCCATATTCAAAAGACCTTTAAAGGGGAAAGATGTTACAAAAATGGAAAGGAGGAACAAGTTGAAGCCTTAATGGGAACAGGGCCTCTTTAAATGGAATCAGTCTCTCTAAGCTTGGAATTTGGATTCTTTCCTTCTCAGAGGATTCAAAGAAAGTTGGTGGGCATAATTGTTACTCTGCTTCTATAAGCAGAAGGTGGCTTCTGCTTTTGTTGTGCTTCTGAAAACACTATTCTAGAAGGAATCAGAAGCATATCAGTAACTCCTTCTCAAACGATTTGTACTTTGGGAGTCAGAGCAGTTTTGCCTCTAGAAAAGACTCCTCTTACATCTGTGTTTGGTCTGTCTGTTAAAGCCCCCCACAAATGCTTTAATTCCTATGGTCAGTGGGAAGAGTCCTTTTTCAGAATCCAGTGTGTATTTGCTAATCCTCTCTTTCCTTGCCTGGAGGGACCCCTCCGTTCCCACTCAACTGCGTGGTTGCATAGCACATGCTGTGTATGCTGCCATGGGTAGAGATGGTATGCCTCTGAGACATGTGGGGCATCCAATTTAACCACTACCCAGTTTGTGTCAGATCCTTTCAGTGTCACTGTCACTTGACAATGCTAGAAATAAGCAAACATGGCAGGTGTGAAGTTATCGTGACCATAACAAAATCTCGGGTCTGCATGCCCTGCCCAGATGCTCCTTCCAATATTATGTTACTGGCTTCTGAAATCTTTGAAATAGAGTATATATGGGAACTAGATGGCCCTTAATGAAAACCCAGGTTTTTACTTGAGCATTGCCGGAATAAAATTACAATTTAAATACATGTGACTATGGACAGTGTTAATAACAGGGAAGACACATGTGTGCCTAAGTTGCTAGTTAAACACGTTTCTGATTTTTTTTCTTACCCCTTTGTTTTTCTTTCTGGAAAAAAAATATCACTCTTGCTGATGTGGTCTGTGCCCTGGCCGAATCCTCCTGGCATCCTTCTTTGTGGCTGGGGATGTGGCTTTCTCTCTAAAGGACGGTCAGTCCCGAACAGTGAGGCAGTTCCAGTTCACTGACTGGCCAGAACAAGGAGTGCCAAAGTCTGGAGAAGGATTTATTGACTTCATTGGCCAAGTCCATAAAACAAAAGAGCAGTTTGGCCAAGATGGGCCCATTTCAGTACATTGCAGGTGAGTGAACAATCAAGAATGATGGGTTCCCCATCTGTGATCAATGTGATAATAACTTTGAAAATGTACGTTATTGTCTAATCATTTTCAGTACAAGCTGATTATAGTGAATCAGCATAGTAAGTATTTTATTCTCAGAAATACATTGTAAAATCTTAAGCAAGGACTCATTTCCCTTTCTTTCCATAAAATGAAAATAACCTGAGGTAGAATTTTCTTCCCCAAATTTTACCTTTTGTAAAAAAGGGATTATAGAGGAAAGGAGAGAAAATGAGTGGGAAAAATTAGAGAGACAAACCATGAGAGACTCCTAACTCTGGGAAACAAACCAGAGGATTGTGGAAGGGGAGGTAGGTGGGGGGATGGGGTAACTGGGTGATGGGCACTGAGGAGTGCACTTGATGGGATGAGCACTGGGTTTTATGCTATATGTTGGCAAATCGAACTTCAATTCAAAAATACATAACAAAAAAAAAAAAAAAGAAAGAAAGAAAGAAAAAACAAAAACCAAGCTGTGTTTTTCCTTTCCTAGTTTTACCTTAACAAATTATTGGCACATCCACTCATGATAATTTGTTCAGTTAATCATTTCTTACTTGTTGTACTTCTGTGGCATTACACCAATAACTGTCCTTCTCTATCTATCTCCTGTGTTTGTCTTTTTAGGAAAACCATAAATAGTTATCCAGCCTAATGACAATACTAATTCTTGCCAGTCAGTAAGTGATTAGAATGATACCTCAGTTAAAATTGCAATTCGCTTGAAAATTGTTGCTATATCAGAAAATGAAGCACCTTCAAGTTAATTATTTTCAATAGTTTCCACAGCATTTTATAATCCAAGTCATTGAAGTTAATAGAAATAGCAAGTAAATGGTTCAGAAAGGACACTCACCATAAATATAGTGCTTTTGGAAGTTGCTATGTAGAAACCTTCCAGCAAAAGGAATTCACCTAATTTTATTTACCCTAATATATTTTCAGAATCTAGCAATTTGAAATCTTAGTTTCTAATTTCTTTGTGGTCAAAATATTGAGAGACTTCAAAATTTTGCTTTGCTTCAAAAAGAAAAAAAGAAAAAAAAGGAAGGAAGGAAGGGAGGGAGGAAGGGAGGAAGGAAAAAGAAGAAGAGAAAGATAGAAAAATTCCAAACTATGATACTTAGTGATATGGGAGAAAAGCTCTCAAAATAGGAGACATATTCAATTCAGGCGTTTAGATAGCTGAATTCTAGCCTTACTTCTGTCATCATATAGCTCTATGACAGAACCTTAGAATGTCTCTAAGATTCTTTCCAGCACATGATGTTCCCCAGGGATGCTATATTCTATGAGCAACAGACCTTCTTTATTCACATTTGCTTTGTGTTGAGTTTGGTTACTCTAGACAACCAACAATCATGTAGGGAACAACATATGGACTCAAATATTCAGACAGAGTAGATGGACTGAAATTACCTGGATGTTCTCCTTCACCTTCCACATAATTTGCCCAAATACTAATTCAGACTTTTCTAGCATAAGCTATTAAAAAATAGATTTAATATGTATTTTTAACTTTAGATATAACCATAAATTTAAACATATAAATGTATGTTACATCCCATTGTTTCTGCTGTTGCAAAATGATTTAAACACTCCTTTGGTATTTGGAGGTTAGCTATGTCCTGTTATACACACACACACATGCACACATATATGACTCCTAGATATTTTCTCCTATCTGGGAATATCCTTAAAATACTAACCTGAAGTATAATCTCAGTTGAAAATTATTTTATTATATTAGACTCAATCTCAATTACTCCACGTATAACCTTATTATAACTTATTAAACTAGCATTCTAAAGTCAATAAATTCAGAAGTTGTTAAGGCCGGTATCTGTTATTTGCTTGAAAGAACCCAGTAGAAAGCCAGAAACCCTATATTTTGCTAGGGTTTGAGCAGTCAAATCAAGGTTAAATAGATTCTGGAATACCTGGACCATTCAGGAAAAAAAAGATCATAAATCACAGCCTCAGGAGTAAGAGAGGCTTTCAAGGTTGAAAAGGACCTTCAAGGTCATCTATTCCATCTTTATGATAGCCTTCACTGCTGTAGGACATCCTCAGCCTCTTTGTAAAGACTACCCATGGATTTTAAAGCCTCACTTAACATTTCTGTTTGGGCTCTTTAGAAAACCCAGTTTATAAAGGGACACACTATTTATATATGCCTGTCAGCTACATCCCCAAGTAAATGAATCCATCCATTTTCTACAGCCTGTACCCAAGCGTTACACATGCCGTTTAATTAGGATCGAAAAATGTAAAGATTTTTCAAATTATTCACTCTTCTCCTTATTACCTAAACCTCCAGATGCTTTCTTACTTTTTAAGAGCACAAAAGCTATGAATTAATTTTCTTCTCCTGCTGCAGTGAACATTCTGGAATTATCTTAAAACAATAAAGAAAACAAACTCAAAACCTTGCTAATGTGATAGAAAGAATCCTGGTGTTTTAGCTGCTGAATATCTAAAAGTAGATAAGCTTAGTGATGCTCAACCATTTCTTTTTAAAAGTTAGAGACCCTTTTGAGTATCTGTTAAAGTTTGAAGTTTCAGGAGAGAGAACAAATATATATATACATTTACACAGTCTGTAAGTATAAGATATTCACTGACCCTTCTAAAGATTGAATAAGGATCCACATCAAAAAACCCATAACAGAATGTGTTTTCCATATCAAAACTAACATCTCAGTCTGAATAGTCTTATACACCTTCTTACTTATTTACATGTCTAAGTGATGAAACATCCTTCATAGATTGTGACCACAAGAAGTAAATAATATATAGAAAACTTGATTCACCTTACCTGAATTATTTCATATTTTAAAAATATTAAGTAGGCAAGGTCTATTATTTCAGGATGTACATGAACGGAGTCAACCTATATTTACCCTTCCTTGTATCAATTTGCTTTGCAACATTTATGTTTCCTGCAGTATAATCTCAGTTGAAAAATTATTTTATTATATTAGACTCAATCTCAATTACTCCACGTGGACTCACATTCACATTTTACCATGACACATTATCCCAAGAATAGTCATTTTGTGAACCCAATACCACATTTTCCTGAACATTGCTGTGGAAGAACCTGATATGGTATGGAATTGGATACACATATATCTACTTCCAAGCTAATGTGGTGAAGACTGTGAGTGTTGCATGCAGTAACGCTGTCTTTGTTATTATGACAGCGCGGGCGTTGGAAGAACTGGAGTCTTCATAACACTAAGCATTGTTTTGGAAAGAATGAGATATGAAGGAGTTGTAGATATCTTCCAGACTGTCAAAATGTTGAGAACACAACGACCAGCCATGGTACAGACAGAGGTGAGAAAAATCTCCATGAATTTTATCACGTCTCAAGAGCCAAATAATCCATTTTATCAACCAGAACCTGTTAGAGCCCAGAGACTCTCAATATCAGAGCAAAATACAGGAAAATACTGTTGGGAAAGCATCCAACTGTTCAATATTTTTGAACCTCATTTTTACCCCTCTATATGTGGGAGTGACAGTTTCAAAGCTTTACAGTTGTTTTGGAAGTTATGTGAGATTATATATTAGGTTGTACCATGATAAATTGTCACTATTTGACCACTTTTGACCCATAAAAATGGCAATTTTATATATAAAGCACATTGCCTGGTGCATAACAGATCCTCAGCTCGTTTTACTTCTCCATTCTCCTAATGGTCATTTTAAATACTTGGATCGTGGATAAGCACTAGAGAAATTAACGCCCCATTTTCTATTCTAATAACTGATCATGAAATTCTCATTTTTTAAAGAATATTATGAGTTTGTGATATAGCCAGTGTGGCCTATTGACTTCATTTCTAAGAATAGTATGAGTGTTTCTGTTCCTCAGAAAAGCCACCAAATTCTACATTCTATATGTATTCCTAAATTCACTGCCCATATCTTCTAAACTGTGATTTCAAAATAGCACAAGCATTTGGCTTACAATACTCAAAGCATGATGGCAGCCTGACAGACTTAATGGGTATTGGGGGTGGCAGAGGGAAATTGGACATTTAAAAACCCTTAACACTTAGCCAAGCAGCTTACTGTAACAACATAGGAATTCAAACTCCATTTATTTTGCATTACCATTTTTGTTGTAAAAAAATTCATGTTTAAGCAAAATAGAAACTATCTACTTTCAGCCCCATTGGCTACTGAAAAGAAGTTTCTTTTATGGCAAAAATTCTATTTGTTCTCTCTCTCCAACAATGCCCCAACTTATTCCGATATGACAGTGTTCTTCTCTGTCTGAAAAAGGACATGTTTCAAGTTATTTTATTTTAATGTGGGCCTTTCTCGGACAGATAACTAGTAATCATACTGAATTAGGCCAAACAACACAGGTACTTTTTGATATAGACAGCCAGTCTTTGGATGTCATTTTCAGGGGATGAAAAGCTTGAAAGTCCAGAGCCCTGTGTGAGTTGCTTTGTGTATTTACTGTTCCTCATCCTTACTTGTATAACAACATCAGAAATGGTGGTGGGTAGTTCTGATTGCAGGTAGTAAGGTCTGATGAGATATTTTTTTTATTCCAATTCTTTTGGCAATAGCCCAGAAGATAAATGAATCCAGATTTTCCTTAGGATAGCATATGTCTGGGTCAGCCTCTCTTTAATATGCAAACTGAGAATAAGTAATCATAAGTAAGCAAATAGTTGTAAAGACAACAGTGACACGTTCTCGTGTTCAGTGGCGGTGATTGTTTGGTACTGCTTAGAGAACAGCTCACACTTGTCTGGAAAATAATGTTCGCTTTAGCTGTTACTACTTTGGAATTAGGAGACTATATTAGTCAAATTGATTGGTGAAATTAATAAACACCCCATGTGGCTGATCGTTCTTTGCTCACTGAAACGGATTGATCATTGGATTGACTTAATTGATGAGAGTAGCAATTTTGCCCCCATCCAGATGGGGGGCAAAACTTTGTTTTTGAATATGGATTTTCATCTTTCTATTACAATATACTCATGACCCCTTTTCCTCTCTCTTCCTATGCTGGGCCTCCTGCAGGACCAGTACCAGTTCTGCTATCGAGCCGCACTGGAGTACCTGGGCAGCTTTGATCACTATGCAACGTAGAAACCCCGGACCCATGCTGGGTTCTTCCTGCAGGCCCTTCAGTATCCACGGAGTCTCTTCTGAGCCATACAGGGCACTTGAGAAGTCCTTCTTAACTTCTAGCTAACTACCACTTAGTGGGACTATGACACACAAAACAAAATAAAAACAAACTCTTCTGGATGGACCAAGAATTCACAGTTTAATAATCTAACCTGAAAAATAATAAAGAGAATCCTGACTGATGAGGCATCTAAAGGATTTTATTTACAGATACCTCAAGGATTCAAAATAAAGGGAAGAAGAAATCACAGCAAAGAACCACCATCTTGTTCAGGATTGTTTGTTAGGTGTGAGGAGAAATTGCCAGAGTCCTGCAGTTCAGTGCAAGATGTTTGCTGGTGTGGCTTCTCATGATGAAATGGACTCTGCTGCGACATCGCCCCTTCCCACCATACTGCTCATAATAACATTTTAGGGGGGAATGGGGGGACATGTTTAAAAAGAAAGTCTTTGATTTAGTTTTTTAGTATTGTAAAGATACTGCTGACCTGTGCTTCATTTTTAACTGTGTAAACTTTTTTTTAACAAAATGTATCATTCGATAAAGTGAATTTTAAAAAAGTTACATAACTCTTCATTTTTTAATTTCCAAAATGTAGGTTTTTTTAAGCCGTAGAACTGTTATCTGTAATATCTTGCTGTAGAAATATCAAATAATTTGAAAATTTGCACATTTTTGTGCAATATTCTTAAACTACAGTATCAGTCTTGTCAGATATTACTTTTACACTTCTGTTCAGTTTTGGTTGGTGAGAAAGTACCCATTCTCTTCAAATAGTCAGAGAACTTTGTTTTGTTTTGTTTTGTTTTGTTTTTGGAATCAACAGGGAGGCGCAAAGTATAAAGCTGCTGCTAACATATATACATATATATCCATATTTAACAGGGGTGTCTATGTATATATAAATAGTGTGTCCACACAAAAAGATAGACATAGCTATCATTCAGTTCTTCCATGATTTAGTTGTGGGTTTTTTTGTTTTGTTTTGTTTTTAGGTAGAGAAGCTATTATAAACATCTTTTACAATGTTATCAATTTTATGACATATGGGTATTTCTTAATATCATAAAATTTTAATTTTAAGGGAAATGAGGAATGCACATCAGTGATTGTCAAGCCTCACCCCCTAATTTCCTATCCAGTCTCCTCCCACCCACCTACTCATATTCACAAATATCCTTTTGTTAGCCAGGCTTCCAACAAAGTTCAGTATTTCTAACACTCTAGTGCAATAAAAAAATTATTAAATATCTAAGAGGTGTGCATGTGGGAAAGGTCAGTGCATATCCCTTTAGGAGGGGAGAATGTTGTAATATATCAGCTATCAAGTTGTTTAAAAAACAATGTATTCAATCGTATATCGTCTATAGTATGTGCTATAAAATTTGCATTTATGATATGTAACAGGGGCAAAGCCAAACTCATGTTACTCTGTTCAGTCAGAAACATTTTGTGGCATACAGCACAACTGGGAAGTGCTGTACTTTGTTTTCTTTTGGTTTTAGTTATGCATTTAGAGTGCCTTATAATTGATGCCTATTTTAATAGCATTTCTTTTTAGCCTTTGGTTCACATTTTCATTAGTTGTTCATATATGTTTCTCTTCCAATTAAAGCATTATCTGTTTACCACATGTACAAAAACTCTTTGAATAATATGCATTCCTAGTTTTCAACCAAGTCGGGGATGTTAGTGATTGTACCAGCCCAAAGCACTTGGATAATCAGGGCCCTTCCTTTCATGGTTGCCAACATCAGGAAAAAATGACTTGTTTTATTTAGAATCCCTTCCAAATCTGTTCTGGAACATTCAGTAACTGCACCAAACTTACTTTAGTGACAACATTGACAATGTTGGAATATATTTACTAGTCCATTAGGATTTTTCTAAAATGGGGATTAAATGATTAGATATTTTCCAATTTAATTCAGAATTTTCCAACATAAGTGCTATAGGAAGCCATGGAAAATGGCTTGAGTTTGCCATATGTTATATGATTTTAAAGAACCCTCAAATTATCCAAGGAACTCTTAAAGAGTTTGGTATAGATATAATATTTTGGTTTAATTTTAGCTTCATTGATGTTCAGCATACAAAGATTTTTGTTTTCCACATTTTACCATCACTAGCAGAATGAAATCCAAGAGACCAAACACTTGCAAGCATCATACTGAGCACTTTTGTAAAAAAAGAAAAAAGAAAAAAAAAAAAAAGAAAAAAAAGAAAAGAAAAAAGAAAAAAAAAAGAAAAAATATAATACTAAAAAAAAAAAAAAAAAGTATCTAGAAGGCTACCTCAGAATGAGACTCTCTAACCTACATCAGAACCAGAGAAGAATGTGCACTATGTGGATCTGTTGTCATTTTCTTTTAGTTTGTATCTTTTGGAGATTTATCCAAGTGCCAGTGATTTACTGAGTGCTGTGATTTTCATTTAGTGAAACAAAGGGGGTCAGACAGACTTGCCAACATGCCACCTTAGACATGTAGAATCTGATGGTGTATATTACACACCAGAAGGAATTGCCAATGAACAGTTTCTCTCCCTGAGATAAAAACTGCCCATTTGGCAAAGGGAAAGAGGAGAATAT
Source organism: Vulpes lagopus (assembly GCF_018345385.1). Taxonomy (NCBI): domain Eukaryota; kingdom Metazoa; phylum Chordata; class Mammalia; order Carnivora; family Canidae; genus Vulpes; species Vulpes lagopus. The sequence goes on from NC_054830.1 coordinate 103,612,955, forward strand.
TCACAAGAAGAAAATTAACGGGATGCATACCATACAAATGAGGCAGAGACTATCCAGATATCTTAATGTTTAGGCGCTGTTCCGAGAACTAACTCCCTTACTGTCATTGATGTGCATTCCACTCTGTGCTTTTCTGTACAACCATTCTAGTTTGATTTTCCCAGGTAAACATCTTTATCTACCATTACCATTAACTTTCAAGTTTCCAATTATTTTCATCATCATAACCAGTACGGTGCTATTATTTACCTATGTACGTGTAGTTATGTATAATTTTGTAATTAGTTACAATGGTAAAAAAAAATCAAAATATATAAAAAGTGATTTGTACAGAACTTTATTTTAGCTCTTTTTTAAAAATGATTTGCATGGTTAGACAACGGCGAGGACAGCCAGGGGAGGGAAGGGCCTCTAGGGAACTTTGCACTTTCTATACCTTTGTACTATGCACTGCCCTATTGATTCTACACCCAATAATGTTATTACTTGAACCCATCTATAAGAAACTGCTTCAGAAATTCATTTGTGCGTATGTAAATAACACAACATAGATGCAGGAATGGAAAAAATTCTTCAGTAACATAGAGAATTTTTTCTTTCCTGTTTATTTTTGGGTTTGCTTTGTTTTAGCCTCTCCTTTTCATTTTTAATTCCCGTTTCTTTTTCCTTTTTTGGGTTTTGGTTTCCTTTGGGTTTATGGGTGCCCTGATACTCCAGCAGAGATCAGAAGGCTACAGATCCATCCTATCCATCTGTTATGTGGCTTTGCCATTCAAGCTTGGAGTGTCTTTACAAAGATAATAACAGTTGTGTTCTTTGCTCTCGTTTTGGATGCATAGACTGAAAAATTAAAAAAAATAACTTGTAAAATGGCTTGTTAAAAAAATACAATTACCTCTAATTAGTAGTACGCGTAAATGTTTTACAGAATGAAAGGCGTGCTTTTTATTTTCTTACTTCGTTACATTGGTGGCGAAAGAAGTCTGTATGAAAATCAGTTCTTTGCTGACACAAGTTCCATTTGTTACAAATGAATTCTAATAAAAATGTCAGTGTTATGCAGCCCTGGCCTTTGCTTTTGTCTACTCAACGCACTTTGGTTTTAAACTGACTATATATGTTCCCTTTTCTCCCTGGTTATCTGGTTAGTTCCTTTGAACTAACAGTGATACAAGTTACCAAGAGGCTGTTATATATGGTTGCCTGCCTTCGGGTGAGGACCTTTCACTGCTAACCAAAGTGAGGCTTAGAAAAATAGTTTGCCCAAGTTCACACAGGAAAAAGGGGGCCTTGGTATCATTCAAACTAGAATTCATGGGCAATCCTTAACCCTATAGAAAATGATTACGTATCCAATGTAAATTTAAGTGGATTTCAGCATATAAGTATTATCATCATGAAACAACAGATCTCTCTCAGGCACATAAAAATAGCTCCATAATGTTAACTTCTTAAGCTTTTTGGAAACTAAGAAAATACTTGGATTGACTTGCTTATTCAGTCACTCAGTATTAAGGGTCAGAACTGTTCTAGGCATTAGGCTGCAGCTAGCTATTGATATATAAGATGCTGCTACTCAAACGGAGACTACAGTCTAGGGAGAGAGACTGGCATTTAACAAATAATAAAACTATACTCTGAAATGTGCTATGAAGGAAAGTAAGGGATTCATGAAGTTAGGACTTTGAATTCTGAGGGACAGGAAGTCTGACTCAATTTGGCTTACAGTGAGAGGAAAGTGTTTATAGGATCATATACTAAGAGATTAGGAATGAGTTCGTACTTAAAGAGTAGGAATACCTTTAGGTAATACCTAATCGTTAGGCACAGTGGCATTCAGGGCTCAGGTGATGTTTCCCAGCCTGGTTCAACTTACCTAGTGTCAATTATAAGCAACTTTGTGGTCCTTGGAAGCTTCACCACAAGGTAAGCAAGTAAAAAGTTTACTTTCCCAACAGCACAAATAGAAGTTTTTGAATAGAATGAAGGCTTTCTAAACCTCAGTGATATGACTTGGGTTAAGTGATCATCTTAGGGTCACAGTTATGAATAGGAGTAGAGAATGTGCTCATTGAGTTGTCAAATCAAGGAAGGTTTAAGGTGGCTGCCACCTTGCCAAATACAAATGAATATGGTAGGACCAACAACTGACTGAAAGTCAACCCAATGAGTTAAGATAAGGCCAAGCACATGTATGTTTGTTGTTATTAAAACTACTTGTTGCCATGGGAATAGTGAGGAATGAAACAATCCATAATCCATACATTATTTTGGAAAACCTGAAACTGGATAGACAACTAGGTGATTTTTTTTCTCTCTCATTTTTCCTCTCCAAGTAACTGGCCTTTAATTTGCAGATTTGATCACCCTATTATTTGGTTCTATAAGTACATAATCCTTAACCATAAAATAGAACAAAAAAGCTAAGGTGACTCATATTTGCAATTTTAATCACTGTGAAGCCTTATTTTTAATCAGATGTCTGATTGGAATGCCGAAGATGACAAAAGAGCTAATTTCACACATAAACACCCATGCAGATATTATTAGTTAGTAATAACTTACTAAAAAAAATACATAGACACAAATGAAAATGAAAATGTAGTTATCCAAAATCTTTGGGATGCAGCCAAAGCAGATCTAGGAGAGAAGTTTATAGCATATAGGCCTACCTCAAGAAAACCTCAATCTAAACTTATACCCAAAGGACCTAGAAAAAGAATAAACAAGTGCAAAGGCAGTAGAAGGAAGTAAATAAAGACAGGAGCAGAAATGAAGATTGCAAAAAAAAATTTAAAAAAAGAGAGAGAGATAAAATAAAAACCAAGAGTTTGTTCTTTGAAAAGTTACACAAAATTTATAAATCTTTAACCAGACTCATCAATAAAGAGAGGATTCAAATAAAATCAGAAATGAAAGAGGATATATAACAGCACCACAGAAATACAAAGGATTGTAAGAGAATATTATGAAAAATTGTGTAACAAATTGGACAACCTAGAACAAATGGATAAATTCCTAAAAAACATACAGCCTCCCAAAACTGAATCAGGAAGAACTGGAAAATTTGAACAGAACAATTACTAGCAATGAAATTGGATCAGTAACTTAAAAAAAAAAAAATTCCAACAAACAAAAGTCCAGGACCAGATGGCTTCACAGGTGAATTCTACCAAATATTTAAAGACTTAATATCTACTCTTCTCAAACTATTCCAAAAGATAAAAGAATAAGGAAAGCTTCCAAATCAATTTATGAGGCCAGAATTATCCTGATGCCAAAACCAGGTAAGCAAAAACAAAAAAAGGGATGCCTGGGTGGCTCAGTGGTTGAGTGTCTGCCTTTGGCTCAGGGTGTGATCCCAGTGTTCTGGGATACAGTCCCACATAGGGTGCCCTGTGAAGAGCCTGCTTCTCTCTCTGCCTATGTGTCTGCCTTCTCTCTGTGTCTCTCATGAATAAATAAATAAAATCTTTAAAAACAAGTACAAACAAAAGCAAAAGCAACAACCAACAACTACTACAAAACTATAGGCCATATTTCTAATGAACATTGATGCAAAAATCTTCAACGAGATACTTATGAACTGATCTCCTTCACCACATTTGCATCAGATTTATTCCACAGATGCAAGGGTACATCAATATTTGCAAATTAATCAATATGATATATTAACATGAGAAAGGATAAAAAACATATCTCAGAGATGGAGAAAAAATATTTTGACAATGTCCAATATTCATTTATAATAAAAATGCTTTACAAAGTAGAGTTAGAGAGAACATACTTCAACAGAAAAATGCTATATATGAAAACCCCACAACTAAAATCATACTCAGTGGTGAAAAACTGAAAGCTTTTCCTTTAAGATCAGGAACAAGACAAAGATGTCCACTCTCCCCACTTTGATTTAACATAGTATTGGAAGTCATAGATGTATCGATCAGATAAGAAAAAGAAAAAAAAAAGGCATCCATATTGGTAAGGAAGAAGTAAACCTGTTAACTACCTGTAGATGACATGATACTATATATATACAAAACCCCTCAAACTCCTCAAAACACTATATAAAATTAATATACAGGAAGCTGTTGCTTTTCTAGACACTAATAACAAAATAGCATAAAGAGAAATTAAGAAAAAAATCTCATTTACAATCACACCAAAAAGAATAAAATGCCTAGAAATAAAACTGACCGGGATGCCTGGGTGGCTCAGCTATTGAACGTCTGCCTTTGGCTCAGGGCATGATCCCAGATTCCCAGGTTTGAGTCCCACATTGGACTTCTTGAAAGGAGCCTGCGTCTCCCTCTGCCTGTGTCTCTGCCTCTCTCTCTCTCTCTCTCTCTCTCTCTCTGTCTCTCATGAATAAATAAATAAAATCTTTTTTTAAAAAAAGGAAAGAAAATTGACCAAAAAGATGAAAGACCTCTCCTCTGAAAATTATAAAACACTGTGAAATTGAAGATGACACAAACAAATGTAAAGATATTCCATGACCATGGATTGGAAGAACTGATATTGTTAAAATGGCTATACTACCCAAAGCGATTTCAGATTCAACACAATCCCCATTAAGATAACAATATCATTTTCACAGAACTAGAAAAAATAATACTACAGTTTGTATGGAACTGCAAAAGACTCTAAATAGCCAAAGCAGTCTTGAAAGGAAGAACAAACCTGGTGGTATCACAATTTCAGGTTTCAAGATCTACTACAAAGCTATAGTGATCAAAACAATATAACACTGGGACACACACACAAAAAAAGGCACATAGTTGAGTGGAACAGAATGGAGACCCCTAAAATAAACCTACACTTATAAAATCATTTAATCCACAACAACAACAAAAAGCAAGAATACACAATGAGGAAAAGATAATATGTTTAATAAATGGTTCTGGGAAAACTGGACAGCTACATGCAAAAGAATGAAGCTGGGACAGTTTCTTACACCATACACAAGAACAAACTCAAAATGGATTAAAAACCTAAATGTGAGACCTGACGACATAAAACTCCTATAAGAATACATAGGCAGGGATTTCTTTGACACTAGCCATAGAAACATTCTCTAGATATATCTCCTCAGTCAAGGGAAGCAAAAGAGAAAGCAACTATACTGAGACTACACCAAAGTAAAAAGCTTTTGCTCAGTAAGGAAAACTACTAACAAAACCAAAAGGCAACCTATTGAATGGGGGAGAAGATATTTGCAAGTGACATATCTGATAAAAGGTTAATATCCAAAATATATAAAGAACTTCTACAATTGAACACCAAAAAAGAAAATAATCTGATTAGAAATGGGCAGAGGATCTCAATAGTCATTTTTCCAGGGTTTTTAAAGACATTTTTCCAAAGAAAGCATACAGATGGCCAATAGAGACATGAAAACATGCTCAACATCACTAATTGTTAGGGAAATGCAAATTGAAACCACAATGAGATGGCAATATTAACAGGTACAATCACTGTAAGAAACAGTATGGAGCATCCTCAAAAAATTAAAGATAGAAATAACATATGATCCAGTAATTCCACTCCCGGGTATTTACCCAAAGACAACAAAAACACTAAGTCTAAAAGATATATGTACTACTATTTTTATTAAAGCATTATTTACAAGAGCCAATATACAGAAGTAACCCAGGTGTCCACTGACAGATGAATAGATAAAGGTGGGGGAGGGGGGTTCGTGTGTGTGCGTGTGTGTGTGTGTGTGTGTGTGTGATGGAATACTATCTAGCCACAGAAAAGAATGAGATCTTGCCATTTGAAACAATGTGGATGGGCCTAGGAGATATAATACTAAGTGAAATAAGTCAATCAAAAACAAATATCATATCATTTCACTCATATGTGGCATTTAAGAAAAAAAAAAAAAACCAGACTTTAAATACATAAAAGAAACTGGAGGTTGCCAGGGGAGAGGTAGGTAGGGAGAATGAGTGATAAAGTTAGAGTGGATTATGAGATATAAAGATCCAGTTAGAAAGTAAATAAGTCATAGAGATGAAAATTATGGCTTAGAGAATAAGGTCATGTGATTATAATAACATTGTTTGGTGACAAATGTTGACTACATTTATTGTGATGAGCTCTGAGTAATGTATAGAATTATTGAATAATTATGTTTTACACTTGAAACTAATATAACACTGTACATTAATCATACTTCAATTTTTTAAAGAAACCTAAAAACTAAAGTGTAAAAAATAATGAAATACTCTATTTAAAAATTGGCTAAAAGGATCTGAATAGTCGTCTCAAACAAGAGAGATGGCAGACAAACCTATGAAAATATGTTCAAATACCAGCACACATGTATTAGAATGGAAAAAATTCAAAACAATGAAAACACCAAATGCTAGTGAGGAAATGGAAAAACATGAACACTCATTGCTGGTGAGAATGAAAAGAGATACAGCTGCAGTAAAGGATATTTTGGCAGTTCCTTATAGACCTACACACATTCTTACAATATAATCCAGCAATCATGCTCCTTGGTAATTACCCAAAGGAGAGAAAAGATTATGTCCACACAAAACCTATACAGAGATATTTACAGCAGCTTTACTCCTATTTGTCAGATCTTAGAAGTAATCAAGATGCATTTCAACAGATGAAAGTGCAAAAAAACCCACTTTGATACAAACAATGAATTGTTATTCAGTGCAAAAAAAAAAAAAAAGGGAAAAAGGAGAAAAAGAAAAAAAAAGGATCTGTGAAGCCATGGGAAGTCATGGAGGGACCTTAATCTAAATATATACTACTAAGTGGTGGAATCAAGTCTGGAGAAAGCAGATAGTGCATAACTTTGGTGGTAATGTGGGTTCATTAATTTTAACCTATGCACCACTCTGATGTGAGATGTTGATAGTAGGTGAAATTACACTTTTGGGGACTTTATGGGAATTCTCTGTACTCTGTTGAGTTTTGTTGTCAACCTAAAATTACTCAAAAATTAAAAGTATTTGTAAAAAGAAAAAAATAATAACTCCCTAATAATTAGTTTAGGACTCTTTTACTTAGACATATGATTAGACTTCATAAGTTGAGAATTTCAATGAATTAAAATATGAAAATATAAATGTAAATATTTATCTTTGATTTTTAAAAATATTTTATTTATTTATTCATGAGAGATACAGAGAGAGAGAGAGAGAGAGAGAGAGGCAGAGACACAGGCAGAGGGAGAAAGAAGCAGGCTCCATGCAGGGAGCCTGACGTGGGACTGGATCCCATGTCTCCAGGATCATGCCCTGGGCTGAAGGCAGTGCTAAACCGCTGAGCCGCCCAGGAATCCCCTATCTTTGATTTTTAAAAGCTTCTCCAAATTCCAAGGAAATAAATCAGTAGGCAAGATCTATGAAATCTGAAATTGTAGATTTTTAAAAAAGATTTTAGAGGTGCCTGGGTGGCTCAGTCAGTTAAGCATCTGCCTTCAGCTCAGTCAACCCCCAGGGTCCTGGGATCAGGCCCTATGTCTGACAACCTGCTCAATGGGAAGCTTGATTCTCCCCCTTTCTCTGTGCCTCCCCTGCTTGTGTTGTCTCTCTTGCTCTCTCTCTCTCTCTCTCTCTCTCTTTCTCTCTCTCAGAGAGAGTATGAGTCAGGGGAGAGAATCAGAAGAAGAAGGGCAGAAGGAGAGGCAGGAGCAAACTCTGCTGAGCAGGGAGCCAGATGTGAGGCTTGATTCTAGACCTTGAGATCCTGACCTGAGCCAAAGGCTGATGCTTGACCAACTGAGCAACCTAGGCACCCCTGAAATTGTAGATTTTATAATTATTTATAATGGTAAAATAAAAGTGGAAACACCCTAAATTTCCAAAACTATGGAATGATTAAAGAAAAATACATATATATGTGAAATTAGGTATACGTAAAATTTTATAGACACACACATATATGCACACACACCATAGTATCATGTATAATCCATTACCATTTAGCCATTAACAGCTAAATTGTTTTTGAAAAAAAAATGAAATAAAAAATGACTATATTTTTTAAAGGAGGTATAAAATAATGCATAAAATTAAAGAAATATTTGTGCAGAAATAATTATTTGTAAATTCTGGTGCAATAAATATTGTTTTGGTCTTTCCAGTTCTTTATTATCAAGTTTTTGTTTTGTTTCTTTTTTTTTTTCCTACTTGGACTGGAAATAAAAGAGGACTTGGATTGTCCAATCCACTCTGGATTGAACAACTAAAGTTGATAAAGTCTTGGCTTATGTAAGTGAGAAGGACTTAAGTGTGTCTCATGGTCCTAGGTTGTGCAGCGAGCCAATCCAGCAAATTGAAAGAGTGGGTCCCTGAATACCAAGACAGACCAGCACAAGAATATGAATGGATCAGTGCTCAATTTATATTATTTCTGGAAAATCAAATGAAGGTTCAAAGCCTATTGTTTATGAGAATGTCACATATCAAGAAGAAAAGCAAAACCCCAGAATCAGACTTGGGTTAAAATCCACCTTCATCATTTGATAAAAGCTGAATTGGTCCTAATAAAGTTACTTAATCTTCTCAGCCTTGCATTCATATATAAAATGGAAATGAAATTATTTATCCTCCAGGTTTATTTTATAAATTAGAATTAATTCACAAAATAGGCATGAAAGTTATGATCCATGGAGGATTTATGTTCATTGTTGATAAGCTCAGCATTTCCACTTTTCCATTAAGTAAGCACATGTCTCTTAAAGAACAATATTGAAGTAGAAAAACAATAGTCACCTACAAAATATCTTGTGATATACTCATATGCAAAGTTTGATCTTTTTTCCTGAGGATACTCTTAAGATGCAAAAGAAATGGCCATTTCTGCAAAGTCATTCAGGAATTGCTCTACTGATTTCTCCCTTATTGGATGCCAAGTTAATTACTGTGAAATAGACTTGCTTGAACCACATTTGTGTTTATATAATGCTGTATATTGCAGAGTGTTTTATAGCTATTAATTATTGTCCTCACAATATTGAGAAGTGGACCACTGCAACCTTCTTGGAGCAAAGATCATATAACTTGCTGAAGGTCATTCACTGAAGAAGGCATTGTAGACTGCAGGGAGAATGGAGAAGCCAGTATACTGAAATGTAAGGAATCACAAATTGGAAATCCTGAGGTCTAGATTCTAATCTCAGCTCTGCTACTCACTTTGTAATCTGGGCGAGTCACAGAATCTCTGAATCTCATTTCCTCAAGTGAAAAATAATCAGAAAGACTCAGATATTAGTGAGATCTAGATTCTAGGATTATGGTAGCTTAAAGTTTTATGAATGGGAACATACATTGACATTTTTGTTACTAAAAAAAGTATCTTTGTCATTAAAAAGACAGTCAGTAACCACCAGGATGGAACATGTTGGACTCAGTTACCAAGAAGGAATAAAATTCAAGTTTGAGGGGAGCAGGGTTAGAGGGAACCCTGTGCAACTGCATTTGACCTTCAAAAAACAGTCATTACACCTGGGGAACGTGGAGTTTAAAGCAGGTCAAACGGGAAGTAAATTTAGCCTTCTCCACTTAATAGCTACATGACTTGGACAATTGACCTAATTTTTCAAAGCCTCTTACCTCCTCTATAAAACAGAGACAGCACCTCCCTTATAAAGTTTTTGTGAGGAGTAAAAGGGATGGCATAGAATAAGGACAAAATAAATGATGGCTAAAAATATATTTGTTACTTCTAGTAATGAAAATAAAACATAGAAGGGCTGAAGGGCTGCTCATGTATCCCAACATGGTAACCTGTAATATTTGGAATTTGTAACATTTTTCAATATGTTTGGTAAGACCACAAAATTCTTTACTTCCTCTGAAATATTCTGAGATAAAATATGTTCTAAGCTACCAAAGACTATCTTGACATTCCAACTGCATTCTCTTCAAGATGCTATTAGCAAGGACATGTGACTATCGATGGTAAAGTCACCTGCATGGTCCTCTGGACTATTTGCTCCTTCCATTCTTCCATTTATTCAAAACTTACCATTAGCAAACACTCATCCCCTTTTCCTAACACTAGGCAAATGACTGGCATTTAATGGACTCTGAATATAACATTGGGTCCCTACCCTCAAGATGCTTCTAGACTAAGAAGGAACCCTTTTAACAATACATGATTTAAACTGAGCAATATGAAATGAGTTTGAATGGAATAACTCAATTCTACCAGTAATGTAATTACATAAACTACCAGTAATGTCAGTTTAAGACATCCTGTCCTTGGCAAAGCTACATTGCATCTTGAAAGATGAGTAGGCTTTAATCAATTGGACAAGTTTGGGGAGCACATTTTAGGCAAAGAGAATAATGTGCCAAAGGGCAAACAAAGATCAACATATCAGGTTAAGGGAATGATAAGGCTTTGTCATAAGTGTTGTATGGGGAGAGACAGTGATAAAAGAGCTGTGTATTGAGGAGTTGTCCTTCATCATGAAACTAATCAGGTGCCCTGAAATGGATTCATAAACACAAGTGTCATGATAAACAAATGGAAAACCTAAAAACTCTTGTTCAGAACTGCCAAAATTATAAAACTATCATCTGCAAAGGAGAACATTCATTCCCTTCCCCACAACCAGTCTTGCCTCTATTCCATCATTTCTAGCCAATAATAGGTAATAAAGTGTTGCTAACTTGGCAGTGATTTTGCCCCTTAGTATTTTTTCTATGAAAAACCTTTCTGACCTCACCCTACATCATATCATATTCTACTTGCATCTATGTTAAGGTTCTAGTCACATTTAGCCTTGTATTTGTTGTCTCAGTTCCCTTATTACATAAAAACTTCCATCAGGGACATGAGTACTAGTGAGCACAACCACTGTGCCTTAGGAGGCAGGAACTCAGGCTCTACCTTCCCCATTTCTGCTTCCATTGGTTATTAAGCAAGTGAATTTAAGGCATCCCTTGGAGTCCAGCCATCTCTCTCTCTCTCTTTCACTTTCTCTCTCTCTGTCTCTTTAAGCATACCTGAACATGCCAGTCACGAGAAGCAGATGTAAACTGAACTGGCAGGAAGTGGAGGGGGAAGGAAGGTGAGAGGCACTGCCTAGGCCTCTACCCAGCCTTTGACTGGGACTCTAAACTGTGTAGATCTTAATAAAGTGGTGCCCACATTCTCATCCTTCTATTATTCCCTATAGTGAAACCCACGGATAGTTGAAGTAATTGTCATGGAATGATCAGGTGTCCTAACTGTGATTATACTATCATCTGATACCTTCCTTAACTTCTGCATATATATGATAGATCCTCACCAAAACTCTCAAGGATACACTAATGGTCTATCCCCCACTAATTTTTTTAATCTAATCCCAGTAAAATGGAAAATGAAGATTTAAAAATCTCACTGGATAATCCCATCATAAGGGGTAGACATTACCACAATTAAAGCAGTCAGATTATCAGTGTAAAAAGTAACCTGAAGATATTTTTTAAAACTGCATTGAATTTGGCAGTAGATATCAGTTGAGAACATCCTATTTATCAGACTTTTTGCTCAGCTAAGAACGCAAAGATTAAATACAGTACTTCCCTTAAAGAGATTTTTTGTTTATAAGAGAACTAAGATAACAAATATAAGGCTAAAGATGACAAGAGGTTTCAGAGAGGTATAAATAAAATATGGTGAGTTTTCAGAGCTGCTTTATTCCTTTGTCTTTAAAAATGAAGAGCGAGTCAAAGCGTTTTTTCCTTGCCCATCTGATTACTCAGATTCCAATCTGAGATGTATTTCCTGTTAATAAGATAGTTTACTATCCGTAGTAGTATGGTGAAAATATTCTGACACAAGTAATCAGAGGGATGAGGGTTTCTCATCTCTTTCTTCACATCTCAGTCACTCATCAGGAAATTCATCTTTATGGATTTCAAAAGAACTGAGAGACATTATCACCAATGGTCCTATTATTACGTGATGGATTCTTCCCTGAGATTCTTCCCCTGTTTCGACTGACACTGAAGCACTGTGAACTCTTTGGAAGACAAATGTCAAGGGAATAAATGTTAGGCATTGCTATTTTGAAATGCATTTGCAATATGGGGTCTACTATAATAGAAGTATTTTTATCTGATTTAAAAAAAAAAAATGAAGTCAGAAACTTTTATCCTATCCAGGAGCCCCTGGCCTGTGCCTGCTTTGGTTCTAGCCACCGCAACTAAAGAAACCCTTGTGTGGAGCACCCCAAGACACTGGCTTGCACCCACTCCAGCTTCAGTGGCCCCAACACGGTACTCTGTGTGTAAAAAGTCCCAAGAAACTCTAGCTTGCATCCACTATCTTGCCAGGACAGCCTTTGTACTAAGAACAGAGGGACCACACCAGCCCAAGCTGTCCCACCAGGGCACCTCCTGCAGGAAGCTTCCCAAGAGCCCCCAGTCCACATCCAACCTTGGCTCTAGCCACCCTGTCAGAGTACCCTTCATGGGGAAAGTTTGGAACACCCACTTCGGTATCAGCAGTCCTGCCAAGGTGCCCGCTCTATGTCTAGCCCTAGGACTCGCTCACCTCCACTTAGACTGACTTCAGCTTCAGCTGTTCTGCCAAGGCATCCTCTGCATGGAAAACTCAGAGACTACACTGGCTCGTCCCCACTTCAGCTACATCCCTGCCAGGTTGTTCTCTACACAGGGAGGCCTGAAACATCCTAACTTACACCACTTCAGGTTCAGCTCTCCTGCAGGGTGTTCTCTGCAGTGGAACCACCGAGACTACACCCACTTCAGCTTTAGTTATCCTGCCTGGTGCCCACTGTGTAGAAAGCCCCAGAACTACAACAGTCAGCATCAGCTTTTGTTTCCTGCCAGTGCATCTATAATGTGTAGAGCCACGAGATCCCTCAGCTTGTTCCACTTTAGCTGCAAATGCCCTGCCAGGAAAAGCGGGAACTTTAAAAATCCGCACTAGATTCTTCCCCGACAGAAATGCGCTGAGCAGGGAGCCCGGGCAGAACCGCAGGAGGGGCCGTGGGGCCTCCAGCCCCCCGGGGTCGCTGACAGAGGACGTGCGCCCGGGGGAGGGCGCCCCACACCCCGCAGGCCGAGCGCGGTAAAGGGCTGGAGCGCCCGGCGGGGCCTCGGGGAGCAGCCGATGGGTCAGGCGGGGGCTCCGGGGGAGGGGGCTGCGCCCTGCTGCCTTCGGGAGCCGCGGCCCCGGGAGCCACCCCAGCAGCGCAGGCCCCGGAGCCCAGAATCCTGCGCTCCCCCTGGGACAGGGAGGGGTCAACAACTCCCAGTGAGCCCGGAACCGGCAGGGGCGGAGCATCTCCCCAGGTGCACACACCTGAGAACCGGCACAGCAGGCCCCTCCCCCAGAAGACCAGCTGGAGGGACGGGGGAAGAGCAAGTTCTCGACCCAGCAGTGCTGGAAAGCTCCAGGGGAAGTCCAGGGATTTACAGTATATAGAACCAGAGAGAGGGTACCCCCTTCTTTTCCCCCCCCCTTTTCCAGTACACCTCATTTTTATATCTGACTAAAAATTTCCAATTTTTTTCTTTTCCCACCTTAGCTACAATATTTTACCACCTCTTCATTTTTAAGTTTCTTCCTCTTTGACTTTCATATTTCTACAATTACAGGTCTTAGATATATTTTCCACTTCTAGATTCCCTTCAACATACTCAACTTAATTTCGGGAGATATACGAGATAAGTTTTGTGTGTGTGTGTGTGTTTTGTTTTCTCTGCCTCATTTTGTTCTACAATGGCGGAAGTTAATACCTTCTAAAACAACCATCATGCACGCAGAACCAAGTGGTATACCATGTTGGTTCATTCTGTGAGATTATATTCTCTCTTCATTTGCATTCTGTCCCCTCTTTTATCTCGTTTATGTCTTGATGGTCAATGTTGGGGCTCTCTACAAGTATTTCTAGTTTATATAAATTTGGGACTGAGCATCTTCTACCATACAGAACTTAATACAATCAGAACCAAGAGGATTACCCTCTAGAACTCCTCAGGTAGACTACATTCTCCCTCCACTACAACGTCCTCACCACCACCATCTCCCAGTCCCCTCCTTTTTTTTTTTCTTTTTTTCCCTCTTTACTTTTGCTTTTTTCTCTCCTTTTTTTTTTCTCTATTCTTTTTTTTTTTTTTCTTCTTTGGGATTCTTGGCCTTTTATTTTTTACTACTTTGTTTTAAAATTTGTTTTTCACTTTAGTGGTCCTTTTGTTTTATTTCATTCTGATCTTTGTTTTCATTTTATGGTCTCTGACCTCATCAGAATCATATAGGGTAAAATTTAGTAGGGTTGTGATTGATATTCTTCACTCAGCCCGCTCATACAGCCACTCTGCACTGAGCAAAATGACTAGAAGGAAGAACCCACCACAAATGAAAGAATCAGAAACAGTACTCTCTGCCACAAAAATACAGAATTTGGATTACAATTTGATGTCAGAAAGCCGATTCAGAAGGACAATTATAAAGCTCCTGGTGACTCTGGAAAAAAAAGCATAAAAGATTCAAGAGACTTCATGACTGCACAATTTAGATCTAATCAGGCCAAAATTAAAAATCAATTAAATGAGATGCATTCCAAACTTGAGGTCCTAATGATGAGGGTTAATGAGGTGGAAGAAAGAGTGAGTGACGTAGAAGACAAGTTGATGGCAAGGAAGGAAGCTGAGGAAAAAAAGAGAAAAATAATTAAAAGATCATGAGGAAAGGTTAAGGGAAATAAATGACAGCCTCACGAGGAAAAAATGTATGTATAATTGGGGTTCCAGAGAGCACTGAGAAGGACAGAGGGACAAAAAGTATACTTGAACAAATCATAGCTGAGAACTTCCCTAACTTAGGGAGTGAAACAGGCATTCAGATCCAGGAGATAGGGAAGCTCCCCCCACCCAAAATCAATAAAAACCATTCAACACCTCAACATTTAGTAATGAAACTTGCAAATTCCAAAGGTAAAGAGAAAATCCTTAAAGCAGCAAGACACAAGAGATTCCTAAATTATATGGAGAGAAATATTAGATTAACAGCATACCTCTCCACAGAGACCTGCCAGGCCAGAAAGGCCTGGCAGGATATATTCAGGGCACTAAATGAGAAGACCATGCACCCAAGAATACTTTATCCAGCAAGGGTCTCATTCAGAAGAGGAGAGACAAAAAGCTTCCCTGATAGGCAGAAACTGAAAGAATATGTGACCACCAAACCAGCTCTTCAAGAAGTATTAAGGGGGACCCTGTAAAAGAAAGAGGAAGCCCAAAGAAATAAGCCACAAAAACAGGGACTGAATAGGTATTATGATGACACTAAACTCATATCATTTAATAGTTATTCTGAATGTGAATGGGCTAAATGATTCCATCAAAAGACGCAGGGTTTTGGACAGGATAGAAAAGCAAGATACAACTATTTGCTGTCTACAAGAGACTCATTTTAGACCTAAGAACACCTCCAGTCTAAAAATGAAAGGTTGGAGAACCATTTATCATTCAAATGGTCCTCAAAAGAAAGCTGGAATCTTCATATCAGATAAATAAAAGTTTATCCCAAAGACTGTGGTAAGAGATGAAAAGGGACACTATATCATACTTAAAAGGTCTATCCAACAAGAAGACCTAACAACCATGAATATTTATGCCCCTAAAGTGGGAGCTGCCAAGTACATCAATTAACCAAAGTAAAGACATATTTAGATAATAATACACTAATAGTAGGAGACTTCAACATGGGACTTTCTGCAAATGACAGATATTCTAAGCACAACATCACCAAAGAAACAAGGGCTTTAAATGATACACTGGACCAGCAGGATTTCAGAGACATATACAGAACTTTCCATCCGAATGCAACTGAATATACATTCTTCTCAAGTGCACATGGAACTCTCTCCAGAATAGACCACACACTGGATCACAAATCAAGTCTCAACCAATATGAAAAGACTGGAATTATTCCCTGCATATTTTTAGACCACATACTTTGAAACTCGAACTCAATCACAAGAAATTTGGAAGAGACTCAAAACACATGGAGGTTAAAGAACATCCTACTAAAAGATGAATGGGTCAACCAGGAAATTGGAGAAGAATTATAAAGATTCATGGAAACGAAAATGAAGATACAACTGTTCAAAATCTTTGGGATACAGCAAAAACAGTCCTAAGAAGGAAATACATTGCAATACAAGCCCCCCTCAAAAAACTGGAAAAAAAAACCTCAAATACAGAAGCTAACCTCACATCTAAAGGAACTGGAGAAAGAACAGCAAACACAACCTACACCAAGCAGAAGAATAGAGATAATAAACATTTGAGCAGAACTCAATGAAATAGAGACCAGAAGAACTGTAGAACAGATCAACAAAACCAGGAGTCAGTTCTTTGAAAGAATTAATAAGATAGATAAACCATTAGCCAGCCTTATTAGAAACAAGAGAAAAGACTCAAATTAATAAAATCATGAATGAAAAAGAAGAGATCACAACCAATACCAAGGAAATACAAACGATTTTAAATACATATTATGAGCAGCTATATGACAATAAATTAGGCAATCTAGAAGAAATGGACACATGTTTGGAAAAATCACAAACTACCAAAACTGGAGCAGGAAGAAATAGAAAACCTGAACAGGCCATTAACCAGGGAGGAAATTGAAGCAGTCATCAAAACCCTCCCAAGACACAAAAGCTCAGGGCCAGATGGCTTCCCAGGGGAATTCTATCAAATGTTTAAAGAAGAAACAATACCTATTCTACTAAAGTTGTTCTGAAAGATAGAAAGGGATGGAATAGTTCCAAACTCATTTTATGAGGCCAATATCACCTTAATTCCAAAACCAGACAAAGACTCCACCAAAAGGACAATTAGAGATCAATATCCTTGATGAACACAGATTCAAAAATTCTCAACAAGATACTAGTCAATAGATCCAACAGTGCATTAAGAAGATTATTCACCATGACCAAGTGGGATTTATCCCAGGATGCAAGATTGGTTCAACACTTGTAAAACAATCAATGTGATAGATCATATGAACAAGAGAAAAAACAAGAACCAGATCAATGGAGCACTATAGAGAACCCAGAAATTCCCTCAACTCTATGGTCAACTAATATTCAACAAAGCAGGAAAGACTATCCACTGGAAAAAGGACAGTCTCTCCATTAAATGGTGCTGGGAAATTGGACAGCCACATGAGAAGAATGAAACTAAACCATTCTCTTACACCATACACGAAGATAACTCAAAATGGATGAAAGATCTAAATGTGAGACGTGAATACATCAAAATCCTAGAGGAGAACACAAACACCCTTTTTGAACTTGGCCACAGCAACTTTTTGCAAGATACATCTATGAAGGCAAGAGAAACAGAAGTAAAAATGAACTATTGGGACTTAATCAATATAAAAAGCTTCTGCACAGCAAAAGAAACAGTCAACAAAACTAAAAGACAACTTACAGAATGGGAGAAAATATTTGCAAATGACGTATCAGATAAAGGGCTAGTATCCA
Source organism: Vulpes lagopus (assembly GCF_018345385.1). NCBI lineage: Eukaryota > Metazoa > Chordata > Mammalia > Carnivora > Canidae > Vulpes > Vulpes lagopus. The sequence continues at coordinate 103,630,449 of NC_054830.1, forward strand.
AGATGTATAAAGAACTTATTAAACTCAACACCAAAGAAACAAACAATCCAATCATGAAATGGGCAAAAGACATGAACAGAAATTTCACCAAAGAAGACATACATATGGCCAACAAGCACATGAGAAAATGCTCCACATCACTTGCCATCAGGGAAATACAAATGGAAACCACAATGAGATTCCACCTCACACCAGTGAGAATGGCTAATATTACCAAGACAGGAAACAATAAATATTGGTAAGGATGTGGCAAAAAGAGAACCCTCTTGCACTGTTGATGGGGATGTGAACATACAGCCACTCTGGAAAACCGTGTGGAGGTCCCTCAAAGAGTTAAAAATATAGCTACCCTACGAGCCAGAAATTGCACTACTGGGAATTTACTCCAAAGATATAGATGCAGTGAAAAGCTGAGACACTGCACCCCAATGTTTATAGCAGCAAGGTCCACAGTAGCCAAATTGTGGAAGGAGCCTCGGTGTCCATCGAAAGATGAATGGATAAAGAAGATGTGGTATATATATACAATGGAACATACTCAGCCATTAGAAACAACGAATACCCACCATTTACTTCAACATGGATGGAACTTGAGGGTATTATGCTGAATGAAGAAAGTCAGTCAGAAAAGACAATCATCATATAGTTTCAGTCATACAGGGAATATTAAAAAATAGTGAAAGGGATTATAGGGGAAAGGAAGAAAATGAGTGGGAAAAATCAGAGAGGGAGACAAAACATGAGAGACACCTAACTCTGGGACACAACAAGGGGTAGTGGAAGGGGAGGTGGGTGGGGGATGAGGTGACTAGGTGATGGGCAGAGAGGGGGGGCACTTGATGGGATGAGCCCTGGATATTATACTATATGTTGGCAAATCAAACTCCAATAAAAAATATACCAAAAAAAAGTCACAAATCATATCCAGTTTACATAGGGGTATCCATATAGAAGACTACCTCTTTAAGTTTAGATAGGTAGCTGTTCAGTGTAACCTATGGAAAACAAAAACAGAAAGTTAAGCAAAATGTAAAGACAGAGAAATAAGCTCCAAAAGAAAAATTAAGATTAAACCTCAGATATAGAACTAATGATAAGCAATAGGCCTGAAAAAATTTAAAGTAATGATTGTAAAGTTGCACAATGGACTTGACAGAAGAGTGAGAGAATTAACTGAAAAATTCAACTAAGAACTACAACAAAGAACTTCAACAAAGAAAATATTAAAAAGAACCAGAGTTCGGGTAGCCTCGGTGGCGCAGTGGTTTAGCGCCACCTGCAGCCCAGGGTGTGATCCTGGAGATGGGGGATCAAGTCCCATGACCAACTCTCTGCATGGAGCCTGCTTCTCTGCCTGTGTCTCTGCCTCTCTCTCTCTCTCTCTCTGAATAAATAAATAAAATCTTAAAAAAAAAAAGAACCATAGTTCAAGAATACAATAATTGAAATGAAAAACTACACTAGAAGGATCAATAGTGGATTAGTGAATGCAGAATAGATAAGCAATCCAGAAAACGGGATTAATGAAAGGGCCCAAGCTGAACAGCAAAAAGTAAACAGACTTTTTTTTTTTTTTATAAATAGTATTTTTTTTAATGAGGATACATTAAGGGATCTCTTCGACAACACCAAGCAAACATTCACATTATCGAGTCTCACAAGAATAGAGAGAGAGGGTCAGAACACTTATTTGAAGAAATAATAGCTGAGAACTTCTCTCACCCAGGGAGAGAAACAGACATCCAGTTTTAGGAATAACAGAGAGTTCTAAACATTTTGCCCGCAAGAAGTCTATACTATGAAACAGAATAATTAAAATGCCGAAGGTTAAAAATAAAGAAAGAATTTAACTATTCTTAACTATTCTATTGCTTATAAGCAATAAGAGAGGAGCAAAAAGTTATATACAAGGAAAACTCCATAAGATTTTCAGCTGATTTTTTCAGTAGAACCTTTGCCGGCCAGAAGAAAGTGGCATGATATATTTGAAGTGCTGAGAGGAAAAACACCTACTACCAAGAATATTCCACCCAGCAAGATTATCATTCAGAATTAAAGGAAATGTAAAGAACTTCCCAAACAAGCAAATTAATGGAGTTTATTACCACCAAAACAGCCTAATAAAATCAAAACCCATCTATATACTGTCTATAAGAGACTCACTTCAGATTTAAAGTCATCCAAAGACTAAAAATGAAGATAAGGAAAAACATCTATCATACAAATGCCATTAAAAAACAAAACAAATCAGGGTCATTATGCTTATATTAGATAAAATATGCATTCTTTAAGTACTGTAATAAGAGAAAAAAGGGGACTACATAGTGATAAAGAAAGCAATCCAAAAGAAGGTAAAACAGTTGTAAATACCTATGCAGCTTATATGGGAGCGCCTCACTACATAAAGCAAATATTAATGGACATAAGAAAGAAATCAGTGATAATATAATAATAGTAGGGGACTTTAGCACCCAATGTACAACAATAGAGCATCCAGGCAGAAAATATTTAAGGAAACATTGCCTTTGTAGGACACATTAGACCAGATGGACACAATATATATATATATACAGAACATTCCATTCCTAAACAACACAGTACACATTCTTTTCTAGTGCACAGGGACCATTGTCTAGGATTGATTGCATGTTAGGCCACAAAACAAGGCTCAATAAATTTAAGAAGACCGAAGTCATAATATGAAAGTTTTCCACCATTACAGAATGCAACTAGGAATCAATTGAACACACACACACACACACACACACACACACACACATACACACACACACAGACATAAAACAAAAATCTAACACCAAAACGCCCTGAAAAAAACAGAAACACATATAGGCTAAACAATATGCTTCTAAACAACCAATAGGTTAACAAAGAAATCAAATAAGAAGTTAAAAAATGTATATATACTAATTTAAATGAAACACAATGGTACAAAATCTTTGGGAATCAGTTAAAGTATTTCTAAAAGGAAAATACACAGCAATCCAGACCTCCCTCAAGACACAAGAGAAAACTCAATCTAATCTTACACCTAAAGTAACTACAAAATAAATAAATAAATAAATAAAGCCTAAGGTTAATAGAGGAAGAAAGTAATATAAACCACAACAGAAATCAATGACATAGACTATAATAATAATAATAGAAAAGATCGGTGAAACCAAGAACTAGTTGTTTGAAAAGATAAATAAAATTGATAAAATGTTAACAAGACTCATGAAGAATAAAAGAGAAAGGACCCAAATAAATGATAAACAAAATATGAGAAGTAACAATTGACACCACAGAAATACAAACCATTATGAGACTACTACCAAAAATTACATGCCAACAAATTGGAGAATCTAGAAATAGGTAAATCCCTATAAAATACAATCTTATAAATCTTAGTAAGGAAAAAAATAGAAAATTAAAACAGACCAAAAACTGAGAACTTTTCATTTAAGATCAATGCCAAGACAAGGATGTCTACTCTTGCCACTTTCACTTAATATAATACTGGAAGTCCTAGCCTAAGCAATCACACAAGAAAAAAAAAAAGAGGCATCCATATTGGCAAGGAAGAAGTTAAACCATCACTATTTGTAGATGACATGATTCTATACATAACAAACCATGAAGACTCCACCCAAAAAGCTATTAGAAGTAATAAATGTATTCAATAAAGTTGTAGGATACAAAATTAATACCCAGATATCAGTTGTGTTTCTATGCAGGAATAACAAAGTAGCAGACATAGAAATTAAGAATATAACTCCATTTATAATTGCACCAAAAAGCCCTCAAAATATCCAAGAATTAAGTCAACCAAGGAGGTAAAGACTTGTACACTGAAAACTATCAAACATTGATGAAAGAAATTAAAGATGATACAAACAAATGGAAACATCCAATGCTCATGAATTGGATAAATTAATGTTACAAAAATGTTTATACTACCCAATGCAATCTACAGATTCAATGTAATACCCATCAAAATACCCACGGCATTTCTTAAAGCTAGAAAAAAAATAACACTATAATTTGTATGGAACCACAGAAACCCCAAAACTAAAGCAATCTTGAGAAAGAACAAAGCTGAATATAGCACAATTCCAAATTTCAAGATACACTTCAAAGATGTAGTAATCAAAAACAAAACAAAACAAAACAAAACAAAACAAAACAAAACAAAAAAACCCAAAGATGTAGTAATCAAAACAGTATGATACTGGCACAAAAATAGACACATAGATCAGTGGAATAGAATAGATATCCCTGAAATAAATCCACATTATACAGTGAATTAGTCTACAACAAAGGAGGTGAGAACATGCATGAGGAAAATACAAGGCACTGAGGGGGGCACTTGACAGGATGAGCACTGGATGTTATACTATATGTTGGCAAATTGAACGTCAATAAAAACATTTAAAAAATTAAAAATTAAAATAAAAAAATAAAAAAATAAAAAAATAAATGGTGCTAGGAAAACTACATAAAAGCTACAAAAAATAGCTACATGCAAAAGAATGAAACTAGACCACTTTTTTTACACCATACACAAAAAGGAAGCTAAAACTGGATTAAAAACCTACATGTGAGACCTGAATCCTTAAAATTCTTAAAAGATAACATAGGAAGCAATTTCTTTTGGCATCAGGTTTAGCAACATCTTTCTAGATATGTCTCCTGAAGCAAGAGAAACAAAAGCAAAAATACTTTTGGGACCATATCTAAATAAAAAGCTTTTGCACAGCAAAGGAAACCATGAACAAAACAAAAAGGTAATGTTCCAAATTGGAGAAAATATTTGAAAATAATATATTTGGTAAAGGTTTAATATCCAAAATATATAAAGAATGTCTACAACTCAACACACACACACACACACACACACACACACACACACAAATCCAATTAAAAAATAGCAGAAGACCTGAATAGATTTTTCCAAAGAAGTCAGATGGTCAACTGTCATATGAGAAGATGCTCAACATCACTGATCATCAAAGAAATGCAAATCAAAACTATAAACTAATATTACCTCACACCAGTCAGAATGGCCAGTATCAAAAAAAGACAAGAAATCACAAGTGTTGGTGAAGATGGGGACTAAAAGGAACCCTCAAGCACTGTTGGTGGTAATGGGAATTAGTACTGCCACTGTGAAAAAAATGGCATGGAATTTTGTCAAAAAATTAAAAATAAAAATACCATATGACTCAATTCCAAAATTGGGTATTAACCCAAAGAAAATGAAAAAATATACTTCAAGACTCCTATATTTTTGCAGCATTATTTCTAGCAGCTAAGATATGGAAGCAACCCACATTTCCATAGATAGATAAATGGATAAAGAAGATGTGGCATATAAATACAATGGAATTTTATACAGCTATAAAAAAGGAATGAGATATTGCTATTTGCAGCAACATGGATAAATCCAGATAGTCTTATGCTAAAAGAAATAAGTCAGAGAAAGAAAAACCATATGATTTTACCTATATGTGGATCCCATGAAAATAATATAAATGACTAAATGAACAGTAGAATTAGATGTATAAATACAGAAAACAAACTGATGGCTGCTAAAGAGGAAGTGGTTAAGGGGTTGGGCAAAATGAATGAAGAGTAGTGGGAGATACAGGCTTCCAGTTACAGAATAAATAAGTCAGGTAAGTCAGGGGAATAAAAGGTACAGAAGGGAGAATATAGTCAATGGTATTGTAATAGCATTGTATGGTGACAGATGATAGCTACATTTGTGAGCATAGCATAATGTATAGAGTTGTTGAATCATTAGGTACCTAAAAGTAATGTAACATTCAGTGTCAAATGCTTAAATAAAAAAAAAATGCTCAAATAAAAAATAACAACTAAAAAAGAGAGTTTTACTTTGTCATACTGAACATTCAACTCATTTTGAATCTCTTTTAGTTGAACATGTCTACCTTGTGCACAAATACCCTCTTTCCCAGCATTGCAGTGATACTTGAAAAACTGACAGAATTTTAATAGAAAAAAAATCTAGGAAGAGGGAATTTTAGTGGAGGAAGTAAATGAAGACAAAGTTTTAAAGAATGTTGGATTCTTTCTTATAGCCAGAAGAGTCATGGGATATGAAGCCTGGATTAAGGGTATTTTTTCTCCCTGCTGACTCTCATTGCATGAGGTTCTCAATCTCTTTGCCAATTTTCCCTCTATGTCTCCAACAGGCTAGGAAATATACAGGCTTTTTTCCAGTTTGCATCTGGATGGTACTTTTTAAATCATCTTCTTTGTTTTTGAACCTCTCTTGGGTTTTGAAAACCCAGCAAATATTTCTTAGAACATTTCTTTCAAGCTCTCCCTCTCTCTAACCAAATCACTAGAAGGTATACAAAAATACAAGGTTTCTCCAAGATGAATTTTCTGTAAGCTTTCAAAATAATGTCTCCTTTGAGAAATCAAATAAATTCAAGGAAATAATAAATCATGGTTTGTTCTAAAAAAACCACTTTATTCAGAAGTGCACCTGTAATAGAAATCAAGTTTTTATGTCAAGATAGGGTCTGTAATAAAACTAGGAGCATTTGACCTGTGAAAACTACTCTGGGTAGACCCACAGACTACCTAGTCTCTGTGCTTCAATTCAATGTCAGCTCTACCTTTATGTAATACATAGGACTTTTGTTTGACTTCCAGAGATATTTTCCAGCCTATCTTCGAAAGGTTGCCAAGGACTAGACAGCCCCGAGATTTCCCTCTCCTAACCCCAGCCAAGAAGGCCCCTTGCATACATCTATACCTGCCTTCACAGATGCAGAATGATAACCTGCAAATCCAGCATTGTAATAAATAGAGCTTATTTGGCAGCGGGGCTATAAATAGGGTGCTTTAGAACTCAAGGTGCATTCAGCCTGCTTCTGTCAGCAAAGACTAAGAAAGAAGGCTGTATTATTATAGCAGGAGCAAGTAAACAGGATTTTCTCACCAATAAAGGAGGACATAATATACTCAACACACCTGCTTGTGCTGGATCATAAATCAACCATCAGTTCTGAGCAGCATATAAAGGGCTTTCCCTCATCACAGTTACTAAAGTAAAAGAGCACACATAGACAGCTCATCATTGAAAAAAAGAAATTAGTCATTTGGTCTTCTATATTTTTTTGTGATGCTTTTAGTTAGTAGGTACTGGGTATGTCGATGTGACTCTACAGTGTTTAGTTGATAAGTCTAGGTGAAAAAGAGGGCAGAGGTGAACATATCAGACACTGAAAAATCAAACTGGGGCTTCTGAATACAAGGAAGATGTATCAGATGGCTCTAGGCAGTCACAATGAGTAGAGCTAGGAGGTCAAGGTGGAGCAACAAATGAAAGGATTTTCTATAAATCAGAGTTATCCAAAGAAAAAACCATCCCTGGAAATATTCTAGCAGAAGGTGATTGGCCACTTGGTCAAAGATTTTAGATTAGTCATGGATGCTAGAAGGGGAAGCATAGTAAGAATGGGTAGCCAGGATATTCACTCATGGTTCCTTTCATCTTCACATGTTCTAATAAATCAACTTCTCTCAGATTACATATTAAGTCATAGTCCACGTGGAAGAGCTCATTCCTATTCATTCAGGAAAATACATCCATTTTATCCATAGTCCCAAAAGGTTCAGTGTTCCCTCATCTAGCCACCAGGCAAATGAATATTGGAATATTTTCATCTTTAAAATAAATTGGGATTGTCTCTGCTTGCATTATTAAAAAGGCTAAATTTTGGGATATCTGTTTTATTGCTCTTTTGAATGCACTAGGGATGCCTTTTACATAAAGAAATCCTACAAAGAAATTAACCAGGATTTTAGGGGGTCATTTTTTTATTTACCATTTTTTGAGTCCATATTATGGTCACCTCTAGAGGCAAATGGAACTCTTGCCTTAATTTGGTTCAGATGTCATGATTGATGATGGAAGCACATACAAAGAAAGTATGACAAGGCTTATTACTTACATTATTGGGTTCACTAGGAGAGGGGGACATTCCTCTCAAAAAGGTCTGAAATAGCTTGAGAGGGCAAAGAAAGGAGATAGGCCGGGTCTTCTATTGTTTTTAGGAGATGAGTCTGAGTGAGAGTTCCCATGTGGCAGGGACTTTGTGGTTTGAATCTCCTGCTGGCACCAAAGGATGGAGTATCGAAGATTTATAATCTATTTGTCTAGATGTGAGACACAAAGGGAAGAGTGTGAAGAGAGGCCTAAAAGCTGTCAGAAATCAGACAACCAAAAATGGAGTCAAGGTTCTGATTTAGGATGGCCCTGAACTCACTTCCATGGACACATGAATTTTAGCTATTTATAGACCCATTCCTCCTAAAGAACTGATAACTGACTGAATAGTTTCTGCACAATAAGAGACAGAAAGAATGGCAAGAGAAGCAGAGATGTGATGAAGGGAACACCCAACCCAACACTATAAACTGCAGTGGGAAGAGACAGTATTAAGATATTAAGATTAAGATAGTATTAAGAGACCATGAGCAGATTCCTCTATGTTAGGGCACAACAAAAATGTTACAATTTAAAAGAGCAACTAGTTTATAAAATATCCAGCCCTAGAAATCTGCCAAATGGTGGAAATCTCCCTGCTAGAAATCTAACTGGATCAAAGCGACTAGCTGGTACCACAGTTTACAATCCCCTTTTGTCTTGAGAGGGAAGATAGGAGCAGGGTCCAGACACCATAGCCAGATTTTCGCCTCAGCTAGCACCTGGTCCCTAGCCCACATTACACTGGGACATAGGGGGAAAAAAGCTGTGAGTTAAAAAAGCAACTAGCCTTATAAAAAAGCCAGTCCTGGAATTCTGCTAAATAGCAAGGTTGGTAGGAAGTATGGGTAGGGGAACAAAGGGGGAGGCTGTTGCTAGAACTTTCTCTGAGTCAGAGGGACTAGTAAAAAACCTCAATTTATGCTCCCACTCCACCTTGATAATGTGACAGGAGCAGAGTACTGGCACCCTAACCATCATGCTGCTTCAGTGAACCCAGGGCCATTAGCCCATACTACCCAAGCTGTAAAAATCAAGCTGATATCCCGTGGCTTATACCCATTTCAGCTTCAACTGTCCTGCTAGGGTATATTCTGCACATAGAGACCTGGGAATTTCCTAGCCTGCATCCACTTCAACTTCAGTTGTCCTAGCATGGCACTTTCTACATAGAGAAACCTAAGACCACACAGGCTTATGCCAACATAAGCTCCAGCCATCCCACCAGGGCAGCCCCAGCAAAGCCCCCAAGCCTCCAGCCACAGCTCTAGCCTACCATCAAAAATCATCAAGCATAAATGGTCTATAAATAACAACAATTACACAATATGACTCCTTTAAGTCTAGAAGTAGTTGTTTCACTTATTTCATAGAAACAAATACGTTAAGAAAAATGGGGATACAGAGGAATATGCTCCAAAAGAAAGAAAACAAAATCCTGGAAAAGGAACTGAGGTAGAGATAAGCAATATACCTGATAAAGAGTTTGAAGTAATGATGGTAAAGGTGCTCATATGCTGGAAAGAACAGTGGGTGCACTCGGTGAGATCTTTAACAGACAGAAAATATAAAAAATCCAATATAGGGATCCCTGGGTGGTGCAGCAGTTTAGCGCCTGCCCTTTGGCCCAGGGCACGATCCTGGAGACACAGGATCAAATCCCATGTCAGGCTCCCGGTACATGGAGCCTGCTTCTCCCTCTGCCTCTCTCTCTCTGTGTGTGACTATCATAAAAAAAAAATCCAATATAGTTTGAAGAATACCAAAACTGAAATGAAAAATATACTGGTGGGAACCAACAGATTAGTAAATGCAGAAAATAGAGGACAGAGTAATTGATAGGACCCAAGCAAAAACTAAACATATATATATATATATATATATATATATATTTTTTTTTTTTTAAATGAGGATAGGTTAAGGGATCGCTTAGATAACATCAAAAAAAAAAAAAAAAAAGACCACACAACAATATTCACATGATAGGGTTCCCACAAGGAGAAAAGAGAGAGCAAGGGGCAGAAAGCTATTTGAAGAAATAATAGCTAAGAACTTCCCTAACTTAAGGAAAGAAATAGACATCTAGTTTTAGGAAACAGAGTTCCAAACACAATGGACCCCCCCAAATATCCATGACATGAAACATAATAATTAAAATGTCAAAAATTAAAGGTAAAGAGAATTTAAAAGCAGTGCTAGGGAAACCACATACAGTATTCAGCTGATTTTTCAGGAGAAACTTTGAAGATCAAAAGAAAGTGACATGATATATTTAAATTGTTGAAAATAAAAAAAAAACCTCAACCAAGAATATTCTACCTAACAAGATTATCATTCAGCACTGAAGAAGAAATAATTTCCCACACAAACAAAAGTTAAAGGAGCTTATCACACTAAATCAGCCTAATAAGAAATGATAAAGGGATTTTTTAAGTGGGAAAAAAGGCCATAATAACACATAACGTAAATTATGAATGGACAAGTGTTGGTAAGGATGTAGAGTAAAAGGAATCTTCTTGCACTATTGGTGTGAATGTAAACTAATGCAGCCACTGTGGAAAACAGTATGGAAGTTCCTCAAAAAATTAAAAATATAACTACCCTATGGTCTAGTAATTGTGCTACTGCTTATTTACCCCCAAAATACAAAAACACTAATTCAAAGGGGTACATGCACCCTATGTTTATAGCAGCATTATTTACTATAGGCAAGATACGGACGTAGCCCAAATATCCACTGATAGATTAATGGATAAAGAAGATGTGGAGGGAATGAAGAAACCTCCCCCCTTGTAAGTAGGGCCAGCCCTAATCCAGAGGCAGCCCATCCAGGCGTCTTCCTGAAATTTTAGCAACTAAGAGCATTCTGTTTACAATAAGAAAACCATTTCCCCCCACACCCTGATTGGAATGTCCCTGAATAGGTTCATGTTGACCCTCTGTGAAATCAATAACCTGAATGCTATGCAACTCCCGAGGTTCTTTTGTCTTTAAGCGGTTTTTTTTTCCCTTTTGCCTTTAAAAGATACCTGTAATTGCTAATCAGGGCTCTCTTCCTCTTCGGAGGCGGAGAGCCCGTTTGCGCAAACGTCCAATAAACCCTCTTGCTAATTGCAAAAAAAAAAAAAAAAAAAAAAAAAGAAGATGTGGTACAATGGAATATTATTCAGCCATGAAAGGATGAAATTTTGCCATTTGCAATGCCATGGATGGAGGTGCAGTATAATCCTAAGTAAGTCAGAGAAAGACAAATACCATATGATTCCACTAATATGTGGAATTTAAGAAACAAAACAAATGAACAAAAGAAAAGAGAGAAAGGCAAGATAAGAAACAGATTCTTAACTATTGAGAACAAATTAATGGTTACAAAGGGAAGATGGGTGGGAGGATGGGGGAAACTGGTGATGGGGGATTAAGGAGTGTACTGGTGATGAGCACTGGGTGATGTATGGAACTATCAAGTCACTATGTTGCACACTTGAAACTAATATAACACTGTATGTTATACAGTATAGAATACTGTAATTAAAATTAAAAGAAGGACTTCTGGGATCCCTGGGTGGCGCAGCGGTTTGGTGCCTGCCTTTGGCCCAGGGCGCGATCCTGGAGACCCGGGATCGAATCCCACGTCGGGCTCCCGGTGCATGGAGCCTGCTTCTCCCTCTGCCTGTGTCTCTGCCTCTCTCTCTCTCTCTGTGACTATCATAAATAAATAAAAATTAAAAAAAAAAATAAAAAAAGAAGGACTTCTAACATCTACAAATAAATAAATATAATAAAATCATCTTAAAAAACAAAGAAAATTATGAATAAAAATATGTAAAATGTGGCAGTATATATCTTAAATGTGGAAAAAGAACTCTTGCACACTATTGGTGAAAATGAAAATTGGTGTAACTGCTATGGAAAAAATATGGAGGCTCGTCCTAAAGTTAAAAATAGAAATACAGTATGATCCAGCAATTCTGCTACTGGGTATTGCTCAAAGAAACAAAAATATTAATTGGAAAAAATGTATGCATTCCTATATTTATTGCATTATTTACAATAACTAAGATATGGAATCAGCCCAAGTGTCCATTGACAGATGGATGGATAAAGTGGGGTGTATGTGTGTATAAAATATTATATCAAAATATTTTTATATAATGGAATATTACTCAGCCTTAAAAAAGATAAGGATCTTGCCTTTTGCAGCAACATAAATGGACCTAGAGAATATTGTGCTAATTGAAATAAGACAGAGACACAATACCATATGATTTTTATTTATACATGTAATCTAAAAAGCATAACCAACAAATAAACAAATAAAAAAACAGAATAAGACCTAAAAATACACAGAATAAACATGTTTTTCAAAAGGAAAAAGGTAGTGGGATGGGCAAAATGGGTGAAGAGGAGTGGGAGATACAGGCTTCCAGTTACAGAACAAATAAGTCAGGGAAAAGGCATAGCATAGGGAATATAGTCAATAGTATTGTAATAGCTTTATATGGTGACAAATGGTAGCTACATTTGTGGTGAGCATAGGATAAGACAGAGAAGTTGAATCACTGTGGTGTAATACCTGAAATTAATGTAATAGCATCAAGTAAACTAATTTTTTTTTTAAAAAAAAATGGAGTCAACTCTTCATTACAATTCATTATAGTGGACTCATACTGCCTTTGCTTTGTCAACTCACTTTTAAACTTCTTTCTACATTTGGAGAACCTGCCATCAGGTGAGTCTTTTATAGAAGTAGGGATTTGCCTTTCAGCTGCCAGGAACCAAAAAAGCCCAGACAGTGGGTTTCTCTGAAGCCTAGAAATAAGAGTGTAGGCAGGTAATCCAAACTAAGTCAAGCAGGAAACAGGATTCATTCAAAGATCATGGTTAATATTCAGGGCTGGCAAGAGCAGAAATACCAGTAGTGACAACCAGCAGTAGTGGCTGTGGTGTCCTAAACAAACTTTTCTTCTAGTATGTTTTTGGCTACAGTCTTGGCAATCTGCCTCCCTTGATTCTTTCCTATTTGTAGGTTTGGTTCTCCAGGCTTTCCATCTGTTTATGAACCAGATAAAATCTACCCACAAATTATTTTTGCTTATGCTACCCAAAGTTGATTTCTGTTGTTTGCAGTGAAGAATCCTGTCTAGTTGATGAGTCTCACACACATACACATGCACATATGCACATGTGTATACAGATACTCTGAGCAGGAATACACTTATAGATAAACATAAGGACAGATCGAGGAAATAGCCTAACTTCACTTTTCAGCAAGTCTGTAGCATATTGTTTAATAATTTCAGTAGCTGGGCAACCTGGGTGGCTTAGCATTTTAGCGCCGCCTTCGGCCCAGTATGTGATCCTGGAGACCTGGGACTGAGTCCCATGTTAGGCTCCCTGCATGGGGCCTGCTTCTCCCTCTGCCTGTGTTTCTGCCTCTCTCTGTGTCTCTCATGAATAAATAAATAAAATCTTAAAAAAATAATTGGAGTAGTTATATCTTAGATATCTTTTCTAAAAAAGGAAGTATGATAGCAGAAAATTATAAGCTCTCAATTTTGCATTCAGAAATTAAAACATTTTTTATTGACACCAATAACCATAAGTCATAATTGCAACTAGATATAAATTTTTAGAAGATAAGAAGATGGGTGACACACATACCTTTGAGAATGCAAAGACTGGATGTAGAAATATCCTGATGGAGGCACATATAAATATCACCTATATCTTGACAATATGAGATTAAGTTTATAGCTAGTTTGTTTGAAAAATATGACTAGATACTCTCCTGTGACATTCTGCTCTTTAAGTGCATGTTTTATTGTTATTTCTTATAAAATACAATCCTTAACCTTGAGGCTACAATTACTGCAAAAATGCTTTTTATATTTGTTATTGGATTTTGTATTTACTCTCTTTATGTTTTTAGAGGAAAATGTATTTGTTAGTATATGTTTGTTGTAGAAAATTGAATATAGTTATCTAAGTTATAATGTATACATCCATTCTGGGATGATTTTCTCATTATAAGTGATCATGCTAACTTTATGTTCTAAGTACAATATAAATCTCTTAAAGTTACTCTTTAGTCAAAGAGCATCATGACACTTGTCTCAGTTTTATTCCTTCATCAGTTTCAGAAAACTAAACTTGTAGTTCTAAACGACTTATTTATAAAAGAAATGGGAAGCTACTTTTAGCCACAGAAGAAAACAGAAATCATTGCCCTGTAATTATAAATAGTGAAAAGACAAACGTATCTATGCATAGACATAATTGTGATGGTATTATCAGAAAACTTGTATTTCTGAATGGTATTTCTGAAAACTTGTAAATTTCTAGTATTCTAGAGAGAAGAGGAAAATTCACCGTGGGGGGCAGGTTGTTTTTTTTTTTTTTTTTAATTAGTACTCTATTGGGTTTTCAGGTTTCAAATGTAAAGCCAAGCTCCTATTCTGGAATACATGAGTATAATTAGGTAAAATCTTGTCTCAGCTGTGAGGAAAGATGTTGTCTCTATTTTTTTTTAAAAGATGTTGTCTCTAAATTGTGCTGCTTGATAGCCATTGCCTACTAGAGACAAAATTAACTAATTTTTTTTTCTTTGAAACTGATTATTTGCTCATCAAATCTACTTCCTCTTCTTCTTGGATGTATACTTAGGTTAGGTCTCCCAGATTTCCTTGTAGGTAGGTGTGGTTATGTGGCTGATAGAAAAAGAAAGAAAGTTATACTTCAAGCTTGATGTGTAAAGAACTCCCAAGTCTGATCCTCTGTGCTTCTATTCCTTTCTCTGTTTACTGCAGATGAACACAATATCCTTGGAAGCCATATGATGAAGATGGCAGAGTCTCAAGGTTGAAGAGTATGGGTCCCTGAATTATTGACTGAAGAAGGGCCACTCTCAATTATAAAAATCCACTTTGAATTTTATGTGAAGGGGAAACAAATGTCTATTACATTTGAGTCATTACACATTTCTGTCTCAACTTGTAGAGCAGACAGGCCTCTGCAATGTTGTGAGTGTATGGTGTAGACTGGGAAGAGACACAGTCAAAGAAGTAACTATATGGAGGGTCATAGCCTGGGGAGTGTGGGTGCAGTAATATGTAGCTTTCAGTGAACATGGTCTTTCTGCTTTGTAATTCTGAGTTGTAAAGTATTATTATCTGGTTTTTAGGTATATCTTTGGAAAATATGGGAGGGGATTGTTTCTGTTCTATATCAGCATTTGGGGAATATGGCAGAAAAAAACCCTGCAGGACAACAGTAATTCAGAGTAAGAACTGTCTGCAAAGATGGGAAATGTTTGTGACCAATGGAATAATTTCTTGGGAACTGCTCATAAATACATACGAGTAGAAACCTGATAAAAGCTGCAGCCATCGGGTGCCTGATTGTCTCAGTTGGTTAAGCATCTTCTTTTGGCTCAGGTCATGATCTCATGGTCCTGGCTTTGCGCCCTGCATCAGGCTCCCTGCTTAGCAGGGAGCCTGTTTTTCCCTCTATCTCTGCCTTCCACTCTCTCTGTTTGTGCTCTGCATGTGTGTGTCTGTGTGTCAAATAAATAAATAAATAAATAAATAAATAAATAAATAAAATCTTTTAAAAAAATGCTGCAGCCACATGTCCTCTATTATTTGCATATAAATGGTGAGTAGTCTCTGAAGCCCAGAAATTAGGATCTCTGAGTTATATAGTTTTACACATGGGCAAAATAATATTCCAGAGTATACACTGACATCCTACTTTAGTCTGATTCACCATAGTTTCAGACTCCTGCACACTTGACAGATAAAGGAGCATCTTCAGAGTAGAGATATCCCCACAGAGAAGCCACATTCTAAGCTTCTAAGTTTAAAAGACATCATGGTGTGAATCAGAAGTGATTTGCTCAGAGATACCAACAGCATAACATTGTTCTGTTTCTGCTCCACCTGCACTAATAAATCCTCTGAGCTTATGAGGTGGAAGTGCAAAGAGTATAAGAAGGTAGCCACCAAGGAATGTTTCTTGCCTCCTACCACTTTTCTGTACAAATAGAAGATACTGAGAATAAAAGATATTCCAGAAATGTGGGCATTTCTAGAGTAGGGAGACTGGAGTCCTGCTTCTCTTATGGAACGTTTTGAGTTTTATTTTTTGTTTGTCTTATTTTTTTAAGAGCTGAAGTTGACAAGTATTTCCCACAACACTGCCCTATTCATGATAGAGATCAATAGAGATGGTGGCAGGCGAATTTTGGCATCAGAGAGGCCTAAGATAAGCATCTTTTATTTTCTTTAGGTTAATAAGAGACATAGAGAAGTTCACTGTACCCAGGAGAACAGAACTTTGTTGATAGGCAGCCTATAAGCTTGTCTGGGGATTCCCTTGGTTGTGCCAGGGAAGGCTCCACATCAGAATGTCTGAGTACACTTAACCAAGCTGGAGACTGAAGGAGGACACAGCTGCAATTTACAAAAGATTGCCAACATCAGAGAACTGTGTACTGAATGAACATCTGCAACCTGCTCACTCACTAACTTCTGAAAGAAGCATTTGGGCATCCCCAGGGGCAAAACACATGCTGAGCCAGGGCATCATCAATGACTGAGAAGGGAAAAAAACCAAGAAATGAACCTGTCTCTCTCCTGTATCATCACGGGGCTATTGGCAAAGCCATTTCAAAATCCGGATAGGGTTAGAGGATATTCTGGGGAAGTAAGAAAGTTGGAGGAAACTGATTAGAACTAAATCATGAACTAGAAATATCTGACTTGTCGAATTAGCTTTTTAAAAAGCTAAAAGTGATTTAATACTTTCTACTGTTAACAGAAATGGGGATTGGCCAAATGCTAGTTCTTTTGGAATGCTGGGTTTGTGATGTAAGGGCCAAATCTCCTGCTTAAAGGCAAAGAGCTGAGTTAGTTAACAAATGGGTGATATATCTATAAAGTTATCTGCAGATAGGGAATTTTCTAGCATCCTAGGTTAAAGTCAGATTATAAGTGAGGTGTGTATGTGTGTGCATGAACATAAGGATCAGAGTGAAGGTATGCTAAAATAAACAAAGGAAAGCAGATAGATATCTCAAACTCAGGCATTCAAATTGCCCAATCTTGGAATGGGTAAACAAATGAGGAAGTCAAATTTTTCATCTCCATCTTTCTTTTCTCTTACTATTTTTCTCACTTCCTTCCTTTTTATTTCTCAAGAAGAATGACAACTCAAAACCATTGCAATAGTTGAGCATATACAGCCTCCCTTCTCTGTCATCTGCTCTACTCAATGACTTTCCACCTGTCAGATTCCTTGCAATCTTCTTTTTGGCTTCATGCTCAAGAATACTACTCATGATAATACTCATTTTTCATTGAATCTGGCAAGGCCAAAAAGCTCCACTCGAATTAATCTCCCCATTTAGGAACTTCATCAGCAGAAAACACATCCATTCCTCAGCTCAGGTTGAGGTCTTTTATGCAATCTTGAGATGTTGCTGCTTAGGGACATAATGTAATGGGCAGTGCTAAAAGAAGCATTGCAGTTCTCAGGTCGTAACACCCAAAATTTGGGAATCATCTCCTCAACAATGGAAATGCACAACAGTGCTTGAATTGAGAAGGAAAGGAACTCCCTCTCCTCAAGTCCTTTACTTGTCTTTACTTTACTAGTCCAAAGAAGTGACAAGGAGGTATACAGAAGCAGTGTTGGCTCCAAAATGACATATAGGGGCAGAGAGTATTACAGGCAAGGAGTAGAGACCCTGCCCAAGGAAATCCTTGTTATCAATAGCAATCCGTTCTGTCTCCTTAAAGCTCATCTGAGGTGCCACCATGAAGTCATCCTGAGTCTCCAATTTAAATATTTCCTAATCAGATTTTTTTTCCTGCTGGATATCTTAGAACATCTAACGTGTAAATAGGTTACCCCTTAACATTTTAAATCTGATATGCCTAAAATGAATTGGAAAACAGAGTGGGAGTAGGGAGACAGTAAATATGCAGTTTTCTTAATCCCAGATTTATCAGACAGGAGAATATATATTCTCCAGACTCCTCTTGCAGAAGTCTAGTGCCTAAAGGCACGTAGTTTGCAAAGTATTGATAAATATCAAACTCCCAAGGGTAAAAAAAAAAAAAAAATCCAAAAGCTTGATTACAGCATTTCCCAAAGAATGTCTCTTGGAATTTTATTCACCTATAATATTCACCTGTTGAAGGATTCTGTGCTTAAATAGGGTTAAATAGGGTTAGGGAAAATTGCCTTTGCTAGATGTCATTTAGCTTTTTGTCCACCTAAATACTTATTGATTAATCTATATCTTTTTATCTTATCACCTTATCTTTGCAACATAGTAACTTGTGTCTCTGCTTGCAGCAGAAGAGGTTTTACATATGATTCATTTCTATAGCTCCTCTCCTTGAGAACACCTTAAAAATAGAAGGTACTCAAGAAATATTTGTTGAATAAAAGAACAAAGAATAATATGGGAGCCATAGTTGACAACAGACTATAGTGCTGGATGGAAGAGAGGTATGATACCTATATTGACTTGACGATAGGTCCGTTGTTATTAGGAGAGCCATGTCATTCATGACTGTGCCTAAACCCTTTAAAAGCTACAATGTGGTCTGCTACTTCCTCTGAAATGTGCATTCCCCATATATCTAGGGAAAAATAGCAAAATCCATTGAGATGAAATAATGTCCAGAGGCTAAAATCAAGCTTCTTGGATGTTGTCCAAGGCTGGCCTAGTATGCAGGGTTTTTGCCTTGAGGACTGGCAGCAATATCTCCTCTGTGGAGATAATTGATCCTTAGCCCAGTGAGCAGATGTTATTAGAAGGATGATGTGTGTAGCAAAGGAGTGCCCCCAGGCCTTTGATAGCTTCCATGGTGGTTTCAACAGGAAGCTAAAGAAGCTGGCACCATTATATGTTTGCCTACATCATTCTCATGCTAAGAAACCCACCTTACTTAACATGGTAGACTTCTTCTTTTTTTTACATGATAAACTTCTAAAGGTAAAACACTATCACCTTCTCTTGGTATAACTTTGTCATTTCACTGTTTAAATATGGCTGAGAGAGAAGTAAATAACATTTTGCCTAGTTGGTGATTACTTTGCCTAGGAGTCAAAATTATCCCAGTGTGCCCTGGTTCCTGGTAGTTCTAGCTATCAAGTTGGTGTGAAGGGAAGAAAAGGCAGCATGGATCAATTCTTTCATAAATGCATTTCTTTGTTCATTAGCAATGAGTACTAGATGCCTACCATATCCCAATAATTGCTTAATTGACCTTTTAATATAAACCTGGCTGACTCACACAAACCTTGGGCATATGAAAAGCCTCTACAGTACTTGCATTGGAAGTTATTTAGGTTTCAGCCAATCACTTCCTCTGTTATTCCTGTTCCTTCGCTTTCTGGATCCAAATCCCCACTTTGACTCCGTAACTCAGCTTCTACTCTCCTTCTAACTAGTTGGTTTTCCTATCAGTAAGCTTCTTCAGAGAAACAAAAGCAAGAAGAAATAACTATGAGTAAGATTTATTTTAAGGAATCGACCCCATTGTAGGGATTGACAACTCTCAAGTCTGACTAGCAGGCTGGAAACATGGGCAAGATTTGATGTTGTCTTGATTTTGAAATCTGTAGGGTGTCTGCAGGCTAGAAACTCAGGAGGGACTAGACCTTGCAATCTTGAGTCTGAAAGTTGTAGAGCAGGCAGCAAGCTGTGAACTCCAACAGATGTCCATGTTACTCTCTTAATGTAAAGTTACTTCTCCAGGAAATAGGTTTCTGCACTTAAGGCTTTCAACTGATTGAATGAGGCCTACAGATATAATCAAGGACAATCTCCTTTACTTAAAGCCAATTGATTGTAAATGTTAATTACAAGTATAAAACACCTTCACAGCAACATCTTGACTGGTGTTTGGCCAAACAGGTGGGTGCCATAAGCTTGCCCCGTTGACAGAAAATCTTAACCGTCACAGTTTGATATCTGTAATTTTGCCCTATTTTTCTCTTGATTATAATGTAGATGTGACTCCTAGTTCATGCATCCTGAAGTGATTCCACATCTTTAGGCTACCACCTACATCAGGTTTGTGTATAGGAAGAGAATTAGAAAAGTGCAATGTAGAAAGAGATTTGGACCCAACCCCCAAGGAACTTCTGATGTAGGCAAGGTAGTTTTATTTGATTGCAAGTCTAAGTCTCTATGGGTACATATATACAAAATTAGAGTGGTAGAGTGGAAGGGGGGATTAATTCCATCTATTAGAAGGAAGATGAAAGGTAGGGAATTCATGAAATTGAAATGCTATATCTTCAGAATGAATGTATGATTTCAGATGGATAAATGTCAAGAAAACATTGTGAGCAGAGGAAACAAAAAATGAAGACATGGGTAGAATACTATGGAGTCCAGTTGCTTGCTTATCTGGAGAAAAGAAGGAGCAAGCAAAATGGACACAGAGAAGATGGGGAAAGAGGACTGGGAATAGACTGAGAAGGACTTTGAATGCCACAGTTAGTGGCATTCACATTATCCTATAGGCAACAAAAAGGCAAAAAATTTTAACCCAAGATACAGATAGACTGTGAAAGCTCCCAATTACAGAGTATGAGAAGATGTGGGATGACAGTTGATGTGACAAAGGGGAAAGAGGCAGCCCTCTGGCAAAAGCTGATTTTCTGGGCTGAACTTCATTCCTGCATTAACATAATCAGACATTAGTATTAGCTAGCATGTTCTCACAGCAACCCCATTCTCCTTCTCCAGGAGGCCAAAGGCAGCTCACCCAATTTGTAGCTTGTCATCTGTTGGGATTTGCAGCTTCACCTGACCCACAGCCTCATTAATGCTAGGTGCAAATGCCTTGAGATTTTTATGGCTGGTGTAACCTTTGTTACTACTCAGGGGTAAGCTTGAGTTTTTGAGTTGCCCTGACTTGCCCACCTCCAATGAAACATTTAGCTAATCAGCTGTTTGTAGAAAGGAGGGTGATTTATTGCACCCAAAAGCATAAGATACCTAGGAATAAAGCTAACCAAAGAGGTAAAGGATCTACACCCTAAAAATTACAGAACACTTCTGAAAGAAATTGAGGAAGACACAAAGAGATGGAAAAATATTCCATGCTCATGGAATAGAAGAATTAATATTGTGAAAATGTCAACGTTACCCAGGGCAATTTACACGTTTAATGCAATCCCTATCAAAATACCATGGACTTTTTTCAAAGAGTTAGAACAAATTATTTTAAGATTTGTGTGGAATCAGAAAAGACCTCGAATAGCCAGGGGAATATTAAAAAAGAAAACCATAGCTGGGGGCATCACAATGCCAGATTTCAGGTTGTACTACAAAGCTGTGGTCATCAAGACAGTGTGGTACTGGCACAAAAACAGACACATAGATCAATGGAACAGAATAGAGAATCCAGAAGTGGACCCTCAACTTTATGGTCAACTAATATTTGACAAAGGAGGAAAGACTATCCACTGGAAAAAAAGACAGTCTCTTCAATAAATGGTGCTGGGAAAATTGGACATCCACATGCAGAAGAATGAAACTAGACCACTCTCCTGCACCATACACAAAAATAAACTCAAAATGGATAAAAGATTCAAATGTGAAACAAGATTCCATCAAAATCCTAGAGGAGAACACAGGAAACACCCTTTTTGAACTTGGCCACAATAACTTCTTGCAAGATACGTACATGAAGGCAAGAGAAATAAAAGCAAAAATGAACTATTGTGACTTCATCAAGATAAGAAGCTTTTGCACAGCAAAGGATACAGTCAACAAAACTAAAAGACAACCTACAGAATGGGAGAAGATATTGCAAATGACGTATCAGATAAAGGGCTAGTATCCACGATCTATAAAGAACTTATTAAACTCAACAGCAAAGAAACAAACAATCCAATCATGAAATGGGCAAAAGACATGAAGAGAAATCTCACAGAGGAAGACATAGACGTGACCAACATGCACATGAGAAAATGCTCCGCATCACTTGCCATCAGGGAAATACAAATCAAAACCACAATGAGATACCACCTCACACTAGTGAGAATGGGGAAAATTAACAAGGCAGGAAACCACAAATGTTGGAGAGGATGCGGAGAAAAGGGAACCCTCTTACACTGTTGGTGAGAATGTGAACTGGTGCAGCCACTCTGGGAAACTGTGTGGAGGTTCCTCAAAGAGTTAAAAATAGACCTGCCCTACGACCCAGCAATTGCACTGTTGGGGATTTACCCCAAAAATTCAGATGCAATGAAACGTCGGGACACCTGCACCCCAATGTTTCTAGCAGCAATGTCCACAATAGCCAAACTGTGGAAGGAGCCTCGGTGTCCATCGAAAGATGAATGGATAAAGATGTGGTTTATGTATACAATGGAATATTCCTCAGCCACTAGGAATGACAAATACCCACCATTTGCTTTGACGTGGATGGAAATGGAGGGTATTATGCTGAGTGAAATAAGTCAATCAGAGAAGGACAAACATTATTTGGTCTCATTCATTTGGGGAATATAAAAAATAGTGACAGGGAATAAAGGGGAAAGGAGAAACAATGAGTGGGAAGTATCAGAAAGGGAGACAGAAAATGAGAGACTCCAAACTCTGGGAAACGAACTAGGGGTGGTGGTGGAAGGGGAGGTGGGCGGGGGGTGGGGGTGACTGGGTGATGGGCACTGAGGGGGGTAATTGATGGGATGAGCACTGGGTGTTATTCTATATGTTGCCAAACTGAACACCAGTAAAAAATAAATTTTTATATATATATATATATATATAAATTATATATTTTATATAATTTTTTAATATGATAATTTAATATAATATATTTAATATAATTTAATATAATAATATAATATAATTTATAAAATTATAAATTATATATATATATAAATTTAAAAAAGGAAGGAGGGTGATTTTTTCCTTTGAATTAAAAGTGGTACAGAGGTTGGGGTCGGGGTCTTGATTCACCATCTGACTTGGTGCTGATGTAGCTTAGATAGAAATTAATTATAATTTTCTCAGATATATGTAGTTATATAACTCAAGCAAATATTTAAAACATTTTCCTGAGACAAAATAATGCCTGAAGGTTAGAATCAAGGCTAATGCCTAGAAAGATTTTATGTTGCCTACTTAAGGTGTTGCCATGGAGCATATCCAATAATGTGAGTTTTGGGAAGTTGACCTGTGGGCCAAGCACATGTAGAGCACCATATGTAGGGAAGGAAGAGGTCACTCCTGTCTAACCTGCTCCCTTTGTTCTGATAGTCAGAGTATGAACTAAGCACCTTGTTTATAAGCTTCTAAGCTGAGTCTGAAGAGTTTGAGTCATTGAGATGCTGCAAGATCTTAATACTGTTTCTCAACTTGTTCCTTTCAGAGTGGAGGAATTGTCAGTTTGCTCTCACCCAACATGGAATCTCTTTTTCTCTCCTACTCTCTCTTTCCCATGTGTTTCAGGCAGCAAAGAGAAAAAGAATTAAAAAACATAAAGATGAGTACATCTCAATTCACAACATACTCTGTTCAATAACCATAAGGTATGCAAGGTATGTAATTCAACTAGAGATCCCACATCTTTAAATGGGGTTCAAGAAGGTGGGTAGAAGAATCAAAACTACATCTAAGAAAAGCCTACTTATTTCCATTCTTTTTCTCTACCACTAGAAAGACAATATTCTTAAAGAAAAGGTAGTAGGCATAATTAAACCAAATATTTATGCCTTTTATGATGCATTCTATGAGTGATTTAAGAAGATGAAAAGGAAGAAATATATAGATTACACCAAGACTGTGTAATCTATAGAAGAGTTCCTGAAAGGGAAACATCATTTTATGTGCTTAATTTCTGACAAAACAACAGCACAGGGCCTCTCTAGCTTTCCCACGCCCATTTCCTCTAATATTAGAACTCTACTAAACTTCTTCCCACTTTCTTTTTGTGGGATCGTCTCACAATTGACTTCCTAAATGGGGAGCTCCCCAGAGGGTGTAATTCATATTGAAAATGTGTCACTTTACCATAGAGTTGAGAGCCCATTTCTGGGTTCTCTTTTTTTTCCCCTCCCGAGGCCCTCCTCCCCGGCCCCCTCCCGAGGTCCCCCCACAGCCCCCCTCTGCCCCAAGGCATTTCTGGGTTCTCTATTCTGTTCTCTATTCTGTTACTTAAAAAAAGTATCAAGGAGTTTATCTTCAGTTTCCTCTAAAAAAAACCCAGAAAGGGTTAAAAACAACCATATACATGTCATATACACATCTGACATCAACAAAACTAACCTGAAATAGGGTGGATACAATTAAAAAAAAATCTTAAAATTGATCTAAGAGTCTGTTTTTGTGCCAGTATCCCACTGTCTTGATGATCACAGCTTTGAAGTACAACTTGAAATCCAGCATTGTGATGCCCCCAGCTCTGGTTTTCTTTTTCAATAATCCTCTGACTATTCTGGATCTTTTCTGATTCCACACAAACCTTTTTTATTTATTTATTTTTATTTTTTATTTTTTTTATTTATGATAGAGAGAGAGAGAGAGAGAGAGAGAGAGAGAGAGAGAGAGAGAGAGGCAGAGATATAGGCAGAGGGAGAAGCAGGCTCCATGCACCGGGAGCCCAACGTGGGATTCGACTTTGGGTCTCCAGGATCGCGCCCTGGGCCAAAGGCAGGTGCCAAACTGCTGCGCCACCCAGGGATCCCTGATTCCACACAAATCTAAAGATTATTTGTCCCAACTCTCTAAAGAAAGTCCATGGTATTTTGATAGGGATTGCATTAACATGTAAATTGCCCTGGGTAGCATAGACATTTTCACAATATTAATTCTTCCAATCCATGAGCATGGGATAGTTTTCCATCTCTCTGTGTCTTCCTCAATTTCTTTCAGAAGTGTTCTGTGGTTCTTAGGGTGTAGATCCTTTACCTCTTTGGTTAGGTTTATTCCTAGGTATGTTATGGTTTGGGGTGCAATTATAAGTGGGATTGACTCCTTAATCTCTCTTCAGTCTCATTGTTAGTGACAGAAATGCCACTGATTTCTGGGCATTAATTTTGTATCCTGCCACATTGGCGAATTGCTGTATGAGTTCTAGCAATCTTGGGGTTGAGTCTTTTGGGTGTTCTATGTACAGTATCATGTCATCTGCAGAGAGGGAGAGTTTGGCTTCTTCTTTGCCGATTTGAATGCTTTTTATTTCTTTTTGTTGTCTGATTGCTGAGGTAGGACTTCTAGTACGATGTTGAATAGCAATGGTGAGAGTGGGCATCACTGTCATGTTCCTAATCTTAGGGGAAAGACTCTCAGTTTTTCCCCAAAGGGAATGATATTTGCTGTGGGCTTTTCGTAGATGGCTTTTAAGATACTGAGGAATGTTGCCTCTCTCCCTACACTCTGAAGAGTTTTGATCAGGAATGGATGCTGTATTTTGTCAGATGCTTTCTCTGCATCGATTGAGAGGATCATACGGTTCTTGTTTTTTCTCTTGTTGATGTGATCTATCATGTTGATTGCTTTATGAGTGTGGAACCAACTGTGGAAGGAGCCTCGGTGTCCATTGAAAGATAAATGGATAAAGAAGATCTGGTCTATGTATACAATGGAATATTACTCAGCTATTAGAAATGATGAATACCCACCATTTACTTCGACATGGATGGAACTGGAGGGTATTATGCTGAGTGAATTAAGTCAATCAGAGAAGGACAATCATATGGTTTCACTCATAAAGGGAATATAAAAAATATTTGAAAGGGATTATAAGGGAAGGAGAGAAAATGAGAGGGAAAAATCAGAGAGGGTGACAAAACATGAGAGACTCCTAACTGAGAAATGAACAAGGGGTAGTGGAAGGGGAGGTGGGCAGGGGGATGGGGTGACTGGGTGACAGGCACTGAGGGGGGCACTTGACAGGATTAGCACTTGGTGTTATACTATAGGTTGGCAGATCGAACTCCAGTAAAAAATATATGTAGAAAAAGAAAAAGTGTCACTTAAGTCACTTAATAAAAACTTCAGTTGGCCTCTCTTGCTCCATTTTGCACTCAAGGGTTAGGTAAGAATAAGAAATACGAATCCTACAATGTGAAGGATGATTTTAATGAGCCAATTAGATACAAATAAGGTTTCTTTTCTAAAAATTACTTCCACTTATAACTGTTTTCAGAGCTATTTTTGTTCTTATCAGGTATCTGGGGGTAGTTTTCCCCCCAAAAGGAAGTATGTAAAATTACCTTCCTATAAATTGCAGTTTATGGGAAACACAGGTTACAATTCCCTGTTACTAGCTGTATTAGATAATTACACTAAGGAAGGCCAATGAATCACATCTTTGGGTGTGTAACCTCTTGTAGAATAATCCACCCCTTTGTATAATCCCCTCCCACACTGAAAGACCACATGAAAAGAAAAGCCCAACATTAATTCACTTCCTCAGAGAAGCAGATTCAAAGACAGGATCAAATGTGCAAGACATTCACTGGTGAAAAAGCCAGAAGAAATTAAGAGTAGGGGGTCAGAAGGGCAGAGATATGATATAGGTCTACCCCTATAAAGGAGAAGGGTTAGGGAGGAGTGTTGGGTGTGCTGCATGTGTTTCTAGAAAAGTCTTAGATGTATTGATGAACAGTACTGAGGCGGAAGGCAAAGTAGCCTATCTCAGAAGTGAGTCTGTCTTTCTATGACTGCCAAGCTTAGTTGCTGGCCCATGAGAACTGTGGCTTACATGTGAATACAGTAGTAAGCACAAAGCCAGGAGCTTGGGCTGTGGGTCAGTTAATGTTCTCTAAACCAGGATAGCTGAGTGGCCTATTTTCATGGTCATGACAGGCAGGTAACAAAGGTTCTCAAACTTCATGTTTCTCAGTTCCTACCACCAGATAAAGACTGATACTTTCCCCTTAATTTTGGTTCAAATAATCTAGTGGAAGGATCTGAATGGTTCAGCTTGGTGTAGTACCAAAATGCGGTCTAAATTAGCTTTGTCCAGAAATACAGTGGTTTTTGTGTTTTTAGAGGCACGGCATGGAAAGTCCATCCTTATGTTCCTAGAGGGGACACATTGTGAGCCAGGCAATCACCCACAATGGAAAGAAGAGGAACAAATAGATGTATCCAGAGGACTCCAACTGACACTACAGATATTATGAGATCAAGTTTGGAAATGCGGTCCCTTAGCCTGTGATCTTCCATCTGTGATGGTAGTCCTTGAAGCTCCCAATCAAGATAAACTATTCTTTCTCCTCTCAGTACACAGCATTTTCCCTTATTACTTGATGCTTTATATGAAGATCAAATGAGTAAATACATTTAAGGAGTTTAGAACAAAACTAGGTCTAGCGTGAGTGAGTGTTCAAGAAATTTAGCTATAATCATCATCATTACTATTATTAAATTTAGTGGGATGCATACCTGTTTCCTTCACTAGTTCATATGTCCCTTACAACCAGGGACTGTTTTCTGGACATTTTAGCTCATTACAGAGCAAATCAGTCTCCCAATGAATGCCTGGTGAATTGAGTCAAATCTGCTTTCAAGATTTCTCTGAGGAGAAAACATCTGAAATGCTGAAGAGCCCCCACGCCACAACAATATGTGAGCTTTTGCTCTGCTGTCAGATCTTAATTATCCTCCTGTAGAGTCTCCACTTCTTGGATTAGCCACAGCACATGTTTAATCCCTTGTCACCAAAATGCTTCTGGGACTCTGCCTTGAATTGGGATCAGTTAGGAAGGGAAAAGTAATTTTAGTAATTAGCCCATGCAGAACATGATCAAAAAGGTTAATTTTCTACTCTCAAAAGCACACAATGCACACAGAAATGCTTTTTATATTCTCCACCCTCTTCTCTCCTCTGCATTAGTATGAAAGGCTGAGGGCTTCCTATAAAAATCACAATTATTGTTTAATCAATGAAAATGCTAGAAGTGATGATCTCGAAGTGGTAGGATTAGAGATAATTTTTATTTTTCCAATTTTGTTTGCATATCTTTTCAAGTTTTTTTAAAACGAGAAGTCTCTCTTATAAGAAAAAAGTTCCTTCCTTCCTCCTACCAACTACCCACCATTTAATTTTGTTAGAATAAATTTCATGGTGCTCATAAAAATTCCGGAATTAATTAGTTAGTTAACATTAAATGCGGCATTGTATGATGTTATTTAGCTTTCCTGAGTCTCAATTTTCTCATCTGTAAAATGGAAATAAAATAATTATGTTAAGTGGCATGAAAAATAAATAACACAAAGCATAGTGCATGGTTCATGATCTTAAAATATTTTAATTTCCTTTTTTTAAAAACTGAGTTTTTGTGATTCTGAAGAGCACACAACTCTCCAGAGAAAATTCATCCATGTTAGCCATGAAATTAGTAATAAAGATCCCCATATGATATATTTAAACTGTAGTGTTGAACACAGTCTTTTCCTGAGGTATTTTTTAAATAAATGTATTGTCCCCAACACTTAGTATTTGTGACCGAGGGTTATTGTTGAACATTCTGATTCTTTACCTAATAAACAATATGTTTTTGAGGTGATTGTCAAAAAGGAAAAAGACTTGTCCCACACAATCTCTGTCCCATTCTATGCTTTCTTTTTAAAAATCAATTTATTGAAGTATGACTGACATAAAAAAGCTGTACATATTTAATGCATACGATCTGATGAGTTTGGAGATAAGTATATATCCATGACATCATCATCCCAATCTATTCCATAAACATAAACATAACTATCACCTTTGAAAGGTTCCTCCTACTCTTTTTATACTTTCTGAAGGGAATGAAATTGGCCCTTCAAGGATTATTGATTTGAAATGCTGTGCAGAGCAGCAATTTTACCTGTAAGGGACTAATAATAAAATAGAGACTGGTGAGGAAATACCCCAGATCAGAGAAATTGCTTTATATATTACAAGGGATCTAAGGCATTCAACAAAAGCAAATCGAAAAATTTCAGAAGAGAACAACAGCTTTCAATAGTAATGGTAACGATGATCAACATCCAACCTGAACGTTTGTTGAGTGATCGCCATGTATGTGCCAAGTGCTAAGCTGAGCATTTTACATTCATTGTTTCACAAGAGCCCAGTGAAGTGTCTACTATCATGCCCTTTTGCAGATGAGAAAACTGAACTTTTAAAAGGTAAAGTGATATCCCTAAGATAACACAAGTAATAAACTACAGGATCAGATTTGTCTGGTTCAGGAACCTGAACACATAACATGCCTAGTGTAGAGTAGAAGAACTGCATAGACCATAAATACTTAATAAATATGACTAGCTTGGAATACAAGAATGGCCCCAGAGGTAAAGCAGTGTCTCAAACTGGGAGACACAGCTTTTGTATGGAGTCATGCCATCCACTCATAGTAACTATGCATGATCAGGGTAGCTATTTATAGGAAGGAATTACAGTAGGTAAGTAGGATTAGGAAGCAATCTGATAAGGCTTGAGGTCCAAGGGATTTTCTGGGGAGTACATTTGCAAAATCTGTTTATATTTGGTTTGTTTATTAGCTTGGCTCGAAGTGGTATTAGTTTTCTAGAGTTGCCTTAGCAAAATACCACAGAATCAGTGAGTCAAACAAGAGAAATTGATTTTCCCATGGTTCTAAAGGCTGGTAGTCCAAGATCAAGGTTAGTTTCACCTGATGGCCATAATGGAAGGATCTGTTCTAAGCCTTTCTCCTTGGCTTATAGATAGTAGTGACTCATTGCTCTCATTGCTTTGTTCTCACATGGTGATCCCTCTGGGTCCATGGTGTCTCTTCCTCTTCTTATAGGGATACAAGTCATATTGGATTAGAGCCCCACCTTAATAGCTTGATTTTATTTCAATCACCTCTTTAAAGACCCTATCTCCGAATACAGTTACATTCTAAAGTCCTAGGGATTGAGACTTCATCATATGAATCTTGGGAGGACATAATTCAGCCTATAACATTGTCTGATAGAAATAATCAGGGAAGGAGCACTAGGTCTGGGCAAATTGTGCCCTGTTGTGCAATGTAACAGCTGTTGGGGGTCACCATCCTGTGGGGTTGTCTCCAACTGTGTCCCTATCAGATCCCATCTGTGCATTGCAAATCTACTGTGAACAGATGCTCTCTGTCAAATGAAATTCCTCCCCACACTTAAAGGGCATGTTGTGGAACCAAGCTGTCCAGTAGAGAGTATTCTCAGTACTACATGCTGGGCAGGGGCTCAGGGCAAATGACTGTGATGCCATCACTCCTCCATGCCCTTTTATAAAGTTAGCATGGTCTATAGGAAGGCTGTTTGTATTCCAGGAAGCAGTGATATGGCTAGAGAGAATCTCATTCCAACAGAGAGAGAGATACACTGTTCTGGAGGTATACAGGCTAGCAATGAATACTGACTGACAACATCCTGTATTTTTACTCATGTAGTGGTTTGCTATGTTGTTTAGATTCTGCATCTCCTTTTTCTAATTCTATTATTTCTTGGGCTGTTTTGACATAGTGTCTCAGGTAGATCACAGCTGGCAGGTAAAGCTATGAATTGCCCTCTTTTTCTACCTTTCCAGTATCTCTTTTGCAAACATTGGACCTAAAGAGCCTCCAGAGAAAAAGGGAAGGGGACTCATATATTATCTGTGTGATTTGAATTCAGACTTTTAAAAGCTTGTATAGAGCACTGGAGAAGAATAGGGGGATGTATTAAAAGACATTTTTTTTTTTTTTTACCAGGGTCTTCTAAAAACCCAGAAAGAGTGCTCATCAAGAAGGAAGAGTGGTATGTTGAGACAAATTCAGTAACCCAGTAGGGGCCTGAGTTGTTATTCCAGGTATTATAGAACATGAGTTTAGACCAGTAGCATCACTTAGTGTTTGTGTGCTCAGGCACGACATAGGCTGTGTTTGTAATCTAAGTAACCCAGTGAACTCTAAGATGTTGTATGACTGAGCAACAATACGTGATAGAGCATAACTCATAAGTAGTGACCTTCTTCTTCCCTTCTTGGATGACCCCAAGGCTGCCCCCTGCATTTGGAAGAACTGACGCCCAGTGACTAGAACGATTGGTCGGAATCTATATTCAGGGATACCACTTGAAACTGGAAAAGATATTGTAGTAGCTGAAGCACATCTTCATGTGTCCACATAGAAGCTTCTGTGGGAGGCCTGGCACCTCTGTGAGGACATAAACACTGTTAAGGCACTTTATAAGGTATCACTATGTTCAGGCTTCATGCTAGCAAAATGCAGGTGTAATATTTATCTGACATCTTTTATCAGAAACTGGTAAATCTGAGCATATTGGGATCATAATTAGCAAGAGCAAATTTTCTTTCTGCTTTATTTCATAATTTTCTTTAGGTGAAAATGTTTCTGTTTTCTAAGCTGTTCTTATTTCCCATCAGAAATAAGCACTCCTTTTGCTGCTCAATCTTAGGCCTTGTAAATTCTATTTAAGAAGTTAGGGCAAGATTATGGCAAAGTAAGTATCATGGCAAAAAATAAAGAGCAACCTTGAGTCTGAGAAACTTTGGCCCATTGGGGAACACCTAAGAATCTAGTAAATAGGAAAGGATAAAGCACTGTGATATAACACTTAGGAACAGTGAGCAGATTGTTAGTTCTTTTTAGTGTAATGCCAGGTGCTATCTCTACATCCTGTCTTTCCAACCACACAGGACCTAGGATTCAACTAGCTATTTGTACTCAAGATATTTCAAACTAAATCTATCATCTTCTACAGTGAAGCTTCCCATGTGCTGGTAAGTGGTGGAATCAGGATTTGAACTCAAGTACTTTGACACTGGAACTTACCTGTGTAATCATTATCCAATGCTGACTGTTCAGCTCAAATAGCTTCTTCATCTTACTTTTCTAAGTCGGCCTTGTTCCGTCCTTTCTCATGTTTTTCCTCATCCTAGGAAATTAATAGGGACTGGATCTCATCCTCCTGGAACTCAGCCAGTACAAAGGAGAATACATTAAGTGACAAACAAACAGTACAGACAAGTTCCTCAGAGAAAGAAATATGTGTTTAAGGCCACAGTTTTATTTAATTTTGGTTTGTTCCCTGTAGGGATTAAAGAATGGACTCTCAGCTCCTCAGGTCTGCAAGAGATTTTTTTTTTTTCATTCCTGAACTTTCCATAGGCTTCTGATTTATAATGTGTGTTCTCTGCAGATTGTCACAGAACAAGAAACTTGCCTAACCAAACAATGGAGGCACCAGACCTTTGCTGACATTATTGGTGAACATCATCTTGCCTGCCATGGGGGTGAACAGTCATCCAGAAAAAGAGAGAAAAACCTAAAGGAGAGGGCGTGACTGACTCCAA
Source organism: Vulpes lagopus (assembly GCF_018345385.1). Lineage (NCBI taxonomy): Eukaryota > Metazoa > Chordata > Mammalia > Carnivora > Canidae > Vulpes > Vulpes lagopus. Next base: position 103,662,804 of record NC_054830.1, read on the forward strand.
AGGGAAGAACAAACTGTCTTGAAAAACGGTCCCAAGAACTACTTCCTGTCCAGGTTTATGTTCTGGTTTGTATGTTGCAGGACTCTGTTTATCAATTAGTTTCATGACTTTGAGCAAGACCCCGACTTTCTTCAAGTCTCAATTCCATTTCTCAATTTGATATGTTAATATCTGCTATGAAGATCAAAAGATGAAAAAGATGCAAAAGAATTTTAATTCATTCATGTATTCCACAAACATGTTTTGAGCTCCAAATAAGAGTTAGTTGCTGTGGGCTGTGACCATAGGAAGGGCTCCATATTTTAGGACCTGAGCAAGTCCTTGAATCCTGCTCCCTTATTCTTCCCATGTTAAAGATGATGCCAATAACATTTTCTTCCATAACATTCATGATGGAAGTATTTTAATTTTAAGGAAGAAAAGCAAAAAAAAAGTTTTACGAGGATATATGAAATTACAATTCTTTTATTCATATTAGTATACATTTAAAGTCATTTGTGAAGAATCTAGTAGCTTGGGATACATGGGTGGCTCAGCGATTGAGAGTCTGCCTTTGGTCCAGGGCGTGGTCCTTGAGTCCCGGGATCAAGTCCCACATCAGGCTCCCTGCATGGAACCTGCTTCTCTCTCTGCCTGTGTCTCTGCCTCTCTTTCTCCATGTCTCTCATGAATAAATAAATAAATAAAATCTTAAAAAAAAAAAGAATCTAGTAGCTTTGTCAACACCACTATCTCTGGCAAGAGACCACTGCAGTTCAAATCCTACTACATATTGGCTATGTAACTTTGGACAATTTACCCACCCTCTGTAAACCTCCCTTCCCCACATTTTTTTAAAAAGAGAAAATGTAGATAATATCTATATTACAGAGTCATTCCAAGGATTAAGCATATATATTCATGATTATAGATGGGAAATAAAGGCAGTAAAATTTAATGACTCACTCAAAATTTAAGGCAAAACAGGACCTGTGTCCTTATATGTACTTACTCAGCATACTGCTGGCTTAAAGGCCTTAAAAATTATTTATTAAGGTTATCTATATTCCTCATTTAAGTGTGTTCTAAAGAAGTTTAACTCCAAATTAAAAATCAAGATGATGGGGTGCCTAGGTGGCTCAGTCAGTTAATCATCTGCCTTTGGCTCAGGTCATGATCTGGGAGTCCTGAGATCGAGTCCTGCTTTGAGCTCCCTACTCTGCAGGGAGCCTGCTTCTCCCTCTCCCACTCCCCCGCTTGTACTCTTTCTGGCTCTCTCCCTCTCTCAAATGAATACAAAAAAATCTTTTAAAAAATCAAAATGATGATGGAGATAATAACTACGACGTCTTGAACACCCTGTGCTAGATATTATGAAAGGTACTTTATATACATAACCTAGAACCCTATTAAATATCAGTAAATATGATGGTTGTCATCAGTGTATAGATGAAAAAACTTGGGCATAGAGAATTTAAATACCTCACTCGAAGCTGTACAGGTAGTAGGAAGTAGAATTAGGTTTTGAACCCAAGTGATCTTACTAGTGTCTGAATTCTTAACCCTTATGCAGCTGAAAAAGAAAAAGAAGAAAGAAAGAAAGAAAGAAAGAAAGAAAGAAAGAAAGAAAGAAAGAAAGAAAAAGAAGAAGAAAGAAAGAAAGAAAGAAAGAAAGAAAGAAAGAAAGAAAGAAAGAAAGAAAGAAGAAAGAAAGAAAGAATCTCCTTTTGAGCCTTCTACCCCTTGTGGCCTGGCATACCTTACATCTTGTGAGCCAGATGGAGCCAGTTGATCAGTTCCTGGTTTAGAGATTGCCAGACTTCTCAGCCAAGTCTATGCTGGACTTGGGCTACTACAAGAGGAAATGCAAGGATATGCCTCATGTTCCATCCCTAGAAAGGCCAGGGCAGGGTGGGCAAGGGCAATAGCAATGAAGGGATGAGGTGCTCAGCAGGACAGCAATACAAGGTGAGGGTGATGATGTTGTGGTCAAATTAATTACTCAACATTGCAGCTGAGCCCTTAAGCACAAAGAATCCTCTTGGGTAGAGCCTTCAAGAGTCCTTCATATTTGAATATCTAGGTAGTCTAATTCTTAGAGGTGGTTACTTCTCAGGGCAAGGGATCTTTTTTTTTCTCCTGGGAAGACAGATAAAAGCAGACTTAAACAGTGATTATGTTTAGAATGAACTAAAAGGCAGAATGTCAATAGGTTAACTGGTTAGATAAGAGGAAATGAGAACCACGATAAAAATATACTATTTTATACTGTAGAAATGAGAGTTAGTATGAAAGCCAGGGAAATAATTGAGCAGATAGGAAGTGAGAATCAGAAAGAAAGCTTAGAGCCCCCTCTGACTTCCTCTTAATCAGACCCTGATCTTGTTGGTCAGGCGGCACAAGCACAGGTGAACACCCTACACCTGTATTTCTTTGTTCCACAGGCGAAGATTTCAGATCTGGATGAGAATGAAGGAAGAAAAAGAGCATCCTAGAACTCTGGATATTTACTATCTCAGTAGCTCCAAACAAAATGTGCATAGAAATGTCCTCTGAAATCACCAGCATCCAGCTGAACCCAGTTGTTCCTATATCCTCTCCCCTCATCAAATTCTGGGTCACTTACATTTGAAATGGATGATATCTTACAGAAAGAATAATAGCTAGCATTTGATAGTAAGATGCTCACATAGTTTATTGTCTAAATCATGATGTTTCTGATAATGAAAAAGTATGCCATGGGAGTCATAAACCAGCACCATCTTGAACAAATACAAGCCATAGAATCACTGTTTATTGAGCATTTGCTTTGTGCCAGGCACTGGCTTAGGGCTTTGGAGGTCATATCTCATTTATTCTTGCCAACAATCTTGTAAAGGAAGTGTTTTTACGACTCTAATTTTATCGGCAAGAAAACAGAGTAGGAGAGCCACCAGCCTGAGAGCTAACATTGCTCCGTGGAACCATCTGATTAGCTCCTGTTTTCCCAGTAATCTGTTTGCCTATCTCTCAGCTTTAAGCTGAGGTCTCCTTTTCCCACTAGGAAACCACCTCCTCACACTGACCACCTGCACCAAGTCCACAAGAAGTCATGAGTGACAACCTGATGGACTAAAATTAAGACTGTACAGAGCCCAGAAGTCACCTGATTAGTTACCCCTAACATTCCCTTCACAGGCCAAGAAATTTTAAAAAGTCTCTTTTCTCTTAAGAAGTGAAGGCAAACTTTTCAAAAATGATTACACTGTGGTCATGACACAGTGAATAGAATGGGAGAGGGAGAGTTCAGAGGAGAATCTTGTTCCTTCTTGCAAAATGTAAGCACAAAATTTTTCAAAGAAGGCTTTTGCCTGTTGAAGAGATTGTGTCATTGTGGTAGCTTCAAAAGGCAGAAAGGAGGATGTGATGTTAAATGGGCAAAAGAGGGGTGAAACACCAGAATTTCTTTTCTTCATTCATACACTGAAAGAAGAGCACATGGCTGTGCTATTTGGCAGCTTTGTGCGCATGGGCACATTAATCTAATTCTGAAATTCTATTTCCTCCTCTGTATAAAGAGAAATGACATCTACTTTGCAATGTAGTAGATATTATTATCTTCTATAATAGAGTTCAAGGACTGGTCCTTTGACTCCCCACCAACAGGATTGCTAAGAATTAGGTCCTGAACAAACAAGCATATGCTAGGAGCAAATTCTTTTCCAGAAGTCTTTATTCTTACAAAAACACCGATTTTTCCCCCAACTGCTAAATGCTGTATCATTACACCATTCTCCTTGTTGATCCTACTATGGCTTGTTTCACTTGGGAAACTTTCAGAATTGAAAATGTGGTCAAAGCACCAAATGGATTTTTCTGCCCCTATGCCTTCCAGAATGATGGATTATTATGGCTAAATTCCCTTAAGTCTACCACATTTTTGAACCTGAGCTCAAACTGAACAGGGTGTTTGAGGATGTCACAGCTATGCCCACTTTTGATTCTGCTGCAAGTATTTTGTTCAAATTTGTGACTATTAATGAATATACATTCAAACTTTCATTACACAAAAATGTATCTAATAATCAATTATTTTCCCTACATCTGCTTCCTTGGGGGTTGGCTTTCACTGCTTTAAGCCAATCATGAACCCAGTATGACCTCATTGGTTGTCAGTTTACTTTCAGCAGTAGCTCAGATCTCAGCTGTGGCTAAGTAATTTCTAGTGATTTTGAATATGGAAACCAGAGTGCAGACTATGTCCCAAAGGCTTCTGCTTATCCCGTTCCAGTCCTTAAATCATGGTATTTGGTTGAGGCATATAGTAACAACCTTTCCCAAGGCTATAAAGGACCCTCCTTAGCCTCTTCTGGAATGATAGAATGGGCCAATGATCAATCACTCTGGCTAAGCCTGTTTCATTCTCATAATTCTTAACTCAGGGCTTCAGATAACCACTTACCAATCAGTTGGTGTGTGAGATAAAGTCCATGTGCTATTGCTGCTTGAGATAGAGCATAGCATTTTGCCACTGTCTGGAGCAAAAGAACCAGAAGCCTTTCCAATATAAACCTTTAGCTTCAGAGCTAAGTAATGACTGCTTTCTCTTTTTTTAAAGATTTTATTTATTTATGAGAGAGAGAGAGAGAGAGAGAGGCAGAGACACAGGCAGAAAGAGAAGCAGTTTCCATGCAGCGAGCCTGATGTGGGACCTCTGATCCTGGGACTCCAGGATCACGCCCTGAGCTGAAGACAGATGCTCAACCACTGAGCCACCCAGGTGTCCCAGTAATGACTACTTTCAATGTCTTTATTTCTCTTACCTAGTCACTCGGATGCACATATATATAAACGTGTGCATTTGCATATATGAATACACACATGTAACATGTGGCCAAATATCCTATACACTACCTCTTGAAGTGTACTGGGAGGCAAGAAAGATCAACCCTGTGGGAAGGCAAAGCTGTGTTGGATGGCTTGGTCCAACTATGCTCAGCCAGCTCATCATCATGGGTGATTATGTTCTCATTTCCACCCTCAAGCTGCAAAAGGAGAAAGGTCAGCTAGTCTGAGATCCCTTACACAGCTGTTATAGATGTTTATGGAAGAATACGATATACCAAATCTTTCCCAGAAGTTAAAAAAAAAAAGACTTGTGAATGGGATATTGAAAGCTCTAAATTAGAGAGAACAGATTTTTTTTTTTGTTAACTGACCCAGAACATTAAATTGATTATGTAATTTAACATCACTGTTCTATTTGATAGCTGCCTATTAATACTGTACCCTCCTACATTATAGTCAATTGCAAACTCTAGAAATGGAAGAACATATTTATTTTGCTTGGAATTTGCAATTTTCTGCCATATGAACTATTAGTAATTTGTAATTTCTTTCTCCAAGGGGAGCCTTATTACCCCAGGAGAAATGATGATCACCCTTATTTGAATTGTGCAGTCTTAAACTCATCTTTTTATATTCTCTGCTACAAGCAGATATGGGATTCAAGGAGCTCAAAAATTGCCCATATTTGGCAATGTGCTTCCTAGCCTTGGAAAAGATTTTGCCCTACTCGCGCTCACTGTCCTCTACTTCAGTAAAGTCAGGAGGCCATAGAAGAGGAACTTATGGCGGAACCACCAACAGCTGTCCAAATGGAGGACAATGAACTGCAAAGAGGGTACAGATTAACCAAAAATGCTTATTGAAAATGCAGATTCTCAGACCCCACTGCAGATCGACTGAGTCAGAATATCCAATCCAGATGATTCTCAGGCTCAGTAAATTTGAGAATGATATTCACCTAGAGATATAATACCTAGAGAAGACCCTGGAAAACAGGGAATAAGAATGTTTTGTTCAATAAAGACCATTTTCTATCCTCCCTCTGGTATGATATGTCATGTCATTCTCAGCAGAGACCTATTTGAAGTAATCTCACACTCACTATGGTTTTTCTTTCAAAGATCAAGACAGTGTGTGAGTCTACAAACTAAGCATTCCTCAGTTTCCCTCAGATCCCTCTAAATTAAACTCAAAATTCAAATAATGTTCAAGCCCTTGTAAGGATGATCTTTCTCTGGTTATTAGTTTGAGTCCATAAGGATTCTATTTCTTGCTTTTACTTAGTCTTTTAAAAAAGTTGAACACTGTTATACAAACCATGCTGGTATTTTCCACTGTGGGTATAATCCCTCCACATTCCATTTCAGCCAGTGATGACGGCTGGGACCTGACCCCAGGCAGAGCTCTCCAAAGAACATACCAGCCAAATTATGCTTCCAAAATTCCCAGTAACAGTTGAAAAGAGCCAAGGAGGCCAGGTGCTGGGCAGGAGGATATTTTAGGGTTGGCTGGTGGTCCAAATTGGATCCTTCCTCTGCCTACAAGAACTATCCATTAAGAAAGAGTGTGTTTTATCTCTCTCCCTGCCCTCCCATCTCCCTTTTCCCTCATTCTATACTCCTCCCTTTTCTTTTGAGTTGTGTGAAATTATTTTTGTATCATGTAAAATACTGCACATATGTAATCACTTGGCTGACAATATGAAAGTTCTGAGTGTCAGAAAGGAAGAACTGCTAGCTTGTGCCTCTAGATGCTTTCAATTTATTATATGTTTTGCCTTGGTATAATGACTATGGCACATTGGAGGAACAGTGGGGACAGAGGGATGGGAGGCATTGATGAGTTATACATGGATGTAAGAAGTGAAAGTAATTCTCAGACAATTATCAAACTCAGACATTAGGGACAGAGCATTCAAATGCCTTCAGTATTAGGACATCAGCATAGGGAAAAGGTGATCAGTATAGGAAAAGCCAGCCTCTTTTTTCACCAATCCTGAGGGCTTTTCTAGAGCGTGCAAGAATCCTCCTTTGTCTTCTGTAGTCTATCACATCCTTGAGCTTAATCAGTTTATTACAACAATGTGCTTTCACCCATCCACTTCTCTTCACCTTCATAACCACAATTTCAGTTCAGGTCCTAGTGAACTCTTGCATTCTCTTGATAGTTCTTAATTACTGAATGAAATAGTCTCGCTCTCTTGGCCTCTAATATGATGCCCTCAGTCCACACTGCTGCGAGGATGATTTCTTGTAACAGTTCTCATCATATTCAGTCTAAACACCTTAGATGACTCTCCCGTGGCTCAAAGGGAAAAGCCTAAACTCTTTAGGCCTTCATCAGGTTCCAAAATACCTGTTCAGACTTACCTCGTAAGATCCTTCTGCACACCCTATGTTCCTGCATATCCAACATCTTAGTCCCTTCCAAAATGCTCTTCCTTTTTATTCTTTCATAGGTCCTTTTCTCTTGACTGCTCTTCTCACCTCTGCAAGCATTTTGAAATGTATGTATTCTTTAAGGTCTAAATGAAGTATCACTTCTTCTGCTGTTTCCCTGATTTCTTTGGTAAGAATTCTTCCTTGGTAAGAACTGCTCTACACTATGGCACCATCGATTTTTCCATCTACTTCAATACATCTTATATTATAGTTGTTGCAAGACTGTAAGGTCCCACAGGTTAGGGATAAGCTTATTCATCCGTGTACAAGCAGCAGTGTCCAGTACTGTGTACTGCCCATAAAACAGCTCAATATATGCTGGCTTGTAATAAATGAATGATTCATGCTAAAGCAGGAAGCTACTCTGGGTTGTAATCTTCACTTTTACAGAAAGTCTGTAGGATGCCAAGGGTGAGGTAAGTCCAAGGTGGACCGCAGTGGAAATTTTTGAAAGACACCTGCCCTTCAAGGCCCATCTTTCATTACTCCCCACAAGACCTACACAAAGAACCTCTTCTGTGGTCTTTCTCACCTGCTCCAGCTTCTGCAATTCTTTCATATGCTTATTTCAGTTTCACATAGCTTCTTGGAAGTGGTTGTATTAAAATGTGTTTTAATACATGTGCTGGTCCATTAACACTTTTTTATATCCAGCTGTGTCAGATAAGCACCGAGAAACTTTTATTTTTCTCAATTAAGAAAAGTTGCAGTTGCAGAGACATATCAGAGGCTTCTGGGTCTACCCAGGATGTAGTAACACCATGACAAACAATGACACCACTGCTATGCCTTGAATACCAAGTATTCATGTTGATACACTGAAATGCTGAGCCTGAACCAGGGAAATTGCTCCTGCAGCCAGTAACCCTCCTGGACATGGTCCACAGCACGTTCTAGACCCTGGAGATAAGCTAAAAGATTCACCTTCAAAACTGAAGTAAAAGAGCAAACAGTTGAAAGATCCAGGAGCAAAATTATTGCAATAGACAAATATTTCTGGTTCTAACCCTGATCGCTGCCTAAGCAGGCTGGGTAGCATGAAATATGAGACTCTTGTTTCTGCTAGGGATCATGAAGAATTGGGTACAAGAGTCTGGGGAAAGAACTGAGGAATACTTTTCATAATAGAAAGCAAAGAATGAAGAATTCTCAGCAATTCATATAGGGAAAAAAGAGGAAAAAATGGGAGAGGAACAACAGTAAGGGAGTTAGAATGTGGTAGAGGACCACGTTCTCTGTTATGTGAGAAAATTGTGTGTGGAATTTCATGGATGTTCTAAATTTCTCACTCCAAGTTGAAAACAAAAGAATTGAAGTTGCAACCTACAGATACTAGAGCTAAAGAGAGAAACCAAAGGCCTGGACAAATCTTTCCTTAAAGGTCAAGAAACTTGAAACTCAGCCATATGAAAACCCCTGTTTACTCTGAAAAAATAATAGACTTGATAAATCATTGCTAGTATCTTTGAAGCACCAAAGAGTATGACAATTTGTCTTCCTTACAAGGGAAAAGAAAAAAAGAAGAGCAAGAGAGATTCTATAAGTTTATTTTTGAAATATTTTCTCTATAGTGAAGTATTATTCATATTTACCACTTTGTAATAGTTGTTTCTTTGTTAGCAAATGAGAAGTCCATAGATAGCAGGGAAGAACTGGGATTGGATGTTCTTTCAGTCATCTTGACTTAATAATGGAATCTCTTACCTTGTTCCTTAGAAGCATTGATAGTATAGGCTTATGGCTTTGCTGTCACTGAAATCTTTTTGTCTGCTTCGCCTAGTGTAAAGGAGATAAGCCTCAGCTGTTAGAATATTTGAAAGAAAGACAGCTGTTAGAAACAAAGACAGAAATTTTCCTAGCAGAGACCTAACAAGTCAGCATAGAAAATGTCTTATTATTTGATATACTCTTAAGTCAAAAATAAAAGACATTTTGCTGGAAAAAAACAAAACAAAACAAAACAAAAATAGCAAAAACACTTTGATTGAGTCCACCTCAGAAATCTAAAGCATTTGTTCACATCTTTAAGAAAAGAGCCAAACAATTAATTTAGGGCCTGGCAAGAAGGGAGTCTCCCTTGTTATTTTGTCATGAATGATCTTCAGCAGGTCACCGTGCATTAGCTATAGGGATTCACCAGACATTTTTGGGAGGGCTTTGGATTCTTTACATCCTGGAATTGAATCAAGCAAGTCTAGAAATCTTTAGGAGAAAGGGTCCCAGTTGACATCTATGTTACATGAAGATTAAGGAGACACACAGGACAGGAAATCATGGCAAAGAAAGAGAAAATGAGGCAAATTGCAATCATTAGCCAGTGATACAAACAATTTAATGCAATATGAGAAAGTGATAGATAAAGGAGAGTTTCAGAGTTAGAAGATAATAAGATTTGGGAAGGGATTTGAAGGTCAAGAGTAAGATTTTGACATGTATCCCTTGTTTCTCCAGACCTCTCTGGCCTTTGGGACGTTTGAGTAATTGTGTGCTAAGCTCCTTCCCAATTTGGCTGTTGCTACAGCAGAGCCCTATCCTCTCTTTTTCTTGTGAGCCTTAGATCCTTGAGGCCCCCTAAGTGGTTGTACTCAGCCTTCCTCTAAAGACAACAGCGGAGTCTTTCTTCTGATCAAACATGTGGAAGATGGACTTTGTACAGCAGCTGTAGCTTTTTAGGTCCTCATTTGTCCCTGGCCAGTGAAAGCAAGGACCCTCTGTGTGTGTGTGTGTCTGTGTACTGACCATAAAATTTCAAGCAAGCCTATGTAAGGGGTGCCCATGGCATATAGACTATCCTTTTTCTGGCTTTATTTTGGACAGCAAATACCATTCCTTATCCATTTGCTGACATAATTCTGGAAAGCTGGCCTTGTCACAATTTTCTTATTTGAAGCTGGACTTAATATATGATTGGTGTTTATACTAAACCTGTGCCTCCATTCTAGCATGTGCATGCGTAAGCATACATATGCAGGTACATATACTCACACCTCGTGATTGACACATTGAAAAGAGGGCTGTATTCCACAAAAAGCAATTGTTCTGGATTGTTCCTGCCCATGTTTTCCATATGTTATTCTATTCCAGCATCTGACAGGTTTTTTTTTTTCCTCCTTTCATCTACTGGTTCTGGACACCTTTCTTCACCGCTTTCCTTTTTTCTCCTGAACTTGATGATGGCTTTGCCTCCTGAGGTATGAGTTCTCAACACACCCAGGATGTATTTGATCATTTCTCTCTGGCTCTTCATACTTCTGGCCACTGAAGCAAGTAGTCAGTCCCAACCTCATCCTGGTCTACCTGGCCAGCTCTCCTGCCAGAGCTCCAAGTGAGACAGAGCCCTGGGAGGGTGTTAGGTCACTGCACAAACTTTGCAAAGTTTTATCCTTGCAAGGATGGTATTACCACTATAAACAAAAAGGACACTATCCAAAAATATTTAAAAAGTTGCATCTCAACACAGGGGAAAATAAAAGGAATGTCCAACACGTTGTCAAGTACAGATTGCAGACTCTACTATCAACTACTTGGGGCCAAGCTTAGATGTTTTTGTAATCTTCTTTAAGGCAACTCTTTGGATCTTTTGAATTTCTCTTTCCAAATAGAAAATACCACTTAAAAACAGTTCAGAAACCATCAAATAGGTTAGAACCGCACAGACTGCTGAGAGTCAGTAACAGGAACAATCTGGGACAAATCTGTGTGTGAAGAGGATAGAGAGAGCAAGAGGAGGCGGTGGATGATATAGTTTGTGCAGAATACCAGGGGAATACTAAGAATTCAAAAACATTGGAAAATGGCAGGATTCCTTGACCTCAGAAAACCTGAAAACAAGAGGCAGTGCTGTGACCGGAGGAATGGACTCAAGACTTAGGTTGCTTGTTCAGATCTCAATCTGCTACTTGACCTTTGGCAAGTTCTTTGGTCTCTACCTCAATGTACTAATCTGCAAAATGGGGATAATAATATGAGCTGCCTCCTGGGGTTGAGATAAGGATCAGGTGAGCTGATGTGTACAAAGTGTTCAGCATGTTTCTCGTCACCAGGTAAGTTCCATGCCAGTGCTTGTGAGGAAGATCAAATGATACAAGGGGTACAGGTGGGGTCAGGAGCAGAAAGCCCACAGTGGTGGCTGGAGAGGGAAACAGGAAGTGCCCTAGGACCTCAAGATTTTACTGTCCTCTTTCTCATTTCCTGATTCCTCCTCTCCCATCTCAATTACTACACCACAACTACCACCATTTCTGAAAGGCTCATCACCTAAGATAGGTTTAGGTAGCTTGCGGCTCTCACTTAGAAACTGCAGGAAATATATCTTGTCTTTCCAAACTCTTCCCTGCTACTTCATGCTGTGCAGGGAAAAGTGACTTCTCCCCACATAGAATTAGAGAATTCCTGGCCTTCCAGTACCTCCAGGAAACAGAAATCACAGACAAACTCTCACTAGGGTGCAAATGACTGACAACAAGCCCTTCCAGGCAGAAGCTTTACATGGGACCCTTGAGAAATTGACCCTGGGCTTGGAAGACAAGGAGAACTTTAAAGATCAGAAAGGATATGTGCTAATGTAGGAATAATGCTTCAATGAGTGCCTGCGGCTGCCCTTCCCATAAGTAAAGAGCCAGGATCCACCTGGGCTTCTCAAAGGGAAATATTTACATTGGAGTTTGTGCGCTCTCTCTTATTTGTTCCTTGAGAAAAGTTCCTCTGCACCTTGGATGTTTCAGTTTTCTCAAAAATAGGCATAATAGTGGCATCTACTCCAGAGAGCTGATAAAAGGATTAAATGAGATCACATAAAAGAAATCCCAGTTCTGTAGTTAACTTAGTCCATATCCAAACTTCAACTGCCTCCTACATTCTCCACCCATCCAGGCCCCCTTCACCGTTCATCCTTGCCTGGATGCCATCACTTCTGATGCCATTTGTAAACTCTCCAAGTCTTTTCAGGCCTTGCCTAGTGGATTTTGGCTTTTGACTTAAAACAACAACAACAAAAACAAAAACAACAACAACCCACAGGCTCCAGATTGTGCCACTTAGGCTAAGTCACCAAATCGGAACTTAGTACCAAACCTAATTGCGGTTTCAACCTCCCCCCCAGAATGTAGTCCTGAAAGTCAGTTATGAGTTTTCTGATCATCATCAGTGAGGCAATCTGTCACATGGACCCTCTCCATCCCTCAGAAGATGAGGTAATCTGCCTGGAAAGAGCCCCTTTCCACCCCTTTAAGGGAAAGTGTACCTGAAACAAAACTTTCTTTTCTTTTGCTATTAACTCTTTGCCCCTCCCACCTTTCTATAAAAACCTTCCGTTTGTGTAACCCCTTGGTGTTCCCCTCTACTTGCTAGATGAGATGCTGCTGCATTCACGAATCACTTAATAAAGCCAATTAAATTTTCAAATTCACTTGGCTAAATTTTGCCTTTTAAGAGGAATCAGTTCTGAATAAAGTTATCTATCAAGACTTGGTTGAGCTCTGGTTAGACAATAAAGTGAGGCTTTATCTGCCTTCACCTTTATAGCACCCCAGATAGTGCTATTATAGTGTTGCTCCAGCCCTCCTGCTGCACTGCAGGGTTTGTGGCAGCCATTTGCACAGTGAAGTGGGTCCACTTCTTATTCCTATATTAAATACCCACAGGCAGCAATCCTCATTTGGGGCCAATGGCTTGGAAAATGTTATTATTAAATCAAAACCATTTGTAATAAGGAGAACGATTTCATCTGTAACTACAAACTCTGTTGCTTACAGCTGGGCATTAAAAAACAAACAAACAAATAGTGTCCAATTCTCCTCAAGCTTGGAACTTCCCATGGCAGGTCCTCCTTGGGTCATGCTGGAAGAGATGAGATCACTAACCCGGGGGAAAGTTCCTGGATATGGGAGTTCATGGGAGATATGACTTGGCCCTGAATGTCAGGAGCAATGGCACTGGCATGGGCATGTGATGGTCTGGCTGTGACTCAGAATAGACTGTTGCCTTCCCAGTTTGTTTTCTGAAAAGGTATGAGGAAGCCTTTACTTCTACGGGGCTCCTGTTCCCCCTTATAGAAGACTGAGCATTGGCATGGGAGTCAGACATACCTGGCTGGTAAGTCCAGCTGTACTACTTACTGGAACAAATTTGGACAAGTGACTCAAAGCCTCCATTTCCACCCCTCAGGGTTGTGATGAAGTCATAGAAATTGTTGAATCAGAACACGTTTTATCAGAGTTACAGTCATGTCTCAGGTTATAGATCTTGAGTCTAAGAAAGAGTTCATGCCTTATGCTGGGCCCCAGTTAATCTAGTGTGTGTTCATGGGGTCTGTGCTACGATGAAGGCTGATGAGGCTCACCCCACACACTTCACTCCTTTGGTTATCAATGACAGACATCGAGACTAAGACCCATCTCTGCTGAGTCATGAGGGTCCTAATCATGGCTGCTAATTACTTAACTAAAAATGGAGCCCAAACATGTATATGTTTTTTTGTTGTTGTTGTTGTTTCTTTGTTTTTTAAACTCCCCTTACTCATCCTTTGGGATTTTTCCAGAAGATTTGTTAACTGAGCCCCACAGTCCATGGCCTGATGAAGTCAGTCTGTTATTCTGTGAAAAGTTAACCAAGTAAAGATGTGATGGTCTTCTGGTGTGGAACTCTTTGAAGATGCTACAATTGTTATTTAACTAGGCTTCCTTTAAAAAAAAAAAAAAGTATAGAAAAGACTGGTCATTTCACTTCCCAGGCCAAAAGTTCTGGAGTGAATTGGGATTTTTTAGATTCTGGTGTAGGTCAGAGGAAGGGCAGGGTTGCAGAGTATAAAGCCTGGTGCATTTCTGCATGCTACAAATACCACGTTTGCCCTCTACACTGTGCTGAGTGCTGGACTCAGTGGTGACCGTGGCAAGTTTTGTCTTACTAAAGGAATATATAAGCTAGTTGTTGGAGAGACAACAAATACAATTAAACACATCAGTCTTACCTGATATGAACTGATCCAAGAGATCATACCTGGGGAGAGCAAGGCGGGTGGTTTAACTGAGACATAATCCAAAGAAGTTGCAAAGGGGAAGAATCCAGGCTTAGGGCAACCAAACCAAAGCTCTGAGGACAAGAAGCTAAAGAGAATAGGCATTCTGCCTGTTTCATTCAAAGGTCTGCATCAGGCAGGGGCTGTTGGAGGTGTAGACATCTCCCCTCCACCATGGTGTAGTATGGTCAAGCTTTCCTCACAGTGATTGATGGGGCAGTGAAAAAGCAGAGCATCCAGATGAGATGTGAGGAATGTGGGCCAGTGCTTCCATTCAGGCCTGCTGCTCTGGGTGATCTGTGTGTGACCAGCCCCTGGGGTATGTTCTGTCTCTCCTAGTCCTCTTGGGTGTCCTAAGGAAATAGGTCCATGCAGTGCAGCCTTTCCAGGCTTGCTACTAAGTGAACCCAGCTGTTAATACATGCTGGAAAAGCTGAATACCTACTGCAGCCTTTGGCAGCATGTCTTCATTGGTACCCATCGTACTTTCTTGCTCCTTTCTCTATTTTCTCATTGTTTCCATTCTTCCCTAATTTAGACTCTGTTGTTCAGTACACTGACCGCTGTCCTTCAGCAACCCTTTCCTGCCATGCATTGATGAATTAGCCAGTCAGCCCTTTCCTTCCCAATATGGTGTTTGATGTTAGTCCTCTAGTATCAATAATCCCAGCACCTCCCTGCCCCACCCCATCCCCACCTTAGCCCATGAGCTGCAATGCCTGATTGATGTCAGCCTTCTGTGACTGTCTCAAGTAACCTCAAGGAGAAATCAAAACCAGGAAGAACCAGAAAACCAGTTGAGTGGAGGCATACAAGCAATATTTTTAAGCAATCAGGCATGATAGAAGCATAATGTATTAAGATGACTTAATGGTCTCTCTCATGCCTATGTAGAAATCAATAAGTAAACCTTAATTTTTGCAACTATAACAAATTAAACCTTGTGACTCACAAGTATTTGAAGAACTGGTTGCAAGAATGTATAGGCTTTACCCTTTCTTGTAATCCCCCGTAGTTAATAAGCTTCCAAGTTCTTCAGAGCAATGTAAAAGGCTATTTCCCAGGCTATAGTCCTCAGCAAAACAATAAAGCATTTATAAACTTATTTTGAGGTTGGCTTTCCTTCAGTCCACAGCCCAAGGGTCTGGTCAATTCTGGCCTATGCTTTCCTGTGGAATCATACTGGAGGTGAAAATTGTGAAGGGAGGTAAGTGTTCAGCATCCAAGTTTACTGTGAAGGGGTAGGGGGAGAGGATAGAGGTGTTTCCCTATACCAATGAGCAATGCCCTGACACCAGCTGGGGGTCTTATACTTCCATTCAATTGAAGATGAATGCTGGAGATAACGACGTCACCTCTCACAGGTGAAGAGCCCAGTCCTACAAGATTGCTGCCACACACACACACACACACACACACACACACACCATTTTACACTAATCACAAGTCAAGTTTGTTACCTGGGCTTCTGACCAAGCAGCTTTTGATAGGAGGTTACAGTGACCCCCTTCTCAGGTTTAATTGTTAGAGGGCTCACAGAACTCAGAGAAACACATGTCTCACTAGATTACTATTTATTATGAAAAGATACAACTGAGGAACAGCCAGACAGAAGACATGCATAGGGCAAGGTGTGGGGAGAGGGTATGGAAGCTAAGTGTGCAGCTCTCCACAGATCCCCCAGTGCTCACCAACCTGGAAGCTCTTCAAATCCCACCCTTTTGGATTTTTATGGAGGCTTCATTACAGAAGCATGATTGACTAAATCATTGACCATTAGTGATTGATTCAACCTCTAGCCCCTCTCCCCTTCCCAGAAATCAGACGGTGTGATTGAAAGTTTCACTCCTTTCTTCATAGGTGGTCCCCCTGGCAAGCAGCCCCCATTCTTAGATACTTTCCAAAAGTTACCTCATTAACATAAACCCAATTGTGGTGGTAAGGGGCTTGTCATGAATAATGAGATACCATTTGAACTTATGGCTCTGACGCTATTTCAGGAACTAAGAACAAGAACCAAATTTTATGACAAAATAAAATTCCCATTGCTTCCATCACTCAGAAAATTCCAAGTGTTTTGGAAGTTGTGAGCCAGGAAGAGTGGACAAAGACCACATATATTTGAGAAATAGATTTTGATCATTTGAATGACCAGGTATATATTTCTATAAATCACAGCATTGCAGGAGACAAAATAAAAGCTCTGAAAGGGAACTGGGAAGAGACTTCTTCCTGTCTTTGACATGTTGTTGAATTCATAAAGCGACTGTTGAATTCATGAGCAATGACTTGTAAGATGAAGACTAAGAAGCCTAAACTGAGCCCTGGAGGTACTTGCCATCTACTCTACCCCCTCCCTCATTCTATGGAGGAGCTCACTGAAGTCCAGAAAGGTATTATTTCAGAGTTCCACAGTTTGTTAAAATCAGTTCTGTTTCCCAGTCCAGCATATTTCAAAATCTTTTGCAACTTTTTCTTTAACTGGGGTACAGCTGACATAAAACATTAGTTTCAGGTATACAATGTAAAGATTTATGTTTGTATGTATTACAAAATGATCACTACAGTAAGTCTAGTTAAAATTCATCACTATGAATAGTTACAGAATTTTTTCTTATGATGAGAACCGTTAAGATTTACTCTTTTAGTGAGTCTCAAATATGCAATACAAAATTATTGACTCTTGTTGCCATGTTTTGGGTTTTCAGAACTTTAAACATCACCTCTACCTCCCTAAAACAAAAAGGTCATAACTGTTAATTCTCTCGATAACATCAGGGGACACCAGTTATGAGTTTGGCCTCTGGAGCCTCTTTTATATTGCTTCCCATAAAATGCTACTCTCTAGAGTTGTACAGAAGACAGATCCTGTGGGATGGAATCTATGTATCAAGATTGGAGGATTTTCAGGAGTTTGTACTTTGGTGATATCACCAATAGTTTAGGGTCTCCCACTCAGAAACTGATTCTTGGCCCAGGTCTGGAATATATACATCACAGTGCCATTTTCCCCCACTTATCAGAAACAGAACTGTTGAGCTGTTGAAGTGGGTCCCTTGTTTAACTAGAAGAATTAAGGACAGGAAAAACATAATCTAGTTGGAATAAAATCTTTGCAGGACATAAACAGTATGATGTTCCATCCATAAGTAATTCATAATAAAACAGATGTTTTACTTTTCCCACAAAGACAATGTTGATACATTAAAAAAAATTTTTTTTCTCATTTCCAAAAATCTTTTTCTTGTTGTTCCTACAATACTGATTCCTGGACTGATTTTTGGGGAAACTGGTAGTAAATAATTATCTTCCTTACTCCAATCATCCTAAACCCACACACAGGAATCACTGGATATGAAAAATACATATTTATATTTGGGTTCAGTGAACAAAGAATGTACATAGTGTCATGTCTCTTTAACCCCCATCTTTATTTTAGAATAAAAAAGTCTGTGTAAACAGGCAGTGTGTCTCAGGGTATTGATAGCTTATGTCATTACTAGTCTCCTTCTCTACATCAGTTAAATTGTTTATGCAAGGGGAGCAAGAGGGCCAAGTAGAATCTCAGCATCTCATTCTATTGAATGGGATGGTGACCAGAGCAGTAATACTATTTCACATGATTCTACCCTATTCATATCTTTAGGAACAAGATTATTTTCCCTGTGGCATTCCTTCAATATTACTACAGTACACATTATATTATTTCTTATCTAATAGGGTACTTTGGTGTTTGAAGGGCCCAATAATAACAACTCTTCCTGAGTTCAAATTAAGTGATGAATAAGACGTAAGAAAGTTATAGATGAATTTCAGAATATCAGTTTTTAGTATTGACAAACTGATTGGAGACTATGGCTATAAATTGTGACCAAAAGAGCTTGTTACTATCCCTTGTCTCATTCTCTGCTTCTCAGTTAGGTTCCAAAGACAGTTCACTTCAATCAAAGTTTGATTCCATAAAACATAGCAAGGATTGCAAACTGCATTGGTCCAGAATATTTAGTATCCTCAGCTTCTTCATGGAAACCTTTTTTAAGGGAATATATCCTATCTCTTAATAAATTTTGTTTTCATTTTCCTCATTTTTTGTGTATAGTATTATTTGTGTGTATTTAGATAGATGATTATATGTGTGTGTAGGTATATGTACATATACATAACAGATTGGAGATACAGATATATATTTGTTTTTGAATGAATTGATTTTCCCAGATCAGGTGTTTGTAAAAGTGTGGAAGAACCAAGGCAGCTTTTCAGGCTAGTAGGTTTTTACAACAAAAAGTTCTCAATTTCTCAATGACCACGAAGATAGTCTGAGTCCTTTGAATATGATTTTTCTGTTTTTCTGTGATACTTCAGGTAGCCCTGCCTCCTCTGCTTCTTTTAAAAAGAATAAGTTAAGGATGGGAGCTTCTGTCTCATCTCCCTCTTCCCAACCTCCACACCATCTAGAGATCAAGGAACATAGTTTTGGCTTCTCAATACATTCTGCCCACCATTAGGAAATAATATCTTCTGTGGGTAGTTTCTGAGACCTATTTTTGACAGTTTTCTTTCTACTGAAAGTTATCTTCCACTTGTTCCTACTTACCCTTAGGGAGCTTCAGTGAAAAATCAGCTATGTTTGGCTTCCTTTAAAAATAGTTTGGAGCCTACCTCCTAATTTTACCAAAGGTTGAGTTTTCAATATTTTCCATTATTTTTGCTGCTTTTGGATGGTTCCCAGAAGAAAGGGAAAATGCTAAATCTGTTCAGCCATTCTTTACTCTTAATATGAACAATGAGCCAAGGTTCACCAGATATTTTGAAGGAAGAACCTAACACTAAAGAGAAAGATGAAAGCAAAGATGAAAGATAAAGAGAAGTAGACTGGAGGAGACAGAGATAAAGAGAAGAATAAAACTTAATTTTTTTCTTATAAAGGCAAGAGAAAATGTATCTATGAAATAATACCAGGGTATTATTGTAGGGTGTTATATGTAGATATAACCAGAGAACTATAAAAAGATGTTGAAAATTAAGCCTTAATATTAGAAATTTCAAAATTCAAATACAAAAGGGTATTTACTGTTTGCTGTAAACTTGAAAAATTTTATTTAAAAAGAAAAATACAACAAAAGAGGTGAAATGTAAAATTGTAGAAATTTCCCAAAAGAAGAACAAAGAACAAAGGAAAATAAGAAGAAATATAAGAAGGCATTTAAGGAATCATTCAATGGTTATAGACATTCTAGAAAGAGAAGCAGACAAAAGAAAGGAGGGAAATGATCATAAAGTGATACAAGAGAAGTAGAACACAGAATGAAAGACATGAACTTCAGATATTGAGTGCCCATCATCTGATGAAGATATAACTACACCAAGGCACTCTGTTCCAAGTTTTCAAAAGTAACCATTTAGAAGTCAGCTTAAAAGTCTGTGTAAAGAAAAAAAAATCAGTTTGTATAGAAAGGATTAAAAATTCAAAATGGCATTTGACCTTCTCAAGCACAACATTGGATGCTGGAAGATAATAGAGCAATATCTTTAAGATTATAAAGGAGATTATTTTTCAATTTAACATGCTCCACTCACAAAAAAATAACACTCAAGTGTGAAGTTAGAATAAAGATATTTTCAAGTGAAGCATTTCAAAACAATGTAACTTCTAAGCACTTTTCCCCAGGAAACTGCTCGAAATGTGCCTCATTAAAAGGAAGATCTATGCTAAAGAAGAAGACATAGATCAAATAAGAGGGTTTCTGACACATGGGAGAGGGATTTCTCAAGATGATGATGAAAGAGAGCTGCCAAATGGCAGCCATGGAACAAGCAGGAAGGTGTGAAAAGGACGTGGAACTGGTAGATTTTTTTTGCCTTGTGTGATCCTTGTAAGACTCATTTCACAACCTGGAAGAGACTCTGCCAATGACTTAGGGACAGAAAAAAAAAAAAAAAAAGGCAAACTCATACCCCACCCAATCCTCTTACCAAAGCAGTGATTAATTCCAGGGAAAACAAAAATTTTTACCAGAAATGAAATGTAATCATAATACGTATGGCACAGTTGGGCAGCACCGCCTTCAGCCCAGAGCCTGAACCTGGAGACCCGGGATCGAGTCCCACGTCAGGCTCCCTGCATGGAGCCTGCTTCTCCCTCTGCCTGTGTCTCTGACTCTTTCTCTCTCTCTCTCTGTGTTTCTCATGAACAAATAAAATCTTAAAAAAAACTTTACATATAGCACAGGTAAAATAAATCTACATAATAAAAATAATGTAAATGCTGAACTTTGTTTTAAACAAAAAGTATCTTATTTAAACCACCACTCTTCACCTGCCATGATCTATCCCCTCACCCAGCTATTTCTCCCCATAGCTGATGCCTACCTGATAGTGAATATTTGTATTTGTTTGTTTCTATCTGTCTCTTTCAATAGAATATAAGCCCAATGAGGGCAAGGACTTGGTCTATTTTGCAACTATTGTATCCCCATATTACCTAGAACACTGCTGAGTATAGTGTATCTCAGTAATTTCTCCTAAGTAAATTAATATAAATTTAGGAGCAGAAGTGTGTGTGTGTGGGGGGTGGTGGTGGTGGTGGTGGTGTGGGTATGGTATTATGCACATCTTTATGCAAATCATGTGCAACAGATGTCTAAAATAAAACAATGGAAAATAGCAGTAAACAGTGCTGCATGGTGATAAGGTGAACAGCGGAAAAGCTATGAGAATTAGAAGTGGTTCTTTTGGAGAGCAGAAGTGCTGGGCCTGGAACGGGCTGCTAGCTTCTGCTGTAAAACGTACAGCATTATTTGATGTTGAAATCTGGCACATGTATCATTTTGATAAAAGCATAAATTAAAAGAACAGCTAGGAAAAGTTGACTACTCTCATCTCTTATACATATTATATAAGAGCTATGTTTCTTTTGTTAGTGAAGAGGCTAATAGGGTATTTGGGGATTGCTCAGCAGAGAAGGCTTAATTTCTAGGTACATCAAGTCAAATCTCTAGCTTGACTGAGAGTGACCAAATTCTTATGAAACTTTTTCTAAAGAAATGAAAACATCTGTTTATGTTAAATATCTTTGGAAGTTCTTCATACCTAGTTTGATTTTTTTTTTTTTTTGAAAAGTAGGTTGAAGAATAATGGCAAGGTAAGACTGTGTTTACTTCTGACTCTTAACACCTCCAAAGCTCCCAGTGGGGGTGATAATATGCATTTCTCTAGGTTATGGAATTTATTAAATAAGATTGCTCTGTGAAATCCCAGTGTAAGATAGATATTTGATGCCTGTTAGTTTTCTCCCCTTCCTTTTTCCTCCTGGAACTGAATTAGCTAGTCAAAATCATCATCATCATCATCATCATCATCATCATCATCATCATCATCATCTGTTTGCTGTGCTAGTGACAGATTGAAACTTCTCAGGGAAGTTTGTACTTCTTTTCACATTATCGCATATTTCTATGGAAATGCGTGGTCCATATACATCAGTGTCTGGATAGGGAATTCACAGCATTGTTATTTGTCATGAAATCTGTCATGGGAGAAAGAGGACACTCCTGCCAGGCATCACTCATTTGTGCATTCCCCAAGGCACCCATCACTTTACCCAAGGACTCAGTGCCCCGAATTTGGCTGATACATTCAGACAGGTCAGTATGGACCAGTTTGGAGACCCTCTGGTATTCCTGTCCAGGTGTCCTTTAGGGTGGGAATGGATTCAACCCAACTACAAATATAAGAAGATATGTTATAACTTCAAATATTGAATTACCAACTTGTTTGTTGAAAAGATTACAGAGACTCCTTCTCTGACCAGATCCTGCATAATGAATTCCCTAGTGGATTAGGTAGCTTCTCTACAAAAGGTTAATTTCTTCTCCCATTACAAAGCCGTGTGAATTGACCCTTGGGCTGTCCTTGGAAAAAGAAGAGGAGGTCTTATTTGTTACGTATTAATGATCACAGTGGCAGGTTCACAATATCACCTTCTCTCTGGGAAGGAAAAGATCACTTCATTGACATTTATCAAGGGAGCTTCCACTGAGAACCAAGAGCATAGTCATCACTCCCCAGTATGGGCACAGTGAAAAATGGCTGATTCTCTCCCATCTGCTATTTGCTACAATTTTCTAACCCAAAAGTAAATGCTACAAAGTAACAACAAGGATGGAGGGGGGATAAAACCAGAATTTTAATTTAAAGTGGGATTATTCTAATTCAACCCTTGCAATTTCAGAAAAAAATATTTACTGATATGGCTTGTGTTACTTTTCCTTATTTCCTCTATTTTTGCATGAAAAAAGCTTCTTTGAAATCCAGGAACGTTAGGTAACGCATCTAATGTCAATTTGGTATTTCCCAATGAAGGCAAAGAGGCAATCAAGTCTCTTCTACATGAAGTACTAGATAAAAGGCATTTTATAACAATTTAGCAGAATACACTGAAGACTATTTGTGCTCCAACCTCTCACCCATCAAAAAAAGAAATTGAAATTCTGAAAAAAAAGAAGAATTTACTTGGTGAAGATGTCACTGGCAAGGAGTTTTCCCCTTAAATAATGTATGAGGTATTCCTTTTGACCCCTTAAAAGATCTAAGAAAAGAAAAGTATTATGTGTTCTGCTGTGCTGTGCTCTCCCTTCCACACACTGCATGTTCCCCCACCCAGGCTGCCACTAAAAGGGAGGTGGAGGATTAGACTGGCCTTGGAACAGGTTCTCCCAGTCCCTAGATGATAATGGGACTTCCCACAATTCTCACATGTCCCAGTTTCTATACCACTCACCACCCAGTGTATAGATAAGAGGCTTCTGATCACCATAGGTTCTAAGCTGCCCTCTTATCGCGCTGCCTGTATGTAGTGAAGGTCTGACTCTGGTGAAAGACTGAGAGCCTACAAGGGCATCAGAATCACATTACCTCCATTGGCATCCATGCTCAGCAGCTTTGTCAGCGGTTCAGGTGGATTACTTAGGGACACATCATAGTTTGAGTATCATTTTTATAATCTGAGCTATTGAAAGATAATGAGGTTTGCACATATAAAATGTTCAACCTAGTGTCTAGCACTAAATAAGCACCATATAAAAAGGAGTATTAACTTCATATATGTTAGCATTTTCTCAAGTTTCATCTCAGTATGGTTTTCACTCTCACAACAGACAGGTCAATACCTACTGATCCCTTAAACTAAGTATATACTTATGAGATTTTGGAAAACATACTAAGTGAATTTTAGGAAATGTGGTCTGAGAACACCAAAAGCCACATCATCTAGGCTTATCCCTGGAGGTAACAACTTCCATAGTGATTCTAAACATGCTAACAATTTTGAGTGGTGATAAAGTCATTGTATTTCTAAAGAACCACTCTCACTACTGTGTGAAAAATAGACTGTAGAGATACAAGAATGGTAAGTTAACCTAAGCAGTTTTGACCTAAGCAGTTGGTCAGATTTTTCTAAGAAGAGGAAGTATAGAAGATAGGAATCAAGAGCTCTTTTTGGTCAGGTACATTTAAATATCTTAATGAATATTCTTCTAAGAAGACTTCTAAGAGAGATAATGGGATTGTTGTATATATGTATCTAGCATACAGAGAAGAAAATTCTAGAACTATTAATGTATCTTCAGTGTGCAGATGCTCTTTTCATAAATACATCCTATGGGACTAGATAAGAGACTGTGTTCACAGAAAAGAGAAGAAACCCTAGAGACTTCACTGGTTAGACATTAGGGTTTTGAAAAGATCTTGATAAGGTGACTGAGAAAAAGTGAGCAATGAGGTAGGAAAAAAATCCCAGAAAAAGTATGAAGAACCAGAAGGCAAATTAATATGTGGTTCAAAGGGGAGATAGTGATGTGTTGTATACTTCTGGTAGTTTAAGTATAAAGAGGAATGGAGGTTGGCCATCAATTGGTTTTAGTGATGGGAATCCACTCATGAATTCAGCAAGAACAATTTCTGTAGAGTGGTGGAGATCCAGACATGGCTGGAGTAAGTTAAAGAAGGAATAAACAAGATGAATGAACAACCACAGATATGGATGACTATATGGGAGTTTGCTACAAAATGTATGAGAATGGGGCAGAGCTAGAGAGCAGTGACTGGAGACAAGATAGAAAGGTATTTCATTTCCTGTTTTTAAGATCAGAGAAATAACAGTATGTTATATTCTGTTGAAAATAATCTGATAGAAAAAATATAGCTCCTATGAGCTTTTGGAGCAATACTCTTTTTTTTAATAAATTAATTTTTATTGGTGTTCATTTTACCAACATACAGAAAAACACCCAGTGTGGAGCAATACTCTTGAGTAGGTTAGAGAACGTAGACATAGCAGACAAAAAAAACTGGCCTTGGATAGAAGTTTCTTTCCTGTATGAATTAATTAGCTTGTTGCTTAAGTAGCTAGTTTAATTAAAAGTCTGCTTTAACTAAAAGACCATTATCTAGACATCAGATTGTATCTACAGTGATCATTTATTATATTTCCCTGATTTCCAGCATCTTTTGAAGCCCTATAGGTTTTTGAAGACTTTTGAATGCTGCATTTTCCTGGTAAAAGCCAGACAATTCATTTCCAGCTTCTCCTCCCAGCTAGGGTGCAGTAAAATGACCTAGCCCCTCTAGGCAAATGCATACAGAGGTGATCAGCATAATGGTAAAGCTGGCATCAGCTGGGATTGCCATTAGTAAAAGGCCACATGTCTCTTACAGAATTTTGTCATCAGAATGGCTGACAATGGTGGTTGCAGTAAAGTTGACTCTCTGGTCCTCAAAACAAACTAGAGCATCTACAGCTTGATGATGGCAGGTTTTTTTTATCAGACTGATCTGTGGAGTGATTTAGGATGTTGTTCCTGAAAGTGAAGGATTAAGCTTGATTGTCTAGCCCTCCTCTGAGTCTGAGGGAGCTCCTCATATTTTTAATAAAGTCCCTTTTCTCTTAAATATTCCAGTTTCTGCTGTCTGAAATTAAGCAAACCATAGTGACTCTTAACTATAGGAAACAATAGGTTTGCTGGAGGGGTGGTGGGTGGGGGAATGGGGTAATTGGGTGATGGGCATTGAGGACACTTGAATAATGAGCACTGGGTATTGTATGCAACTGATGAATTGCTAAATTCTACCTCTGAAACTAATATGCACTATATGTTAATTACATTGAGTTAAAAAAAAAATGCCTAGGACAGAGTTTAAGGAAGCAAACTGGTAAATTGCTACTCTCCTCAAGTTAGTTTTTGTTACCGGGTTATTTTGTTGTTTAAACAGATATTCTTTAAGAATAAGAAAATAAACCATGATATTGAGAAGTGAATTTTCAAGATAGGCAAACATCTGTTAATTCTCAGACCATTTGAGGATAGTGGCCATAACATATCTGTGATATCCCTTTTGTGATATATATGAAATCATAACTGCTGAAGAGAGAATAGTGCTAAATCATCTAACAAAGATAAAGGGATTAATGGAGACGTTGGAACAGAGTATTTGAAGTGGGTACTTTTCCAGAATATCTAGGCCTTAAATACACATGCACGTGTGTGCATGCATATGTAGATGCACACCATGTGCACATGCATGGAGTCTAAAAACAAAGACAACTTGTAAACAACTACCCCATCCGCTAGCTGTAACCATAGCAACTGAAACTGTTCATTTTCTGTCTCAAATAACGTGTGCAAGTCTGTCTCACTAACAATTCAGAAGGGGACATTGACAAATGATCACTATATTCACCCAGCCATTTTAAATAGGAAGGCATTTGGCTGAATTCTAATTTGACCAATGAATATTTAACTGATAATGCTGCCAGATAAGATATTGGCCAAAAAAGAAAGAAGAGAAATGAAGCTGGAGTTGCTATCATGCAAAAATCCTTTAATGAAGGACATGAAAGGACTGTTGTGAATTTGGGGCTGAAATCTGTTCTGTATTGGGAGATGGAAGAGCAGCTGGCCCACAGTGTAGAAACTTTGAAGATTCTGTGACCTCTAGAATGTGTAAGTCATGCAGGGTGCTTTTCCTCCTTTGTTTAATGTTTTGTATACTCAAAAGAGTAAGAAAAAAAATGCCTTAAAATGTTTTAACTTCAAAGCAACAGAAATAAAATGAAGTATTAAGAGTATTGGGAAATTCAGACTCTGCCCATGTCCTAACACTGTCAAACTTCTCTTCATGGGATTGCATTGCATCATAATATTCAAAGAGAATTTGTTGATTTATTTGAACCTCTACTGGTCTCAGGAATGTTCAAAGAAATCCCAAATCAGGTTACATTTTCAAATAGATTTCACAGTGATATCAACTATTCATTATTTTTTGTTTCCTTCTTAAAATACTGAATCCTTTAGTCTTCTCAAGAATTTACTGAAACAGGTACTATTTTTTGTTCCATTTTGTGAATAATGAAACCAAAGTTCAGATGTGTTAAATAACTTGCCTAAGGCTGTACTGGATTAAGTAAAGGAGAAGCTGGGAGTAGAACCTGTACTCTCTCTCTTGAAATCCAGTGCTGAGCCACTCTGCTCTACTGCCTTCTATTTTTCTATTTCTCTAATCCTTATCTCTTCTGCCCTTTCTTCTCTTTCCCTGCTACTCAATTGTTTTCACAGTACAAAGTACAGTTTCAAAGTACAAAGACATAAATTAAAGGGAGAAAAATAAAATGAATAGAGTATATAGCTGTGCTTGACATATAGTAACCATTCAATACATTTTACAGATTGCAATTATTTATATGCATGCACATTTATTATTTGCAATATTGGACTTGATTGCTCAGCATATTTTTTGTATGTAGGAAAGTTATTGCATGGTCAAGTTACAATCAGAGGTTGTTTGGGAAACATTAAATAGGAGCAGGATCATATAGTAGAAAATCATAATGACTAGAGTCATCAAGCTAAGAGAAACCAGGGCACTCATCCAGGGCACTCATCCAGGGCTCTTCTGTCTATTGCATCCAATACTAACTTGCACCCACATTACTAACCTTCTCAAGGTCTTACTGAAATGCTTAAATCCCTAGAAAATTGGCTGTAAATACAAAAGCAAAATTGCAAAATCTAAATTCTTAGATGCTTACTTACATGTCTACAAAATAAAACATCAATTTCACTCATTGTTACGTTTTGTTCTTGAAAATATTTTTTAAACATCTCAGAGAATATATGTTGATTTCTGAGAAATTATAGTAAATGATAAAAGAGTGACTTATAGTCACATATGTTTGAAAGGAAATTAATAACTTTCTTTTCCAAAATCTTTACCCCAAAAGTCTATATTTAATGAGAATGTGGGTAACATTTAAATATGTTTCATATGGTGGGGAAGTAGGACCTATGATGGCTGAAAATGGCTTTGCGTCTATATATTTGCATAGGGATATTCTTGCTGCTGATAGAGGTGAATTCTGGAACGAGCTGACCAGCAATCCCTTTTCCTTGGATAATTAAGGAGACGTGCCTCATCATACAATTTCTTAAAAAAGCGTTAACTTCCATACATTATTGCTGGGTAACTACTGATGTTAGAGGGCCTCATTTTCCCCCCAAGGTCTACCTCCCACTATTTTTCTTTCCTTAGTCTATGATGCACTTAAGGTTGGTTAGCTGCCAAATAGATTGATGATTTCTCCACTCCAGAAAATATTATTAATTGTCTCTTGAATGCTACTCCCACACATGTTGGCATTCTTTAAGTCACCTCAGTATTGAGAGGCTACATTAGCAAAACAATACTAAGCTGTATTAAACAGCCCAGGAAAGAAATTGCCAGTTTTGTTTCAGAGGCAGAGATTTCTCTTTAAAAAGTTGTCATTATATGTTCTCATTCATTTGGGGAATATGAATAATAGTGAAAGGGAATATAAAGGAAGGGAAAAGAAATGTTGGGAAATATCAGGAAGGGAGACAGAACATAAAGACTCCTAACTCGGGGAAACGAACTAGGGGTGGTGGAAGGGGAGGAGGGCGGGTGTTGGAGGGGAATGGGTGATGGGCACTGAGGTGGACACTTGATGGGATGAGCACTGGGTGTTTTTCTGTATGTTGGTAAATGAACACCAATAAAAATTAAAAAAATAAAAAAATAAAATAAAATAAAATAAATAAAAATCTAAAAAATAAAAAAAAAATAAAAAGTTGTCATAGGCAGATTCACTGTGGGACATTCAGGAAAAGCATTGGTCAGTCTGGCTCACTATAAAATAATGCATAGGTAACCAAGATTCTGTTACTTCTTTTTTAAAATTTAAATTCAATCAGCCAACATAAACTACATACTTAGTTTCAGATGTAGTGATTTATCAGCATAACACCCAGTGCTCATCACATCATGTGCCCTCCTGAATGCCCATCACCAAATTACCCCTTCCTCCCAACCACCTCCCCTCCATCAACCCTCACTTTGTTCCCTATAGTTAAGAGTCTCATGGTTTTTCTCCCTCTCTTATAACTTCCCATTCAGTTTTCCCTCCCTTACCTTATGAACCTCTGTGCTGTTTCTTATATTTCACATCCAAGTGAAACCATATAATAATTGTCTTTCTCTGATTGACTTATTACACTACATAATACCCTCCGATTCCATCATGTGATGTAAATGGTTTAAGTATTCATTCTTTCTGATGGCTGAGTAATATTCCATTATATAAATATACACCACATCTTCTTTATCCTTTCATCTGTCGATGGACATCTAGGCTCTTTCCACAGTTTGACTATTGTGGACATTGCTGAACACTGGGGTGCAGGTGTCCCTTCAGATCACCACCATATTTGTATCTTTGGGGCAAACACCTAGTAATGGAATTGCTGGATCATAGGGTAGCTCTATTTTTAACTTCTTGAGGGAAACAAAAAACACCGGCGAGGATGCAGAGAAAGGGGAACACTCTTATACTGTTGATTTCCGGGAATGCAAGCTGGTCCAGCCACTCTAGAAAAGAGTATGAAGATTATGTTACTTCTAAAAGCAGTGATCAAAATGGGGCCTTTGATGACTTTGGTTATTTAGTGCTTTCAATATACATGGTCTGGGGATCCCTGGGTGGCACAGCGGTTTAGCGCCTGCCTTTGGCCCAGGGCGCGATCCTGAAGACCCAGAATCGAATCCCACGTCGGGCTCCCGGTGCATGGAGCCTGCTTCTCCCTCTGCCTGTGTCTCTGCCTCTCGCTCTGTCTGTGTGTGACTATCATAAATAAATAAAAATTTAAAAAAAATATTAAAAAAAATATACATGGTCTGATCTTTGTCCCTAAATCTGCTCAAGAAGCAATTTTCTTATAGGTTTCCCAGTGCTCTGGATTCAGACACACCCACTATTCATCACCCAGGATCTTGGGGTGCTGGGAGTTACAAATTCTCACTTAAGGATAGAGCCAGAGGGATTGTATTCCAGGACTGACACAAATGGCCCCAAAAAGGCTTCTAAATGAGGAGAGTATATGGTAGAAAAATGCTAGATGACAGGCCTAATGAGAAGGGAAAGGAGACCCAGAGTCAAAATTAAGAACTTCAAAAGGAATCTGTCTAATTATAATAAAGCAGGAAACAAGAGGAAATTGGAGGAAGCAACAGGGTTCTCAGAGTGGGGTTGAATAGCAGGTAGGTTTGTCTGGCACCAGAGGTCACAACTAGTCTGCCCAAATTAGCATAGTTACTACCATAAATCCTCTCCTTCCTGCTCAAGTCAAAACTATTTTCCAGTCTTTTAGTACCTGGTGCTTCTCTGAACACTTAATGCATTTACACTGCCTTATGGTTTAGTACTTCATTGTATAATACATGTTATTATTTTATATTTGATAAATGTATTACTGTTGCATCATCCCAAATGCATTGTCTGCTTCTTGAGGGCGGTAATCATACATTATAGTTCTTTTATTTTGCATTCTTAGTAACAGAAATATTTAAATAATAAAAATATTTATTATTTTTTTATTTTCTAAATAAAAATATTTAGAAAGTAAATGTAAGGGCAATTAAAGTAGCTCTTTATTGATGAATTACACAGGGCTCATGCACCTCTGCTTTATGGCATTCTCACAGTTGAATTTTTAGATTTCCATGAGTGAATACTTGCTTAACATCTCTAGCCCTAACTGGCCTAGAAGCTCCATGAAAGGAGAGACCAGTTCTATTTTTGCTCACTATGTATATTGGTTTGAAGTGGGGTGAATCCTTAAATTAAGGTGAGGTGAGATCCTACTGGATTAAGGTGGATCCTAAATCCAAGGCTAGTGTCCATTAGAGACAGAAAAAAAAAATTTGGAGACACAGAAAAGAAGCAGATGCAAAGATACAAGCAAAGATTGGAAGGATCCATCTGGAAGCCAAGGTGAAACAAGGACTGCCAGCAAAACACCAGAAGCTAGGAGAAGGGTGTGGGACATTTTCTCCCCGGAGCATTCAGAAGGAATCAGCCTGCTGACACCTTGATTTTGGACCCCTAGCCTCCTGAACTGCAAGAGAATAAACTTCTATTGTTTTAAGCTACCCTGTTTCTGGTATTTTGCTAAATCAAGCCTAGGAGAGGAATATACTATTATATCCCTACTGTAGCAAAGTGCCTAGATCATAGCAAGGGTCCAATAACTATCTGTGGGAGGAAGGAAGGTAAGGTGATTCTTCCCCTTTCTCTACATCTTTTCCTAATTTAGTGTTTTTCTAAGTGTAAGTATTGGATTCTCTCATTTAGAATCACCTGGGTACTTATTAAAAATACAGATTCCTAGGACCACCTCAAACCAGCTGTGTCAAAATCTCAGGGGCTGAGAATATGTTTCTGTAATATATTCCCATGGCAAATCTTACACTAATGAAATTTTTTCAACTGGGCTCTTTTTTATTATAATTCTTAAGGCTCTTTGAATTTTATCAAAGACATTTCTCTATCCCTTGTGTACAATGCACCTGATGGGAGGAAGCTTGCCTCCTTGTGGGAGGTGTGTGGCTGACCTCCTCATTAACGCTGCTGGGAATTTCTGAAGCAGGATGCTGCAGCTGTCCAGTCTTTTTTTTCCTTGAGGATACACCTAGCTGCTTGAAACAACCCCAAATCCCGTCTGCAGCAAAGGTTTTCACTTTGGTAGCAGTTTCCTCAAGAAAATAATAAGTCAGAATAAGACAGATATAGAATCCCTCCATTCTTAGGCCAATTTTCCCCAAACAGTTATGTCCCAATACATACACAAGCTTTTGTAGATTTGTAACTTGCAACTTCCACCACGTGTGATCTCTTAAAAAACTTGACTCTTAAAAAATAAGTGACAGTTTATTACAAACAGGCTGTTTCGTGTTCCATATCCATCTCCCATTTATGACTTTCTCATCCAGATTATTGAATCCTCTAATCAAAACACAAACTGGGCTGCAAGCTCAAATTGGCATCTGCAAATCAAACTGTGCTTTCTGCTGTGTACCTGCCCCCAGGACCTCTCAGAGACCTGCCGTTGTCATTCATTGGGGTGTGAACAGCTCTGTGGGCCCTGTGACAGAGCCAGCTACCCTTCCAGGTGTCTTTTTCTAAGATTTTTAATCCTGTTGCTCAGGATGCCTCCTTCCTGCACACCTGACATAGCAACCCAAACTCAAAACAAGAATAGGGGAGGTTAGTTTAGCTCCATGACTTTGCACTAAGTCTGGGAGGATTTGTGGACTGTCAGGAGGGATTTGTTGCAAAACCCAAGCGAATCATGAAGTGGGGGTGGATATTAAGTCGGACAAGGCAGAGGAGGATGAAAAGGAAGCATCATGGAACATGTAAAAGTACTTCGAGCTAGCAAGGGTGTCCTGACTTCAAATTATCACCCGTGCGTGACATTAAACCTCTGGCCTTGAATAATAAACTATAGGATAAACCCCTTTTACAACAAAATAAGCCAGAGACACCAGAATTTGAAGTGGATTTGAAGTAATGTTTCTACTACTAGAGAAATAAAGTTTATCCAACTCCTACTAATATTTTTTCTCCTGAAAATTAAGCATCATCCATCCTTGCCACATTGCCTTGAAGTCTCAAGCTTACTTTTTTAGCTTTCTCTTACTATCCCCCAAACATATCATAACTGTCACAAATTACTATCATTTTTTTCTACAAAATGTTGGTCCCATATGACCCAAATACTCTGGGTAAGCCATATGGCTCTGCTAACTTTTTACCATTTTGTAGCATTTATTCCCTTCATTAATTCTTCTGAAAGGTGTATTACCTCCTGTTTATCAGTCATCCAGACTCAAGAACTTGAAGGTGCCTGACTTATTGCTTTACTCTTCTTGTTAACTCATATTATCAAGATGCCTCCTTTGTCTTCCTTACCCTTACCACCACCCTCATCAGAGGCTTCACACTTGATTTTCTGCTCCAGCTGCCCTGATAATACTTTTGGAGACAGTAAAAGTCCTACCATGGGTTTTCTTTTTATTCTTTTCTTTTTAAAAAGATTTAATGTTTAATATTTTTTCCTGCTAATCATAAAAATAGCTACTATTTATTGAGTACCTACTATGTCCCAGATGCTTCACTAACACAGCAAAGAAACCAATTCAGCAAATCTGATGTACAGACTTAGAAATCTGCATTTTTAGGAAACATCCCCATGCAAATGACTCATCTAGATGGACTGCTATATATTGTGGCCAACTCTGAAATATCTATTTCAAATAGATAGAGTCAAGGAATTGGTGGAGTCTTTGCAACATTTATGTTATTCTGGCTTAGTTGTTTGTTCTGAATAAGAAAATATTTTATATTTTGGTTTTTAAAACTTCTTGGCTTTATACCCTAGCTTTGTTTTTTGAATATTCCTTCTTATTGATCCATCATTACTAAAGAAGGGGAGTTAACAATTATGGTTGCTTTGCAAATAAACAAAGGGGGTACATTTTGGCCTAAAATGCACAATGGAGAAGTTTATAATTATACTACTTTAGGACAGAAAGCTTAAAGATCACACAGTGTTAGAATTTTAGAGTTAGGACTTCTCATTACAAAGAAAAGTTGGTCAGAATATGAGATATATATGTATACATTATACAAATATGATGGGCAGCCTAATGCCCCAAATATGAAGAGCAGTGTAGGTACTAAACTGTCAGTAGGTGCTGTGAAACAGGGAGGGATAGTGTGCCTGGCAAGGATTGAAGCAGAGTGTAAAAATATGACTCGCTTTGACCAATAACATGTGAACTGAAGGAAGTGATGTCACCTTTGGTTAGAGGCTTTAATGACCGTATCTGATTTTTCATATCCTCTTTTCCTGGGTCAACAATCATGGAAATACATGACAAAATTGAACTTCCACTGGTGTGGGCCCCTGAGCGACAGGGATGAACAGACTTCTATTGTTGGTATATGCTTAAGCCATTGGAATTAGGAGGTTGTCACCTGATGAAACTTCTGGATGATTGAGACCAATATGCTATTCTTTGTCCAGTTTTTTAAGCCAGACCAATTCACTGATAGTCATGAGGATGATGGTGAGGAGGAAAATAGCAAATGTTCACTGATGGTATGCCATGGTCCCAGCACTGTGCAGGGTGCTTTACAGGTTTTATGTCATGTAACCTTTACAACATTATGAGGAGACACTATTATGAATCTCATTTTATAGATAAGACACTGAGATGCAAAATGCTTAAATTACAAGTCCAAGATTATATCAATTAAGTTTAAGACTCAAATTCAGACATGATTTCAGAGCTGCCTTCTTAACCTTTAAATTACTTCTGATAGCTCATAGGCCCAAAATGCTAATGCTCCAAAGTAGTCTGCATAATACTGGTTTTATGGAATATTAACTATCATTACTTAAGAAATGGATTTAAATCTTGTTTTAAATATGTTTGTGAAACACTGAGTCAAGTGAAAGAAAAGAGATTTTAAAATGTCAGACCTTCTTGATGTTTTCAGGATCTGCCTCCTTGACAATCTCTGCTTGAATTTGTTTTCCTTCTGCTTCAGGCCCCAGGTTTCTCATTCCCTGTCTACATACCTATATAGCCCCATGAGGAGTAGTAATCTTACTCATTCCCTCACTGTCGATTTGAACCTCAACATTCCATTTGATTTTAAGTTTTGTTGGCTTCTTGGGCATAGGCATCTCCTTTTCAGGCTAAGAATTTTCAAAGAGAGCTTTCTGATGCACAATTTCTAGGTACTTTATTTATTATTCAGTCCCACCCCTTGTACATAGAGACATATAATGCAATAAGAATTTTTCCTGCTCTTCTTTCCAATTATTCTCCTTTATATATTCCCAGAAGCTTCTCTCATTGGTGTTCTTTCCATTGAGATCCTTCAAAGTTTCCAAGTTTTAATCACTTCCTTCTTCATATTCCATTTGAAACTCTATAAAGTGTGCCAGTTAGTCTTTAGTTAAATATGGCTTTCCCTATTTTTGTGAGCTATAGGTGATTTAAAAACCTGATAGTGGCAGTTGGAATTTTAGGAATGGATTATATAAAGTCTGGGGTCATTCAGTACTTTTCCAGTAAGAAAGACTAAAGATTTATTTAATCTTTAGAAAGTCAATATTCTTCAGAAAGACCAAACTTAGCTGTAGTGTTATATTAAGGGGCTTTGGGATAGTCCAAGAGGAAGATATAACTTTTAAAGGTCTTGTATGTAGGACTTAGAGAATTAGAATGAATCTGACTGAATATATATTAAAAAAAAAAAAGCCTTAGCAAGGTGCGGGATCTCTAGGACAATTCAAGTTTCCATATCATTTTGAGAATTGGGTGAATGCTGTCAAATGTTTCTTCATAAAACTACTGTTACCTCCATCCATATAATACATTGCTCCTTGCAGACCCTTGAAGTCCATCCACCTGTCCCTTTGGTGAAGAATGCCTGATAATGGAGGTACGGATGATATAAGTTGTGTTGTAAGTGAATGTGAACACCATGAACACATAATTCCTTTGAAATGGTGAAATGAGGCCAGACTATATGCCACCTTGTACTAAAGGAGACAGGAAATACTGTGCTTTTCCCCATTTCTACCTGGCAATCAACATGTTTTAAGACATATTGGAGAATATGAAAGACCCAAATCAATGTTTGAGGGGTATCATTCTTAAGGTAATGCTTTAAAAAAGTAATTTGGCAAAACCATGTAAGTAGTAATGTATTTTTATGATTCTGAATCAAATGCTCAACTAATGTGAAATATTAAAAAAAAATCCTTGTTCTCTCCCATTGAAATTTTGTTCCTTATAAATACCATCAAAAGAGAATATATCTGGGTTAAATGTAAATATCACAATACTTTTCTAGTTTTGAAATTTGAAATAGCCACTTTTCTGCCATTGAAAATCACTGATTATTCAGAGCTAGTTATAAAGAGCAAAATATCTGTGTGATTGCATGGTTTCTATTACCATCGTCATAATGCTGTGCACAAAGGCTGATTACCTTCCATTTTGCACTTCTTGTTAAAACTGGGTTAATAAGAGACTTTGCAAGGATATTCTCCTCCTTCTCACATGGAGTTTTTCATAGAAATGCATATGCGATAATTAAAATTATTTTACTACTAAAGGAAGGATTAGCCTATTGTAAAGTTTGTGGTGGTTGACAATATCTTATCATTAATGTATTTATTGATTAAAACACTTGCTTTATATGAAGCAAATTTTGGTGTTTTGTGTATGTCTAATCCTGGTTTCTGTGAGACTTGGGTCCAACAATTTAGAGCTACATTCAACTTAAGACAGAAAGGTTCAGGGGTGTCTTGGTGTCTCAGTCAGTTAATTGCCTTCAGCTCAGGTCATGATCCCAGAGTCCGGAGATCGAGCCCCACATTGGGCTCCTGTCACAGGTGGATTCTGTTTCACCCTCTGCCTCTGACTTGGCTTATTCTCTCTCTCTCACTTTCTCTTTCAAATAATTAAATAAGGGCAGCCCCAGTGGCCCAGCGGTTTAGCGCCGCCTTCAGCAGGGGGTATGATCCTGGAGACCCGGGATGGAGTCCTACGTTAGGCTCACTGTATGGAGCCTGCTTCTCCCTCTGCCTGTGCCTGTGCCTCTCTCTCTGTGTGTCTCTCATGAATAAATAAATAAAATCTTTAAAAAACAATTAAATAAAAATCTTTTAAAAAAAGTCGGATAGGTTTAAAGCTATTATTTTCTCTCTATATATTATAGTGGTAATAAATTAGAACTATTTCATTTCATGTGAACTTTGTAGGGAACATACATTATTTAGGGTAGCTTTCTTTTGAGGGTAGTGACTTTCTCTTTAAAAAAAATATAAAAAATATATATATATTATTTTTTTTCCAAAAACATTCAATAGGCAGAAGAAAAGAAGAAGAAATAGCTGGTATAAGTAACACGTTTCTTAAAAGATAGAAGCAGGTTAAGGAGAAGTGTGGGCAGTGGAATCAGAGGTGAATTTTTCATTTCCAATCATGAATTCATTAAGTTCCTTCCTTTAGCCATGCCATGATCCCCTTATATGCAAAACAAGTGATAAAGGATTGTTACTATGAAAACTCCCCAGCCCTATGCCACTCTTAAGATAGTAAGATCCCCAGAATGGAAAAAGTACAGAAATGGGAGAGAGAGAAAAGAGGAAATTTTCCTGTTTAGTCACTGTTTCATAATATGTAAGAAAAGTCATTACATGCTATTGACTTTGATGGATATGCTTACACTGCTTATTGTAGGAAGTGATATGAGGTAATTGAGAGTAAGAGGAATAAGAAGTCTGTATTTCTTTTGAAAATAGTTCTTTTTGTTATTTGACTTGTGAAATTAAAGTCATAATTGGAAGCAAATGAAATGTTTGGGCAGTTAAGAAAGTTTGAGGAATTATGACTGGATCGATATGATCTGTTGTTTGAGTCGGTTTGGGCTTCTGTAACAGAATACCACAGACTGGGTGGTTTAAACAACAAACATATCTCACAGTTCTGGAGGCTGGGCATCTGAGATGAAGATGCCAGCAGATTTGGTGCCTGCTAGGAACACTCTCCCTGGTTTGCACATGTCTGCCTGTTTGCTATGTCATTTCATGGCAAGAAGAACAAGGGCTCTGGCTCCTCTTCTTATAAGGGCACCAATCTGATCATGGGAGCTCCATCCTCATAAGCTCATCTAAACCTAAATACCCATGACCTCCCAATACCATTACTTTGGGGCTTAGGGATCCCACATATTAATTGGAGGAGGAGACACAAACAATTTATAGCATCTGTTAATTCTACTTCTCAGTTATTCATGGAATGCTTACCTATGGAAACCTGCAAAGCACTAATTGTTCACCTGGTGGCAGCTACCTGCAGGTATAACATTAATCTTTTTAGAGATCTCCAAATATGTTTTTTTCTGTGGCATCTTCGATTTCAATTATTCAGCCCTGCAAGAATGAACTAGAGTCTTATTGAGTAATTTGGCTTTTGAGGGTGGGGGCAGAAATGTCATTATTCACTACAAAAGCCTAGTTGTCTTAGGTACATATTCAAGTGACATAGACTATAATCTAAATCTTTATTTCATTTTTTTCTGGGGGCAAAGAGACCTAGAATTTTTATGGTATTCTACACCATGTGAAGAAGAAGAGGGAGAAGAGAGACAATATATTCTTGAAATGGTAAAGAATGATGAAAATACTCCATCTGTAAAGGTATGAGAAAGTTTTTCAGAAGTAACTATCCATTCAATATGTCAATAGACTTAAAAATGTTTGTTTATTAACTCAATCCATATACATGTATGACTCCATCCTGAGGAGATAATCTGAAACACCTAATAAATTTTACCTTTAGATATTCATAGCAGCACTATTTATAAAAAAAAAAAAAACAACACATAAAGATGTACAACAGCAACATAAAGATATAACTGTAGGTAAATGAATGTGTTAGAGGTTGCAGATATTTGATGTAAATATGTGCATAATGTGCATAATCATAATGATACAAATCATGACATAAAAAATGGGGAAAATGATTACAAAATAACATTAGGTGAAAACAAAAGAGTTGCAAAGTTGTGCAAATAGTGTCATTACCAAATGCAAACTCTGGCACAGAGAAGAGCAATGGAAAGATGTGCACCTTCATGTTGGCACCAGTCATATTTGGGAAGTAGGATGACAGAGGATTTGGCTGGTGAGACTTCTTTCTAATTTTCTGCATCTCCCACATTTTCTATGACAACATTCATTTCAAGACTCTCCGGTTCTCAGGTAGCAAAGGAAGCCAATTTTAAACTCCAACCCCTCCGTGCAGTCTCCCTCCCAGCCTCCGAATCTTCACTCACATCCCCCTTAAGCAGCTTAGCGTGGAAAGCTAGGTCGGGCAGCTCTTTCCCACCACCAGCATCCTTTCTCAGCAGTGCCTGCCCCCCCCCCCACCTCATCTGGGAGCTGAGAGGAATCACATTAGAATCCCCCTTTCCCTGAGCTTGTGCCCTCCTCCCCAGAGCCCCAGCAGTGCCTTTCTTCTCTTCTTTCTTGATTTCCCTTCTGAATCTTCCCTACATTCTCATTCCAAGGCCAGATGGCTGATTTTCTGAAGCATTCACATTTCTCCTCTGCTGACTTATAACTGTTGAAAACCCATCATCCGCACCTCCCTGGTAACCAGGTTTCTGCCACAGCAGGCTGCCTGGTGGGATTTGGCAAGTGAGCAGAGGGTGGGGAAAGAGAAACTGTCCAAAGGGAAATCGGCCAATATACTAGTTGCTCATCGGCTTTACTTCATTCATTTGGAACACTTGGAAAGCATAGGGAGCGCTTAATGAGGACCCATTAAAGGGAAAGCTGCGTTGTTTAAAGAGCCATCAGTTCTGCTAAGCCTGGTTCAGCAATTCAAAAGTTGATAAGCAGCTTTTTAGTTTTGGCCTCAAAAATAGATATCGCTTATGTTAAAATAAATAAGTATATAGAGAGGTACTCCTGGATGGTCCTGTAGCTGAGCGTCTGCCTTTGGCTCAGGGTGTGATGGAGGAATCCAGGGATCGAGACCCATATCGGGGGCCTTGCATGGAGCCTGCTTCTCCTGTCTTTGCCTCTCTCTCTGCCTCTCTCTGTGTCTCTCATGAATAAATAAATAAAATCTTTATAAATAAATAAATAAATAAATAAATAACCTATAGATAAAAAGCTTCAGAGACATTTTATTTCACATGGGCTTGGGCAGAGTTGTAGCTGCTAATTTGCTTTGACTACTGGTGAAGCTGGAAAATGTGAAAAGAAATATCAGTCCTTCAGAGCAAAGGAGAATGAAAACTGCATCATGCATCTGGTTTGGTTTCAAAATATCCAAAAATAAATTGAACCTGCTCTGGGCAAGTCACTGTTCAAAGAATGGTGAATGACAAAAGTGGATAAATACAGGATCTATATCCTCAAAAATATTACAACAGGAGAAAAAATATATATGGCAAGTTAAATAAAATCATTCTATTAAAAGAAATGTAACTGTACATACCAAATATTTTCCACAAAGCCTGGCAGAGTAGCAACTCAACAAATTCCCTTTCTCCTACCCACTATGTGTCCCGGGGTTCCACTTAGAATGTTTTTCCCTTCAATTAAGTAGTCCTAACAATAAGAAAAATTCACTATTTCTTAAAACAAGAAATCTGGAAGGAAAGCAATTCTTTATATGGTATATCAGTCAGCATCCAGATCGGAAAATACAAATCACTCTAGATTTTTCAAGCAGAAAGACTTTACTGTAAGAAATTGGTCACAAAGGCATCAGAAGGACTAGAGAAGCAGAAGGGTGACCTCTTGGGTGTTACTGCAGAGGAGGCTGCCTGAATGCCACGACTGCTGTTGGACCGTAGTCACTACTGCCAAGTCAGGAGCTTGTGACCACCTTGAATGTTGCTGGAATCTCTAACCACTTAGTTTGCCTGCTGTTGTTTGTATAAAAAGCAATATTTGCCTGCAGCCTCCCACTGCTCTAATACTAAAACCAGAAGCAGAAAGAATGATTTCTGTCTTCCTTTTTCCATCCAGTCTCTTCAAATGCCTTGCCATTGACAGAAGCTACCAAAAACCAGCTGGTGAAGGAGGCTGGGAAATGCTGTTTCCAGGTGCTTTTCCTCCAGGTTAAAGAGAACAGCTCAGAAAAATTGGAATGGGGTTAAGTAACAGAAAGAATATGTTACAGTAGGATAATTCAGCAGTTCAATAACATTATGAAGGTCAAATGTCCTTTTGTCTTTCCTCTCTCCATCCTCAGAGATAAATGGCTTTTCCCCTAGGCTGGATTCCTTAAACACTTGAATGTTGAAGACAATACTCAAAGACAGAAAAAGGAAATGTCCTTTTCTTGTGTGTGTGTGTGTGTGTTTTTTGTCTTGTGTTCTTTTTAAAAGAGTGAAATAAACTCCCAGCTGACTTGTTCACCCATGTGATGGGTCAGAAAATGTAATATAATCTTTCTTAAACAAATTACCAACAAGGGTTAAAAAAAATGAATGCTATACTTATCCAATAAATAACAATTATATGGCATCATATTATCTTGTGATAAAAAATTAATTCAGTAAATATAAACTTTTGAAATATGCTACAAAATGTTTGTAATCCTGTTTTGCATTTCTTCATTTTTTTATTATTATACATTGGTATTATGTCATCATATACTTAAAAAGCAGAAGTGGTTTGGACTCTCTCGATTCTGAGAGGCTCTGTGGGGAGGATGGACCAGTCCAGGGAGACTTCATGGAAAAACAAGACAGTTGGGCATTTCCCAAGCTACTTTGGCCAATAATATGATTTAACCAGTAGAAACAGAATAAATCTACCAGTAGAAAACCAAGCAGGCCAAATGAGTCTCTGGAAATCATGAAATACCCTTAATGATTTGGTTACTCACCCTTCGTTCTGGCGTCATTTTGGCAAAATGAACAAGAAGAAATCACAGAGTGAGCTCTTTCATGCCAATAATGAATGCAATGGAAATTGACTTCTTTCCATTCCAGCTGTAGAAGCAGGAGTAGGTTTTGCTGCCAACAAAAAGCTCCATCACAGTTTAGAGTTGAAGTACTGGTCAAATCAAAGGGCAGGGGGCAGCATTTAGTGCAGATATGACATGTCAAATTGCCAATCTCATGCCCAAAGCTTTGCTCCCTGTGTCATAAACACCTCCTTGGAGATTGTTTATCTTCTTCCAGCCCTTCGATTAATGAACTATCCATCAACACTCAGTAATATTAACAACCATCATCTGTACATTAATTTGTAAAGTGCTTTTCCTTTTACATGGTCTTATTTAATCCCTACAGCTACTCAGTGAGCTGGCTTTTTACCTAGGCAGAAATCAAATTCAGAGATGTAACTTGGATGATGTATATAAACTTGTGAGAATGAGGGTTGAGGCCAATAAAAATCCAACATTGGATGGAATTGGGTAAGATACACTTCTAGCCCTGAGGGAATTTATTTTGTAGCTGGGAAAATGAAGAATGCAGATAAAGAGCATCCAGCAAGTTGTTAAATGTGCTGAACGAGCTGTACATAAGAAAAGTACCATGCAGGTAAGGGAAAGAAATGTTATCATTTGTTGGGGTGGTCTATTGTAATCTATAATAAACCTTAAGTATCCCAGTAATTAAATTTGGATATTCTTTTTAGTGATCACCATGAAGGATAATTAAGGGAACTCATAGTAATTTAATAACTCAAAGAGGATATAAAAACAACCATGCAACAAATGCCATAAAAACACAGACATTCAGAATCTTACTTTTGGAATCTTTCCTCTTTTGAACTGCTATGACCTTCTTTTTCATACATGCCACACACTATGGTGAATATTTCTAGGAACTGACTCCATGAACAATTAAAGGAGCCTTTCAGAGGATGATTTCCACTTTTACCAAAATCAGCCTATAGTTTATTACTGAAGTTATAAGGCTTTCTTATGTGAAATGAGCCTGTACGTGATCTCTTCCTTCCAGCCTCAACTCCTACATTTTTTATTTTATTTTTGGAATTATCTGTATAAAATAGAGTATCAGACTGATTATTCAAGCTTGTTTCAGTCACTGATAATTAGGTAATGAGGAGACAGAAGTCCTTCACCGTAACAAAATCTGATAAGACTATTCCAAAAATGCTCTTGGAATGCTGAAGGACTGAAAGTGCAGTAGCTAACTGAATTCAAATTTACCTCAAGTATTTAGTGCTTTGGGGAAACCCCCAACTTGCTTCTGGAATCTCTGTTCCCTTAAGATGTCTTTCTGAATGTCTTCCACATCAGCTTATGCAACCAAGACCCCATGTACTGCACCATCTTTTGTTCTGAAGGCATTTATCTGCAATTCTGAGAGTTCTTAGCATGCATGTAGCTTTAAGAGTAAGACTTTATCAGCAGTATCAATGGAGTAGATAAATGATGGAAGAAATTTGAATAAAAATGCTTGTTATGAAAAAAAAAAAAAATGCTTGTTATGTATATAATAGTCTTCAGCAATAGGTTCATAAACCTACAAAGGTGCTCCGATTATTATTGGAAGACACAGGTCTTCTAAATTCTTCTAAATTGTGTTTTTTTGAAGATTTATTTGGAGAGAGAGAAACAGAGAATGAATGCAAGCAAGGGAAGGGGCAGAGGGAAAGGGAAAAAGAGAATCTCAAGCAGAGTCCCTGCTGAGTGTAGAGCCTCATACCAGGGCTCGGTCTCACCACACTGAGATCTTGACCTAAGCTGAAATCAAGAGTCAGACATTCAAATGGCTGAGCCATCTAGGTGCCCCAAAAATGTGTGTTTTTAAAATATTTATGTATTTATGTATTTATTTAAGTATTTAAGTATTTATTTATTTATTTATTTATTTATTTATTTATTTATGAGAGAGGTAGAGACATAGGCAGAGGGAGAAGCAGGCTCCCGCCAAGGAGCCCAATGTGGGACTTGACCCAGATTTCGGGATCACGCTCTGAGCTGAAGGCAGATGCTCAACTGCTGAGCAACCCAGGCACTCCATGTTTGTTTGTTTGTTTGTTTGTTTAAATTTAAGTAACAACAATAATCTTATTGATTAAAACAAAAAAAACTCAAGGTTTTTATTGCAGGATTGGTCCCAATGTATGTAGGCACCTTAAGCTCTACTTAAATATTGTTGATTTGTGCTTCCAAAATAGCAAACTCAGGAAGGATGGTAATTTATTTTCTTTGCATATTTTCAATTTGAATAAGAGAAGAAAAGTCTCAACTTAAACCTCAATTTGAGCAGAATTAACCCTAAAGATATTCCTTTTAAGAGTCTCAGGTAAATCAGTTGACACTGGACTTTTCCTGGTATTTAGATATATAAACCATGAGAACCTTTTGTTGCTGGTACCCTGAGGTTAAGGCCACCAGATGGCCTATGACTTATTTCAAAGATTTCTGTACTATTTACAAAGTAAAATGGAAAAAGTACAGAACAACTGCATAGCCAAAAGCTTATACTATCAATGTTGCTTGTATACATTTCCGTATTTCTTATTATTTAAATTTGATTCTAGGATGGAAGGAAGGAGGCTAGCAGGGACAGCAGGAGGATGATTGCACACACAAAAAAATGCCAAGCCAAAATACTCTGAGAGTCTTTCTCAGTAGGAGGCAGTGGTCAGTCTCCCAGTGTCACAGAGTAGGTTTGATGAAGGACAATTAGACATGTGTGTAAAGAGGCCAAGGACTGGTTGAAGCTTTCAATTGTCATCATGGATTCCATTTCTCTTTCAGCTAATTCACTCAATCCACTACTTGTGTACAGAATCTGTGGCTTAAGGGAAGCAATAGGATCTTGATGTTCAAAATTCACAGTGAAAATCAGGGACTGCAGAATCTATTACCTCTTCCTTATACACTATAGTTATCTGGAGTCAGTATTGCAGCTGGCAAGAAATCATGAGAATGATGATAATGCTTTCACTCAATCAATAGTGTTTCTAACTCTTTTTTGTGTTTACTGGGACCCAAAAGGACAGAGAGGCTAACAGAATTTCTAACTCATCTTGGAGTTCTTTAAGGTCTTTTGCTCTCCTTATTACTAGATATTTACATTTATAGATAGGACAGGTGTTCTTCAAGTCCTTAGCCTTTCTCATTTTTTGGCCAGAATTCAATTTTGCAAAGATAATAAATGACAGTGAAATGTGGTTGCAATAATAATCACTAAACAAGCTGACTCTGGCATTTTTTAAAAAACAAATTCTTGTGAATAGTTGTCTTATATTTGCAGGATGTCAAACCAAATGTAAGTGCTATCTTTTGTAATAAAAGATGACAGGGAAGGAAATTTAAG
Organism: Vulpes lagopus; assembly: GCF_018345385.1. Taxonomy (NCBI): domain Eukaryota; kingdom Metazoa; phylum Chordata; class Mammalia; order Carnivora; family Canidae; genus Vulpes; species Vulpes lagopus. Next base: position 103,707,328 of record NC_054830.1, read on the forward strand.
ACACACTGCCATTAAATATGGTGTGTAAAATTGAAAACTTAGTGATGTTGTAATTCCACTCACACAAATGCTCAGCATTCCCCTGTTGGTGGATGATCTAATTAATCAGCTCTTTTGCTGCACTATATTAAGGGTGACCATTTCCCTCCAGGGTACTGGAAGTGGAGGAAAGTCTGAAGTTTCACTTTGAAGTCCCTTTTTTCTCATATTTCCTGTTCTATGGATTCTTCTTTCATACCATCCTTTTCTACATTTGTTTCCATTTTCTTTGCTTGGAACTTCTGTTGTCCTAAATTCCTGAATTTCCACCACATCCTGGACACTGGCTTTAATTAACGGTTGGTGGTTTGTCACACAAACAGGTTTTCACTTAGAACATGATGTAGTTTAGTAGTTCTTAAGATCTCATCTCAGCCTTTGCTTCTTCAGAAAAGTCTTCCTAATCTTTTGATCTATGTCAAAGCCCTATAGTTTATATTATGTATCTTTTTTGTATCACTTTTTTCATAATTGTAACTTTGCATTTTTCTGTGTGATTCCTTGTTTAAAGACAGATTTCTGAATCAGTCCTAAATTCAATGTATGCACAAAGTGCCTGTCTATTTTTGTTTTCCACTGCATACCCAATGCCTAGCACATGGTAGGTGCTCAAGAAATATGTGCTTTTAAATGAATAAACTGGAAAAGCCTTGCTGTGGGTAATATTTGCTAACAAGTATGCCAAGCACAGCAGGTCCAAAACTGAGATCTCCATTTTCTCTCCTCCACTCTCTTCTGTAAGCAGAGGATCTTTTTGAAACAAATCAAGTCCTACTGCTTTTGTCTCAAACCATCAAATGTTCTCCCATCTCACTCATGGTAAAAGTCCCTCTGGAGGCCTGTGTGGCCTTACACACTCTGCCCCATAATAGATATTTTGTTTTATTATGTTCTCTGCTATATCTGCAATGCAAAGAAAGTCTGGGACAAAGTAGATGTTTGATAAATACTTGTTGATGATTCTGTATACCCACAAATCAGAGGCTATGTCATTTAAGAAGTAGTCTACGACCCTTAAAGCAAAAACTATTCCAATTCATGAATTCCAGTGGATACATTTACCCTTTAGTTAACTCATACTGAGAGTGTTCAAAACATAACATGATGTTATAAACTTTTGTTCCAAGTCATGCTCCTAAAACACATGTGTCATAGTACTTGTATTGTGAAGTCAATTTTGACTTGTTAGGAAAATCATTATTGTAATTAGGATAAGCTTAAATAATCATTCAAGGGCATGCTAATGTCATAAGGCTGACTATTGTGGTTGACTGAATTTACAATTAGAGAAGAAAAAAATCTTCTTGATAGTTTAGTCTATTTTTATGTACTAGAATAACTTCTCAAGTTGGTGGTGATTTTGTGACATATTTCAGGTAGTAGAAATCATAATACTTCAATATTTTTGGTGGGTAGTTTTCATCTGTTAAGGCATTTAGGCAATCAGTAAATCATTAAATCTGTAACAGTTTTACACCAAATCATGTATCAATTGCATTACTGTCTGCCTCCTTAACCTGCTTGTGGTATTAAAATCTCACATAGAATAATTTATAATCTTAGGATAAGGGAATGTGGTTACAGCAAACTTCTGAAAGCAATTCTAGTTTTTTGGGGTTTTTTTCTGCCTATACTAACATATACAAATAAAGCGACTGTATTACATTGAGAGACTAGAGGTGGCATTTCATATCATTTAAATGAAAAATAATGGCTAATGTACAATGAATTTCCACCTGTCTTCAATCATAAGATCACTTCTTGGGATGGTTATGATGATAAAATTGAAATTAGGATGATGAAAAGGGAAGGAGAAACATGATAGCTTACTAAAGTTAGATCTCTGAATCGTTCATTCTTCCTCAAATCCATTAATTTCCATACTTCAACAGTTATCTAGGGATATTCAGAAAATTCAGGTTTGTTCTCAAGGCTGAAGAAGCTTCATCATTTTATCATTTAACATCTATTCATCCAACAAATATTTATTAAACATCTATTTTGTGCCAAACACTGTTCTAAATTCTGAATATGTGAATACTTTTATTAAATCTGTTTCAGTGTAGAGCCATTATATGCCCTGTAAAACTATGACTGAAGGGAAGATTTATCTCATGGAGAGACTGAAACATGCTGGAAGCAAGAAATAAGAGTTTGTTCTATTTTGATTAAGAAAAAGAATCATAGTAAGCAAGGGATTTCCCTAAACTCAGACTTATCTGCTCCAGAAATTTGGAAGCAGAAAAAAAAAAGGAATTTGAGAATTAGCCTTTGCTATAAATATATTTTACCACCATTAATATAATCAGAGCATTCTTGAATAAAAGAAATGGTAATCCATTAAAAAAATAAGGTCCAAAATTATATATGCAAAAAAAAATTTATAGGCCATCTATTATTTTTTTCAATTCAGGGCTTAAACTCACGACCCTGAGATTAAGACCTGAGCTGAGATGGAAAGTCGGACACTTAACTGAGTCCCTTTATAGGCCATCTTAATGATTGCTTTCCATATGATTGATTTGTTGTATATACAGCCAATCTGAGATTGGTGGTAAAATTGTTAAAATATAACAAAAAGAAACAAAACAAAAAACAATGGATTGGAAATGAGAAAATATGTTGCAATAGATTAATAAATTTACATGCTGTTGTTCAATCTTACTGAATCCAGTCCAAGAAAAGATATCCAAGGCTCCTCCTGCTTCTCATTCCTTTTATTGAAACAGTTATGGCAGGAAGTTCAGGGTTGTTATACATTCAAGGGTAAGGGAGAAAGTCACTCTGAAACAAAGAATAAAATAGCAAATGGAACAAAAAGCAACAAACAAACAAACAAAAAGTAGAAGAAGCCCTCAAGAAAGTTTTTCAACTACTGGTGAAAGAAACTGTATGAACTCTCTAAAAACTAGAGCTCATAGAAATGTACTACATCCATATTCAACACTCAAATAAGCACATTAGAACCTCAGGCATCCTTTAAAGACCCATATGTTTGTTGCAATTGCTCTAAACGAAAATAAATTTCCAAATCCTGAGAATGTTTCTTTTCTTTCATCCCAGGAAGGAGGCTGCTCAAGCAATAAGAACCTCTTCAGAAACCCCTTCTTACCAACCTGGAGCCTGCACTGTTCACCCATAGCAAATGCCACACGCATGAATGGAAACTATTATACTATAGAAGACCAACTCTAAAATAATAAAAATCACTTATCCTTAAAGAGGATTAAGCATATCCTCAAAGCAGAGAACTTGAGACAGCTGAAATTCTGTACATTTATATGCACACATCTAAGCAATAACCAAAATACAAACTATCAAAAACACATGGCTGAGCAACCTAGGAATTTTGCTGTCAGCTACGATGCTGCAGTGGGAACCTCATATAGTATGTCACCCTGTTTTGATTCTGTTTATCCAAAGGCCTGCACCAAGCACTGAATAATTCCCTAGGAGAATGTCAGCGGTTTTCTTCTGGAAAAATAAGGTCATGATGTATGATTCTATGTTAGTCTTAAATTTTTAAGATTTCCCCTCCCCCGCCACACATACACATCATAATGAATTTGAATTATTCTTCATAATAAATAGCTGAGCAAGTCATATTCTACGCAATGTTCCTCTCAACAACTTGTCAACCAAATGAATTACAGTGAACTGAGAAAGGAGAAGTGTAAAAATGGAGAAGGGCAGATCCAGCCCATTTCCTCATTTCCTTGATCTGCAGGTTAATTGTAACCAGGGTAATACTAGCTAAACCTAAAGGAGGGTCAAGTTTAGGGATGCCTGGGTGGTTCCGTGGTTAAGCATCTCCCTTTGGCTCAGGGATCGAGTCCCACATTGGGCTCCCTGCATGGATCCTGCTTCTCCCTCTGCCTGTGTCTTTGCCTCTCTCTCTGTGTCTCTCATGAATACATAAACAAAATCTTTAAAAGAAAAAAAGAGTCAAGTTTAAATGACTGCTGTCTGGTATCTCCTTGTGGTCTATGTGCCTAGGATGTTTTTATAAGGACATTTGTTGGTTGGTTGCAGGAGGAAAGGGAAATGGGGCTTTGGCACCTGGAATGATGAAAAAGACAAGAATCCAATAGAGGACATGTTAGTGGATTGTGGGGTTTTGCATTCATATAAGCATTTGTTCTAAGGAGAGCAGAGTTTTGCCAAAAGCTGAAGAAGCCATCTTCATGAGAAAGAGACACATTTAACTCAATTAATAGCTGTAGGAAAGTGGAATCTCTTCTTTTCTGTATAGAACAGAACAGGATATTATCCTAGGGTTCCAAAGACAGGTGCTTCCTATGGCTTCTCCTCAGCATGAGGAAAATGTGACCATTTGATTTTGTAGTAACTAAAGTGTTCAGAGCCTCAGCCTGGGTCCTCAAGCCTCAACTAGTTAAAGTGTTATTTCTGCACATTAATGAGGAGGCAGGAGTCGGCCCAGTGTACATTTGTTCCTTCCATGCACACGACCTCACCAGAAGTCTCCTGGCTGCCAGCCATGGACACAGTTCACCATGAGTCAAGCGCAAATCTCTTAACAGGTTGGCAGAAGAGCAAGCTTGCGCTGCATTTCCTGGCCTCAGAAATTTCTCCTAGTACATATTTAAGTTTCCTTGATTTATTCCCCATATGGTCCATGTGGTTAACCACAGTTTTATTTTTCTTAATAGCAGTAAAGAGAGACTCATCATGACCCTTCTTCAGGCTCATCACTCTCTTGCTCAGACCTATAATTTATTAGGTCTGTGGGGATGAATGGCTCTGCTCTTTGGTAATAGGATATGGAGCTTTTACACACTGTGAGCTGTGCTGCTTAGTGCCAGAACAACAGTTCTGGTAAGTCACTGAGGGAAATAAGAATCTGTCTTCTTTCCTGATCCACTGAACTCGCAAGGTAGGTGCCAGGCTTAGGTTAAGAAGGGGCCAAGTCTTCTTCCTTTGCATATCCTCAGAGTCACCTATAGGGCCTAAGAGAAAGGGCAGAGACATTTGAGCCAGATAGACTTGTTTTTAAATTCAGGCCTATGACTCTACTGCAGAGGTTCCCAATCAGGCTCAATTTAGTCTCATAGGAGACATCTGGCCATGTCTGCAGGCATTTGTGATTGTCATGACCGGGGAAGTACTTCTGGGAACAGGTCATCCATCCTACAATGCACAGGAGGGCCTGCTTCCCTTTACCACCTTTCAAAAAAGAACTATCTAGCTTGCAGTGTCAGTAGTGCTGAGGTTAAGAAAACTCAACCTAAATGGTTGATGCTGAGCAAGTTTCTTAACCTTCTTGAAGATGAGAGATAATTATTGACCCTATAAGGTTGTGAGAGAGATTAAAATGAAAGAAACAAGGAATATAAATGTAGTAAGTACAGAACTAAGACAATTCATTTCCTCTTCTCTTTGGTATCCCAGCACCTACAAGCTACCTATTTGCCATTACCCCCTGTTCTTATCACAAGTCTGTTTCAACTTAGCTTAGGCTAAGTTATGATGAGTTATCCTAAATTACTCTGCAGAAACAAAAACTCCAAATTCTCAGAGTTTATACCAAGCAACTTTGGTCCCTCACTTCTGTCTGTTTTTTAGGGTTGCCTCCAATTCTTTCATTAGGCCCACACTTATGGAGCAGCCTGTGTCTTAGACATTATGATATCTAGTAAAAACAAAGCAATAGAAAGCACATACTGACTTTTAAAATTTCCACACAGATGTGTTCTACTTTACTGTTTGAAATGATTCCTACTCACCCATTGTTGAAGGACGGATTCACACCATAGGGTTATGGGAGTGGCTGAATATATGACACCTGACGCTGGACAGATAAAATCAACAGCAATTTATTGGTCACATATATCCACTGCCCAAGGGAGGAGGACATTGCACATGATGCAGAGTCACATGAGACTTGGACTCAGAGTGAGCAAGCAGGGCTATGGCAGGCTGACTCTGTTGTATCACTAGGGTAAGGTGCCCCTGGTTACCATAGTAGGATGTCATTGGCTTCTTTGAATAATTCAATAGTTGGAATTCCATAATTAATAAATTAAGTAATCATTAGCTTGTTTGAATGATTCCTGGTAAGGAACTGAAACCTGTTACAAAAGGAGTATCCCTGGTCTCTTTGACAAGAAGGTTGATTTGGCTAGCGGATCTTATTCCTTATACAGAGGAGGAAAGGAGCTTGTGAGTAAGCCGTCAGAGCCCTGCTGACTTTACCAGATGCGAAGACAGAACATAATATTAAGTCTTAATTTTAGGGCTTAAACCATAATCACTTCTGCTTATATTTCTTAGCCCACAAAGGTTACATGGAAAATTGAATCAAGTGACAAAAAATAACTTAAAGATCATTTGTCATTTTAAGCCAGTGGATTCCACACTTCCATTTCTGTTCATTAACACTTTAGTTGAATGGTATCTCATCTAAACATCATCATCTACAACAAAGATGGAATCAGAAATCAGATCCAACAGGCTGAAAGCAGGATACAGGTCTGGGCATCCCACTGTCTCCTCATCCACTGACATTTGCCCAATCCTGTGTTTTACCAATGAAAACATTGAAGACGAGAGAGCGGGTAGTGACTAACAAGCTAAACAGTAAAGTTCACATCTTCTGGTAGGAACACATATTTCTAAGCTGGAAGTAACAAATTCCATGGTGAAAAAATACAGAGAGACAAAATGAGGCCAGTTATCCTAGGACAACGAGGGGGGCAAAGGAAGAGGAGGGATGATGGTAAAAGAGAAAAGATGGTAATAATTATGGAGATCAGAGGAAAGAAAGCAGAAAGGCAGACAGGAGGCAGCAAGGCCAATTCAGACGTTTACCATGCTGATGACTTTCAAACTCTCTGTCCAGCCAGAGCTCTGAGCTTCAGACTTGTGAATCCAACTGCCTGGCTTAACATCTGACCTGAAGCCTGCTGACATCTTAGTCTTGTTAAGTCCAAAACAGAAGTCTTAGTCCCTCACCATCCTCACCCTACTTCTCCTTAGTCTTCTCGACCTCACCAGGTTGTATCATCTCAAGTTAAATATATAAATATATAAATGTTAGTCAGTGACTCTTTTTTTTTTTTTTAATTTTTTTCCCTTCTGCTCCATAGCCAATCCATTAGCATGACCTATTGGCCCACCTTCTAATTATATCCAAATTTTGAGTTCTTCTCACACCACCCTGTCCTGGAACACTATAATGGTCTCTTGTTTGCTCTCTCTGCTTCTTTTTTGGTTACCACAATCCATTTTCTTCCCAGCAGCCTAAGTGACCTCTATACAACATAAATCAAATTATATCACCTCTCTGACTAAAGTTCTCTAGTAATTTTCTATCAGTTCATAGAATAAAGTCCTAACTCTATCTTAACTTACAAGGCCCCACTTTCTTGAGCCCCAGCCTACCTCTCATAGCTTATGTCCTACCACTGGCCAACTAATCCATTCTGCTGATGCATCTTCTACCATACTGACCTTCTCTAAATTCCTAGGACATATCAAGATTGTATTGCTGTATAGGCTCACACACTAGGCTTTCATGAGATCTTACCCTTCTTATCCTTCCCATCATCCACTCATTCAACTAATGTTTATTCCAGTTCTAAAAACTATAGCAGGTACTGTTTTCTTATCTGAAATGTCTCTTCCTCAAAAAGGCCTTCTTTGAATCTTGCCATCACTTCAATCATTTTTATCTCCTCATTTTGCTTTATTATTATTATTATTATTATTATTATTATTATTATTATGGCATTTATCACCACATAAAAATATATTCCTTTTTTTTTTTACTTTTTCTTTTATCAACTGTAAAATATGTTGTAGGAGCATAAAATAATCCAATGTTGAGCAACTCACAATGGGGGAAGAGAAGAATTTCAATATTTAAATTATGCTTAAATATGCCAGTATAACCAGATAAAAAGTGTATGTTTGGTGTGTCACAAAATGATGGAATTATTGTGGATTAAGAAGTAGGGGGCAGCATTTGGCCCAGGGCGCGATCCTGGAGACCCGGGATCGAGTCCCACGTCGGGCTCCCCGTGCATGGAGCCTGCTTCTCCCTCTGCCTGTGTCTTTGCCTCTCTCTCTCTCTCTCTCTCTCTCTCTCTCTGTGACTATCATAAATAAATTAAAAAAAAGAAGAAGAAGTAGGGGGCAGCAATCAATTTACTGAGCTAGGTAACATTACTTGCCATAGTTTACATCCTACATGAGCAATAAAAGGGATAAACTAATCAAATATAAGGAAATATAAAAACATTGAGGTAATTCTCAACATCCTCGGATCAGTAGCTGAAAAAGAGTGGTTTACTTCATTCATCCTCAGACCTAGCTGTAAATCAAAATCTTTTTTTTTTTTTTTGTAAATCAAAATCTTTTGAGGATTATTTTTACACATGCAGATTCATTAGCCATACCTCTTGAAATTCTGAATCTCTAGGGCTATGATGGAGCCTAGGAATCTGAATGTTTTATCAAACTTCTCCATGGAGTTCTGATGATCAGCCTCATTTGGAAAACTTTGGACAAGTTATTTACTTGTATTATGTTTTTCTAGACTAACCAAGCGTTTGAATAAACTTGCAAAATGGATTGCTTTGAGTTTGAGCTTGGACAATATTGATCTGGAACTTCATTTTTTCCCCCATAGCAATATAAGGAACCTTAAATTCAGAGCTATAGAGAATCTCTAGGTTATGTTAGATCCATGGAGGCAAAGTGAAATCCTTGGTTATTCCTCTTGTAAATATTTGTCTTTTCCAAAATAATTTTATAAGCAAAAAATAAGCACAAAGCAGCAGCTTCAAATGATTGAAGCTGCTCCACTACTGAAATAGTGAATTGTGGAAAGCTGCACACTAGCACCCATCTTCCTATTTCCCATCACAGAAAACTGACCCCTTAGGTAAACCCTGTCCTTGATCAGTATCCACCAACTTTGAAACACCAGTTCATTTGATGATATTCTGAGATGTGTCAGCAACAGTTACTGTGATTAAATACATTTAATGAGTAGAAGTATCCCCAGGAAACGAAATAGGACAAAATTCTCATACGATATTCCTTTTCTAACTGGGATTTTATTCTCCTTTGGAAGGGGATAAAAATGCAAAATAAAATTCCCTAGCCTATAGCATGCTAGCTTTTGTTGTCCTGGACTTTTTCATGCCCCAGTGACACTTGCTGATTATATTTACAGGGCACAAGTGATTTTGAACTCACAGTACATTTGGGAAGTAAACCTAATGGGCATGCAAACAGCTAATTGTAGTGTCAGGGAAATTAACTCAGTACATTTCCAATCTTAAAACTCAAGTTTTCTCAACAAAGGATTGGCACAGAAGTAGAAGAATTTGAGTCTAATGGGACTTGGATGAAAAGTTTATATTACCACAAGATGGAAAGAAATATTTTTTTCTTAAGTTACCTAGATATTTTATTTGAAGCCAGATTATTCCCAATTCTAAATATGTACTATAAATCCAGATTACAGGGATGCCTGGATGGCTCAGCAGTTGAGCATCTGCCTTCTGCCCAGGGCGTGATCCTGGAGTCCCAGAATCGAGTCCCACATTGGGCTTCCTGCAGAGCCTGTTTCCCTCTCTGCCCATGTCTCTGCCTCTCTGTCTCTCTCTGTGTCTCTCATGAATAATTAAATAAATAAAATCTTAAAAAAATATAAAAAAATCCAGATTACAGTTGTGGTCTAGGTGCCATGGTGGGAGTAGGATGCAGAAGTTTAATTGCAATGAGTCCTCTTTGGCAAAATATTGTCTTAAGCCATCAGCAAAAGCTGACCAGTTGAACAAGTTTGCATAGACCTGCTAGTCTATCTGAAATGCAAATGCTGCCAGTCTGCTCTTCTATGAATTAATTTTAGGTGGGAAGAAGCACTGCTAGAAGCTGGAAGCTCTTCTGTTTCTGTATAATATATGCAAATACTTTAAAACTCATTCCTCAGTTCAGAAGGCAGCAAATGAAAACCATCCCTGTAATTCTTCACTCTAGTCTTAGGCATGGAACAATGGGAACTGTTTTTCCCTCATAGTTCTACATTCCTCTTTGGAATTTCATCACTCACCTCACCAAGATTCTTTAGGACAAAAATAAGCTTCCCAAAGAAAATTCCACTGGCTTCATCCCGCGTTTGCTTTTGATACGTCAAAAAATGAAACACATTTGTATGCCGCTATATAATTAATAAAAGGCCCAGTAGAAAAACTGACAGAAAATCTAAATAAATACATGAAATAACAAAAGACATCCTTTCATAGAATAAACACAAATGAGCTGTCAATAGGAGAGTATTAGAAATGACAGAATAATCTCAGGCAAAATAAAGCCCCTTAGCTACTATATCAATTATTGGGAAATGAGATAGAAGAAATGGAATAGAACAGGCTGAAAAATAACTATAATACAAGGTGGCAAATGCCATAAAAAGATGGCAAGAGAGTACTGGAGGTGTTTAGAGACAAAAAAAGCCCCCATTCTTGCCTTGGAAGTTTACTGAAAGAGGTAACATTTAAGATAAACTTTGAGCAGTACATAAGACTTGGCTATGTGGAGTTGAGGGTGGGTAAGAATGATTCAAGCTAAGGCATAGCATAATCAAAGGCATTAAATGAAGTAAATGGAGAGAGTATATAAAGAATAGTAAATAACAATAGTCCCTTTGTTTTGTTTTTGTTTTTGGTCTTAGAGAATGAATAAGACCGACTTGACACTAGAGTAAACCTTGGAGTTTGAGGCCACAGGAGTCAGCCTGTAGCCTGACCCCATGGAGGCCAGCCTGGAGACTGAGGCTACAGGGGCTGTCCTGGAACTCAGATAGACCAAAAATCTGGGCCTTTGTAAGCCAGTCTAGGTCTAGGTCCAAGGGGTACTGGCCTGCCATTTGGGTGGACCAGGACCCAATGTTCATGGGAGTCTCCTGGGGCTGTGGGACCTCATGTGGGTGTGATGCTGAGGTCTGTGGTAAAGGGGGTTGCTTACTTTATGGTCCTTTCCCCATGGAAAGGACATTTTTTCTCTCCCTTGACATACTTGGCCTTGAGGGAAGGGTGGTGGAGATAACATGAAACTTTCTTTCCTATCTTCCTTATTATTTCTTTTCTTATTTCTATCCTTCTCTCAGGTGCTATAATCCTCACCTGGAATCCTTGGTGCTTGAGAAGCATGTTTTCTTTCTTTCTTTCTTTCTTTCTTTCTTTCTTTCTTTCTTTCTTTCTTTCTTTCTTTCTTTCTTTCTTTCTTCTTTCTTTCTTCTTTTTCTTTCACCGTGTAGATAGTGGTTCAGATTGCTGATTCTGGGAGGGGATAAGTGCTAGAAATTTCTACACTGCCATCTTGCTCGTTTTTAATTTTGAAGGAGACTGATTCATCTGTTTCTCTCTCTTGTACTTTTTATGTTCTAAGAAAGCTTTGCCTTCCCCAAATTTATGAGGACTTAATCCCTGTTTTCTTCTAAGAGTTTTATAGTTTTAGATCTATGATTTATTTTGAATTAATTTGGGTGTGTGGTGAGGTCCAATTGCATTCTTTTGCATGTGGATATCCAGTTGTTCAGTGTTATTTGTTGGAAATACTATTATTTTCATTTAATAATCTTGGCAGCATTGTTGAAATCAATTGACCAAAAATAGTTTTATATTTGGACTCTCAATTCTATTCAATTGATCTATATGTCTATCTTTATGCTAATGTCACTATGTCTTGATTACTGTAGCTTTGTAGTACATTTTAAAATTGAGAAGTATGATTCCTCCTACTTGGTTCAATTTTCTTTTAAAGATTTTGTGAGAGACAGAGAGAGAGAGAAGCAGAAACACAGGCAGAGGAAGAAGCAGGCTCCATGCAGGGATCCCAATGTAGGACTCGACCCCAGGACTCCAGGATCATACCCTGGGCTGAAGGCAGGCGATAAACCGCTGAGCCACCCAGGGATCCCTCTGTTCATTTTTAAGATTGCTTGGCTATTCTTGGTCCCTTAAATTTTTACATACATTTAGGATCAGCTTGCTAATTTCCATAAAAAGTCCAACTGAGATTTTGATAAGGATCATACTGAAACTATAGATAAAATTGGGGAGTATTTCTTTTTTTTTAAATAATTTTTATTGGTGTTCAATTTACCAACATACAGAATAACACCCAGTGCTCATCAAGTGTCCCCCTCAGTGCCCGTCACCCATTCACCCCCACCCCCCACCCTCCTCCCCTTCCACCACCCCTAGTTCATTTCCCAGAGTTAGGTGTCGTCTTTATGTTCTGTCTCCCTTCCTGATATTTCCCACACATTTCTTCTCCCTTCCTTTATATTCCCTTTCACTATTATTTATATTCCCCAAATGAATGAGAACATACACTGTTTGTCCTTCTCCGATTGACTTACTTCACTCAGCATAATACCCTCCAGTTCCATCCACGTCGAAGCAAATGGTGGGTATTTGTCGTTTCTAATTGCTGAGTAATATCCCATTGTATACATAGACCACATCTTCTTTATCCATTCATCTTTCGATGGACACCGAGGCTCCTTCCACAGTTTGGCTATTGTGGCCATTGCTGATAGAAACATCGGGGTGCAGGTGTCCCGACGTTTCATTGCATCTGAATCTTTGGGGTAAATCCCCAACAGTGCAATTGCTGGGTCGTAGGGCAGGTCTATTTTTAACTCTTTGAGGAACCTCCACACAGTTTTCCAGAGTGGCTGCACCAGTTCACATTCCCACCAACACTGCAAGAGGGTTCCCCTTTCTCGGCATCCTCTCCAACATTTGTTGCTTCCTGCCTTGTTAATTTTCCCCATTCTCACTGGTGTGAGGTGGTATCTCATTGTGGTTTTGATTTGTATTTCCCTGATGGCAAGTGATGCAGAGCATTTTCTCATGTGCATGTTGGCCATGTCCATGTCTTCCTCTGTGAGATTTCTCTTCATGTCTTTTGCCCATTTCATGATTGGATTGTTTGTTTCTTTGGTGTTGAGTTTAATAAGTTCTTTATAGATTTTGGAAACTAGCCCTTTATCTGATACGTCATTTGCAAATATCTTCTCCCATTCTGTATGTTGTCTTTTAGTTTTGTTGACTGTATCCTTTGCTGTGCAAAAGCTTCTTATCTTGATGAAGTCCGAATAGTTCATTTTTGCCTTTATTTCTCTTGCCTTCGTGGATGTATCCTGCAAGAAGTTACTGTGGCCAAGTTCAGAAAGGGTGTTGCCTGTGTTCTCCTCTAGGATTTTGATGGAATCTTGTCTCACATTTAGATCTTTCATCCATTTTGAATTTATCTTTGTGTGTGGTGAAAGAGAGTGGTCTAGTTTCATTCTTCTGCATGTGGATGTTCAATTTTCCCGACACCATTTATTGAAGAGACTGTCTTTCTTCCAGTGGATAGTCTTTCCTCCTTTATCGAATATTAGTTGACCATAAAGTTCAGGGTCCACTTCTGGGTTCTCTATTCTGTTCCATTGATCTATGTGTCTGTTTTTGTGCCAGTACCACACTGTCTTGATGACCACAGCTTTGTAGTACAACCTGAAATCTGTTGGGGAGTATTTCTGTCTTAATATTAAATCTTCTAATCCATGAACATGAGATATCTTTCCATTTATTTCAACTTCTTTCATTTTATTCAACATGTTGGCTAATTTTCAGAGTTCATATTTTGTGCTTTCATATTTTGTGCTTTTATGCATTATAAATGAAATTATTTTCTTAGTTTTACTTTCAAGTTGTATTACTATTATATAGAAATACAATTGGTTTTTGTACATTGGTCTTGTATTGTGCAACCTTGCTGAACTTGTTTATTTGTTCTAATAGTTTTTTAGTGGATTCCTTAGGATTTTCTATCTACAAAATTATGTTATCTGTGTATAGAGATAGTTTTGCTTTATTTCCAATCCGGATGCTTTTTATATATTTTTCATGCCTTATTGCCCTGAACTTGCAGTAAAACATTTAACAGATGTGGCAACAATGTCTTGTTTGTGATCTTAGGGGGGAAACATTAATTTTCTTACCATTAAATGTGATGTTAATTGTGTTTTTTTTTTCATAGATGCCTTTTATTAGGTTGAGGAAATTCTACCACATATTATTTTATAACAAAAATTATTTGAAAAAGAAGTATACAAATGAATAAATACTTGATAAATAGAATTGAATTTCATGGCTTCACCGTCAGAGCAGATCTTAGGTATGATATCAAACTTGACCTAAAATAATTTTTTTAAAAAAGGAACCAGTTGAATTCATAGTCTTTTGAGAAAGAAGGTTGAAAACTTTAAGGCTTTCACTTCACCCAATTTTTTATGTTTCCTTCTAACCAGCCCATTACCTCTTTTATTCCTCTGTTACCCTGATCTTCATTCTGGCTATAATAATTTTTAATGATATAATCTTGTCTCTAATGATGACTCTAATGCTAATGCCCAGCACTTTCCTCTACATCATTCATTATCGAAGTCTGATAAGCTCCAGGTGAAGAAACAAGGCAATTTCTTTTGAAAGGAGTATTAGCTATTAATGAGGCTTAACCATTTCAGGAAATGATGAAGACTTGATCAAATAAAAATCCCAAGGAGACTATCCTCCAGTAGTTTCTTGCATCTCCTACTAACAATGCAAGTTCAATTAATAGAAAAGTTACACTGGTAGACAACATTGAAACATCAGCTCATTTTAGATGAATCGTATTGTTAAAAATACATCTACTTTTATAAAGGGTGGGAGGTTGGAGAGCTGCTGCATCACAAAATTGTTTAAGGTCAATTGGCTTACCTGTCTATCTATCCACACACATATATATACAATATACACAATATAATATATATACATATATATTCCATATATATTTTCCAAATACATATATATATTTGCCAAATACATATATTTACCAAATATATATGTATACATATACTTATATATGTGTGTATATATATATATATATATATATATATATATGCATATTTGCCTCTAGACCCTCTAGGCCCTGAAGCTCATAATTTCTTCCATATTTCCAATTTATCTGGCCTACTCAATAAAAAGAAACCATCATTTTTTGTACTTCAAATTCTATTTGAAATATTTTGCAAGTTTCACTGGGATGCACTGTAAGAGAGATCCTGAATGAAATGCTTTGGCAATGGGAGATTGGAATGAACAGGGGATGTCTATCTTTTTAATATCAAATTGTTTTGTTTTCTTCCTAAATTAAATATAGAGCTTTATGAGAGTGTTCTACTAAATATGTTTTGTGTTTTGTTACTTTTTGGATTGTTAATTAAATTCAGAGTGAACCTGTAGATGATTTTTAGTGAATTACATTTGAAGTTTGGATTAGTGAAATAGAAATCATGATTTTCATGATGGACATTTTAGCAGATAACAAATTTCACCTTTTTATTTTGTTCTAGCCAAGATTAGCAATGATACCTAGTCAAATAACTTATTTCCAAGTAAGACTCATGTAACATTCTAATATTAGGTTATAAAAAAAAGAATATAGTTTTGGAAAATTGGGATTTTCTCCCTGAATAACAACAAAAAGCTCTCTCTCTCTCTCTCTCACTTTTTTTTTTTTTTTTCGGTAAACGTCTAGAAAATCCCCAAACAATGTCATAGTTGGCTAAGAAAAAGTAAGTAGATTTTTTAACATAAATATGCAAGAGTTGAAGGGGTAGCAATCCTAACTTACATTTGATATATGTATATGCAGCTGTGGTTCTACAGTATATGCAGGCCTTAGCAACAAAGCAAGGAAGGCTGCTTTCAAGGTGGATTAGAATTTTTTTTTTAATGTAAGAACAGGGATTCCTAAGCAAGTGATCCTTGGATAAGATTTAAAGAGCTTATGAAATTAGACAATAAAATCAGTATATTATTTCACCAATTATAACTAACATTTTCTTCAGTTATGAATTGAAGGTAGTAATCCTCAGAAGCAGTAACAAAATCTGTGACCATGATGAAATAGGAAATGCAGATTTTTTAATAGCACTTTATGTTTGCAGATATCTTGAAATATTTTTATTTACTACTTTGAAATTATAGCAACAATGTGACTTGGCAATAAATCTTTCATGTAAAATAATGATGAAGAAGCATATGCAATATATACTACAAATTTAGCTTTTTAAACATATTTTGATAACTACTGCAATTTAATATTTGTAATTACATGTTTTATTTAAAGTAATGTAAAAATATTTATCTGGAAGTGGTCTGTTGGTATTACCAGACTGCCCAGGGGCCCCATAGAATGTGCATAATAACTTCCGATGTATAGGGAATAGGAAAAGAAGCTGTTTACTTGTGCTCCTTGTCTGGACAAAAGGAATCTGCCACACATTCTACCTTAGGTCATCTAGCAAACATCTACCTGGCCTTGTTCTCTCTTTGTATCTTTCCTTTGACAGTTCCAGATGATAATAGACAGTTAATTGAGGATCAGTTTTAAGATCTAGGGTCTATTTTAATCAGAGAGATTCTCACGTTAAAAAACAAACAAACAAAAAAACCGAAAAACAGAAAATTAACCCCAGCTTGAACAGAAAGAAAAATGAATACCTTACAAGCCTTGAGATGGAATACATTTAGAAGGGACCTGTGAAAGCTTTGTCTCTGCTTCTCTAACACTGTGGGCTCTTCCCTCTTTTCTGTGTGTGCTTCAACACAGAAAGCTGATGGCAGGAGGACTCCAGTGATTCTGGTCATTGTGTGCAGAAACTACGATGTCCAGGGCAAGTATAAAAGGAGGGTCTTCGGGATCCCTGGGTGGCGCAGCGGTTTGGCACCTGGTTTTGGCCCAGGGCGCCATCCTGGAGACCCGGGATCGAATCCCACATCAGGCTCCCGGTGCATGGAGCCTGCTTCTCCCGCCGCCTGTGTCTTTGCCTCTCTCTCTCTCTGTGACTATCATAAATAAATAAAAAATTTAAAAAAAAATAAATGCCAAAAGGAGGGTCTTCTATGTTTACTACTTTGAAGCAAGAAAATATTTCTGAAATCCTCTCATAATGGTTTCCTTCATGTCTCATTGGCCAGGAATCAATCATATTTCTATATCTAAAATAATCATTGACAAAGTGACTCTGATCCCCATGATTGGCTTTTGAGGGCAGAATGGATATTGTAGATTCAACCTCTAAGACCTAGTAGGTACCCATCTCACTCAATCTCTTTTTACTAGGGACAACCATTGCAATTTTAATTTCAGATGAATATAATGCAATACTTTTATGAGGGTGGCAAATAATTAAAAAAATTAAACAGATAAATACAGAGTGCTGCAAATCTAAAATATTTATCAAATTTCCTTCCTTTGCACTCAGTTCACTTAATCTTTGGGCAAATGTCTTAGTCATTAAAATCTCTAGCCGCTAGATGAGAATGACAATGTGAACCGATTGGTGACCTCATAGATATGCTCTGAAGGTGAATGTCACATTCTGAAGACAGACTGAAGTCCTCTAAAAACAATGCCAAGTCTCTCACTGTTTAACTTGGCACACAAATTTTGCTGACAGAGGAACTTCCAAAACTGGCCAAGTAAAATCTAAGGCTCATCTTGGAGTATTGTGTCAGAATTCCCAGTTTTCAACACCATGGAATTTCTCCAGTTTTCACATACTTTATGTAATTATAATAAATATCTCAGCAATTAAGGGGTAAAAAGAAGAATCCAGATTTAATTGACAAAACTGAAATGTAAGCTCCAAAGCATTTGAAATTTTTAATTTGAGAGTAAAAGCCAGGGTTTTTATGAAGTTCTGACCCACCATGGACTCTAAACCTCTTTACTCAGAAAGCAAAACTTGAATGAGAAATATAGTTATTGTGCATAGCTATCTGCAAACTTCAATAGAAAAAAGTAAGATATTTGTTTTTAGGAATAAATTAGAGAAATCTCTGTCTTAAACAAACAGAAAATAGAATGGACATATGGAAAGTGCACCCCGAGGAGACTTCCTATAGAAGAGTCAGTGAAGTGGCACTGAAATGTCCCAGAGTTTTGCTTGAAGCTGGAGTAGGGATGTACATGTAGCTCAAGTGAGAGACCCTATGTTGTCTGCCATGGGAATAAATGGCAAACTTATGGAAAAGAGGTTGCACTGTCTTTTCTCTGGACTTTAGTAATGCTGAGTCCTAGGTATTAGACCTGGCTTTGGCCTTGTCTCTTGATGGTTGTGACAGGTTACAAGCCAATTAATGCAACTCAGAAGTCCTCATCCATCTAGCTAAACTCTTCCTTTATGTTGCTCCATAGCGGGCCAATAGGAGAGCTGAGGAGAGAGGAGCTTATGTTCTGGAGATGTGTGATGGTGTTTCAGTTTCTGTGTCCTTAGTATTCTTCTCTTTGTCTCATTCTCTAAGCCCTACTTTTATCACCTGCCATTTCTCCTCAGAAAACCTCCTCACTCCCTGCCAGTTTAGGTTGGGTGATGCTTTTCCAGGCTCTCATAACACTTTCTATGATCCTTTAACAGTGTTTATGTGGCCTTGTTCAGAATTTATCTATTATTTGTGTATCTCTCTCATATCAGCATGTGATCTCTTCCAATCTCTGTATCCAGCTCCTAACAGAGTTCCCAGCACATTTTAAGTGCCCAAATAATGTGTAATGTAATTGAATAGGGATTGCCAAAATAATAAAATGAAGTGACATCATTTTCCCAGGAATGTTCTTAGTGCCCCCCAACCTATTTACCTGCCTTCTTCCACTCTATAAGGGACATCAATCAAAATGTTTTGGTAACATGCTTTAGTGTTCTGCCTTAGGCACTTGTATGGAGTTTTCGATAAGAATCAGAAAAACAAAATGAAAAATCTAATATTTCAGCCCAAAATGCATCAGTAAATCCATCAGGCTATTAATATGCACCTAGCATGATAACCAGGCTTCAATATTAAATATGATTATGATTTTTATTCATTCTAAGGTCATTGGTATCAATCTCTTAATAAATCGAGTCAAATTTAGTATATATCAAAGAACATGATTAATACTAAGGAGACACTATCAACTAATAAAAGCCTCCAAATTTGGGTTTGAGAGAATCTGAGACTAAGAAAATCCAATGAGAGGAAAATTATTTGAAAGATATTTTTAACCTGATGGAAAAAAAGTAGTGAACTAAAATTATACCATCTATTACAATATTTCAAATTCAAACATTCCAGTTCCTTTTCAAAGAAAGGAACTAAAAATGCAACCATCCCTTTAAAGAGTGAAAGGTATGAGATACTTTAATCCTTCCATGTCAGTTAGTCTCCACTCTAGCCTGAATAGAAGGCAGGACATTGAGCCATTAAGAAGGGTTCTGGGGCAGCTCGGGTGGCTCAGCGGTTTAGTACCGCCTTCAGCCCAGGGCGTGATCCTGGAGACCCAGAAGTGAGTCCCGTGTCCGGCTCCCTGCATGGAGCCTGCTTCTCCCTCTGCCTGTGTCTCTGCTTCTTTCTCTCTCTCTCTCTCTCTCTCTCTCTCTCTCTTTGTCTGTCTCTCATGAATAAATAAATAAAATCTTTAAAAAAAGAGGGGTTCTGTGATGGTTTTAGGATGTGAAGGGAAAAGGCTTTGATGTGAGTAATCAGGAACTCCTTGAAGCAATATTGGCACTATGTTCTAGAAGAGATGCCCACAGAATGCAGGGAAATCATGGTAGCTGCACTGAAGGGAGAAAAGAGAGCCTAGATAAGACAAAGATATTTGAGGCTCTTCAACATGTGGGCTTCCCATTCTCCTTCCTTTTGTCTGAGCAAAAGGGCAGAAGCCACTCATGGTGCTCAAGTCTTAAAAGCTGTCCTTTCTGGCTGAGACTATTTTAAATAGACACATCTGAGATGTGTCTACTTTGTTTAGAGGACTACTTTCAGCTGGCAAAACAATTCATGAGGATAATATAATAGCTTAAACTTCTACCTATTGCAAAACTTTTGAGCCATGGATTTTAATACATCCTTAATCAAATGATATGGTTAATAAGGGAGCTGTCTAGAAAGCCAGAGAGAGTGCTGTATTTGAGCATAAAATAATTCTTTACAACAGGGAGCAGCAAGATAAGGTACATTCATCCAAGGTGTTGCTCAATGTATTCCATTGGGAAGAAAATGTAAACATTTTAATTTATATTTCTTATGTATGTTATTCTTTTAAATTCATTTCATAGTACATAATTTATTGATATAATAGGGTACATTTAAGATTTATAAGCAAATAAATTTTTATTTATTAGGGTTGCATTTGCTACACTTTTTGGGTATTTTTATTTTATTTTCCTGATAATGATGTTCATTGTTCCATTCAAACCTTGCCATTTTGATGGTTTACCTATATTATCTTAATGCAGAAGATTTTCCCATTATAATCCAACTTCTCTGGAGCCTCTGGACCTGGCTGCTTCTGCTTCATTTCAATAAGTGTTTAGGGTCTTAGGCACATGGTTATGAGGATTGTTTTCATTCTTGCATAGAAAGAACATGTGGGGGATCCCTGGGTGGCTCAGTGGTTTGGTGCCTGCCTTCAACCCAGGGTGTGATCCTGGAGTCCCTGGATCGAGTCCTGCGTCAGGCTCCCTGCATGGAGCTTGCTTCTCCCTCTGCCTATGTCTCTGCCTCTCTCTCTCTCTCTCTCTCTCCCTGTCTCTCATGAATAAATAAATAAAATCTTTAAAAACAAGAACATGTGGCTGACTGAACTAAGATATCTCCATTCTTCATGAATTATCAGTCCACCAATGTTGATCTCTATGGACATTCTGCAAGTTACATATTGAGCACTGGTGAAGTGGTTATGCTTTGTACTGCATTGCCTATAGATGCTTGGTGCATTTCCTCTTTACTATTATTATTTTCTTCTCTGCTCACTTAAAGCTATCAGCTGAAGTGACAATATTCCCCTGGTAAAGAATCCCTACTCTGTCTTAATCAGCATAGGAAATATAGTTACAACCATTAAAAGCAAAACTTAATTATTATAAAAATATACATTCAGGGGATCCCTGGGTGGCGCAGCGGTTTGGCGCCTGCCTTTGGCCCAGGGCGCGATCCTGGAGACCCGGGATCGAATCCCACGTCGGGCTCCCGGTGCATGGAGCCTGCTTCTCCCTCCGCCTGTGTCTCTGCCTCTCTCTCTCTCTCTGTGACTATCATAAACAAATAAAAAATTAAAAAAAAAAAATTAAAAAAAAAATATACATTCAATCATTGTTAGAAAAATCCCAGAGTCAAATTATAGAAGTACAGCATGGAGATATGGAATCCAATTTCTAAAGGGCAGAAATGTATCATGACAAAGCAAGAGGAAAGCTCGCTGACTATTAAAAATAGAGCACATTGGAATATTGAGAGAGCTCTCAAATTCAAATTCCTGTACTGCCAGTGTTTTATAAAATATTTTCTATAAACTATATTAACGGTTACTTGAACATATTTTCCAGTGACTTTAGGTTGATGAGATGGTTAGGATAACTTTAAAAAAGGTAAAGCCTCATCTGGGCCATAGACTGTGTCCAGCTAAACATCAAGACCACAAGAACATGGCATTTCTATCCTAGCTCAAAATCCACCTTTCAAATTACACTCATAGGAAGAGAAAAGAAAAAAATAAAACCGTCTTTTCCTTTGCACTCCTTTTAGTGACAATGAATGGAATAAATAGTGTCAGGAGAAAGGGGAGAAATCAAACTGCTGCAAAGATTTTCCCCTTTATTTAATGATAATTGTTTTGGGACAACACTTTACCTATCCTCCTTATAAGTTCTTAGCATCTAGGGAAATTCAGCTTGGGTTCTGTCCTATGTCCAGCTTTAAGATATTATGTAAGTGTGGAAAATCTATAGCTATTACTAAAATTGGTGTGACCCGATGCACAGGCTTGAAATTCAAATATGATCACAACACAGTTGTTTTATTTCCAATGATTAAAATGCAGGCTGGTGAAAATTTAACAAATTAAATATTTAATAAATTTAAATATTAAAAAATTAAAAATTCACCTGCATATACTTATCCAAAGAAAAATGTGAGATATCAACTTAAAGATCATTGTCAGGCAGCTGGAGATTTTTTTAGAAGGGTGATGGAGGTTTCTGATACTCTCTTTCCTACTCTTGTACATGTTTTACATTTTTCATAATAATATGTTTTTAAACATTAAATATCAGGAGCAGTTCTGCCAGTTATTATACTCAATGAGCTGTTCTCCAGAAGAAGCATCAGCTATTTCCTTAGTGGGTTTCATTTCCTGTCTGCTTTCAGAGTGAAAGCATCTTCCTATATAAAGAGTGAATATAGGATTCTATGGTATGTATTTTTCATGCAACATGGATGCCAAATGAAAGTTAACATCTTCATGTAATGCTCAAGTAAAACACTTCAGTTTGTTCCAGTGCTAGAGATAATATATTTATATTAAGCACTGGAGGAAAAATGAACTTTGTTGCACTAAATGAGAGAGAATTTCGAGGTGGTCTCTTCAAAGAGATTTTCAAGGCAATTTCACTATGGACAAGACCATAGATTCCTTTTGGTGAAGCGTCATTCTCCCATGTCCATGCCAATTATCCATAAAATGCTTTGCATCATTCTTCCAGAATCCAAAGAGATTAAGAATCTCATTAATCTCTAATATTATTCTGGCTTCATAAGGTCCCACAATGTCATTTCTGAAAACATGTTCTTGGGACACCTGGGTGGCTCAGCAGTTGACCGTCTGCCTTCAGCTCAGGGAGTGATCCCAGGATCTGAGATTGAGTCCCACATCAGGCTCCTTGTGGGAAGTCTGCTTCTCCCTCTGCCTGTGTCTCTGCCTCTCTCTTTCTCTCTCTCTATCTCTCTCATATATAAAATAAATAAAATCTTAAAAAAAGAAGAAGAAGAAGAAAGAAAACCTGTTTTGTACAGTCCACAGCTATTGTTTCCGGAGTCCTAAGTGTTTTTTACCCTCCTTTTCTTCCATGTAATTCAAATCCCTTCCTCCCAAGAAATTCCCTCACTCTAATTGAATAATTTTAACCACTAACAATAATTTTGAGACTGTCTTAGTCACTAATGGTTGGATAGAAGAAAAGAATTGAAAGGATGGGAGGACACTGGTTTTGTGCTTTATAGTTTTCAGAGTCTGAAAACAATCTCCTGTTTCTTTCCTGGAGCAAGGCCCTAGGCCTGAAATAACTAACGAGGCTCCAGAGTTCATTTGAATTAAGAGTAAACAAAATTATTCTTTAATCTCTGCAGTGAACCGAACCATTTCAAACCCAAATTGGTTGCAACTATTAAGAAGAGACAAATGAAACAAGAGAATGAGAAAGGCAAAGACTTAGGGTCATCTGCTGTGGTCCCCAAGGATACAGCCTGAAAATGCCTGAGAGCTTTGGGAGGTAGAGAGACTTGCCCTGAAAATTTATGGCCAAAATATTAATATCTTTGCATAAATGGTCCATTCTAATGCAATTCAAAATATCATTTTATGTTGTACCTAAAAGAGGCCAAGGAGTAAAGAAGGAACAGACCTCAGTCAAAAGTGGGATTGGACACATCATTGGTAGCCTGTTCATTGTATTTCCTTGACCATCCGTCTCCTTCCTAAGTTATTTTGACTATTGAGATATCTTGGGCTGGTACATTATGAGTATCTTTAGAACCAGTTTTCAAATTGATGAAATGTATGCTTATGTGTTTTTGTCTAAGTAGACCTATTTTAAAATTCCAAAACTTCTGTCACTTACTAGGTGTTATCTTTTTTAAAAAAATATTTTATTTATTTATTTGGGAGAAAGAGAGAAAGAGCATAAGTAGGGGGAGGGGAAGAAGGTGAAGGACAAGCAGACTCCCCACCTAGCAGGGAGCTAGACTCTAGGCTCTAAGCCAGGACCCTGAGATCACAACCTGAGCTGAAGTGAGATGCTTAACTGACAGAGCTACCCAAGCCCCCCTACTAGGTGTTATTTTAATTCATTACTTAATCCCTTTTTGTTTTTAAAACAAAGAGCAAAATACATATACCAATGTTTGATAGGAGGCTTAATTTGAAGAAAACTCATGAAGTGGTTTAACTCATAGACCACACTCAGGAAATCTTTCCTGTTGGACTTGTAACACTTTAATTCATAAGGCATCAGAACCTATCCTCCATCCTCACCTCAATTTCCTTAATTTCTTAAAATGTAAATTTGAAAAATGAGCAGTCTTCTATCAGTAAAGTTCTAATATAGGAAAAAATGATGAAGAGAAACCTAGTTGCACCTAAAGAAAATAAAGCTATTGGATAAAAGAAGAATCCAGGTGGTTGGATTAATTTAGTCAAGCATTAAATCAAGTCAATAAAAAAGTCATTAGCCAAATAATTTGTTGAGTGATTCATTGGGGTCATGTCATCAAAATAATTCTAAACAGAAGGGTTTTTTTGTTTTGTTTTGTTTTGTTTTGTGAATATCTCACCTTTATCTTTTTTGCTTCTCTTTCTATATTATTTCTCTTGTATTTTGGGAGTAGTTTGAAAATTGTAAAATAATACAAGTTCAATGTAAAACAAATAAACAAAACAAAAATATGTAAAATCAAAAATAAAATCTTCATCTTACTCAGGTATACTCCTTAGAGAGAGCCATAGTAATATTGCGGTGCATTTCCTACAATACTTAGTACACATTTTTAAATCTATTTTTTAACTTAGCAACATGTTTTGATCATCTTTCCAAGTCAGTGTATGAAAAATTACCTTATTCATTTTAACTGCAATGAGTATGACATTTTGAATGTACCCTAACATATTTAACCAATCTTTTTTTTTTCAAAGATTTAATTTACTTATTCATGAGAGACACACAGAGAAAGGCAGAGACATAGGCAGAGGAGAAGCAGGTCCATGCAAGTAGCCCGATGCAGGATTTGATCCCGAGACTCCAGGATCATGCTCTGAGGCGAAGGCAGGTGTTAAACCCCTGAGCCGCCCAGGGATCCCTTAACCAATTTTCTGATTGATGGACATTATCTCACTCTTCTTGATAAAGTTCTACTAAATCAGTTCATTCCATGGGTTTCTGTGTCAGGAAAAGTAAGAATATCCCTGCCAAGGGGATGTCTTTGGGTCTCTGGGAACCAGGAGGCTCCAGTGACACATGAAACACTTAAAACGGAGAAAAGTCTCAAAGGACAATATGAATTAGTCAAGGTACATTTTTGTGGGCTAACCAGCATTTATGTATGCTTGATAATTTTTGGAAACACCTCAAAATTCTATTAAATTTCCTATATATTATCTTTAACTCTTGAAATATGTTTGTTTGTTTCTTTGTTTTTAATATTTTATTTAAGTTCAATTTGCCAGCATAGAGTATAACACCCAGTGCTCACCTCAAGTGCCCTCCCTTAGTTGACACTTGTTTGTAAAGAAAAGAAAAGAAAAGAAAAGAAAGAAAGAAAGAAAGAAAGAAAGAAAGAAAGAAAGAAAGAAAAGAAAGAAAAGGAAAGGAAAACTTGTTTGTGATCTGTCTCCCATTCTGCCTCAGCTCTCACTTCTTTCCCATGGACCCCCAAGTTGCAGCCATCCAAACACTGGCCACCATGCACAGAGGCCATACTTCGCCACACCTTGCCTCTACATATGGTGTACTCTCTGCCATGAGTCCCGCTTGCCCTTACCTCCCTACTGAAATGTCCCATGTCCAAACCCTTTGACTATTGTTTCCTCCATCAATCTCTTCCTTCTCTCATATGACTTCATGAAACACAGCAGTTTTCTCTTTACTTCCATTGCACCATGGACATTTCTCTTTTTGTATCTACTGTAACAATATGTTTAAGTCTGGTTTCTTCTAAGCACAATGGGATTCTTGAGAGCATGAACTGCTTGCTGAGCATTTAGCCTAGTGGCTAACCCAGAGAAGAAACTGCCAAGATGACAGGTGACTTGACTCAAAAGGCAGCTATCTAGAGATCTTCTCATCCTGCACAGGCTATATATCACAGAAGCTGGCAAAGTACTCCTATGGTCTGAAAGTACACATGGATATTTTTATATGATTGTTATTTCAGAAGTTGCCTTTTTTGCTCAAGCTGCCATCACACTGAAAATTATGTCACCCACTCATTACTGTACACAGCTCCCACTGCTAAGTAATGTTCAACTATGTACTGTAGCATCCAGTACAATAGCAAGTTCCATATGGCTCCTCACACATTTACTTTTACATTCATTGGCAATTTAGAATGGCATTGTTCATTATATTTCAGATGTCAGCCTGGCTGGAGCCTATCCAAGGATGTGTACTTAGACTGTCAGAAAGTGAAAGGCTGACATTGGGCATGACTCATTACTGTGCAATAGATGTGAGAGAGCATTTCAGGGGAAAATCAGCTTTAATCAGTGTCAGTAGATGTCGTGTGGTTTTTCTAACACTGATAACAATGCACCAATTCAGAAATGACAGCTGCCGGACATAAGCCATTGTGTCATTTATGTTTCTCCATACCACCAGGCTCCGAACTCTAGTCATTGATCTAATCTGCTTCTGTTTTGGAGGACCAACAGCAATATCTATGAACATACAAGACAAGTCTCCTTTCTAAAAGGTAACGATTACCTTACATGTTTCTAATAACTTATTTTACTTATGTTTAGTACAGCCCTATGAGGTAGATTAATATCATCATCTCTGTTTTGCAGTTGAGGTATCTGAGATTAACTAAAGTTGATAATTAAATGATGTGTCCCACTGAGAATCAGTGAAAGAATCAGGAGGACTTAAACCAAGGTGTTCTGCCTCCATGGATTTCCAGAGGAGTATTCATGAGAGAAAAATTCTGGATCAAATCATTTGAAAATCCAAACTGCAAATAGCCCAAAGAGCTCTAGATAAAGAGTAGCAATCAAAGTAAAGAAATGAAAAGAAGACACTTTACTAAAGTTTTTCATTTTCCTAATATAAGCTTTATAATTCTGGCATTTTAAAATAACTCAAGAAATGGAAGCCATATCTACCTTCCCACAAGTTGCCACAGAAGTGCTTTGACAAATTATCAAGAACTATATATATATTTTTTGCATTTTATTGCTGCCATAGAAATATGCTTGTTCAATTCTTATCAGACTAGCTTTATTGGTAGTTTTCCAGAAGGAAAATACTAAGGATATATCTGTATAATATGCCTTTGCAATTGATAATCAAGCATTTCTTCCAATAGTGCAGAAAGCAAAAAAAAAAGTATTTTTCCCTCAAACAATGGATCCTTTGAGGAAGCCTCAAGGTAGACAAAAACCCAAGGAGTTATAGTGACATGCAACCATACCTTTGCCTCTAGGACATGAGGTAAAGATATGGTTTCTTCTCTCTTCCCTGTAACTTTTTTTTCCTCTCTTCCCTATAACTTTTTTTCTTTTTCTTCCTATTCCTGAATAACCCTGAGATATGGGAAATCTTAAAGTCATTGTTATTCCAAATTATTGTTTTTTTTATTATTTCTTGTGAACATTTTATTTATTCAGGAGAGGCACACAGAGAAAGGCAGAGACACAGGCAGAAGGAGAAGCAGGCTCCATGCAGGGAGTCCAATTCAGGACTCGATCCCAGGACCCCAGGATCACAACCTGAGCCCAAGGCAGACACTCAACCACTGAGCCACTCTGGTGCCCCTTATTTGGATTTTTAAAGACAGATTCATGAGATCCCTGAAGGTCTTCAACTGTAGAGCTGATAGATTCCAGGCTGTCTCAGACTGGTATAGCTCCTTTTTTTCCCAAAATCATTTTTGAAATGCAACAAATAATCCCTGAGAACTTTGGTAAAAACTTGATTTTCACTAGAAGACAGCACAGGTTAAAAATCTATTCCTACAAAGGCATGGCTCACATTTTTTCTTTGTTTCTTTGTTTGTATTAAAATAGGATTAGGAATCAAGCAGATCAAGGTAAGCTTATATAAATAGAGTTGCTTCCTGTCAGCAAAGCATTTGAAGAAGTGGATATTTTTCTTATCTTTAAAACAATATAGAATATTACTCACTGGGTGATTACCTCCAACAAATTAATTTGAAGTAATACTTTCAATTGTGTATTGGTGAGGGGCACCTGGATAGCTAAATCAGTTAAGCATCTGCCTTTGGCTCAGGTGATGATCCCGGGGTTCTAAGATTAAGTTAGGCTCCCTGCACAATCTGCTTCTCCCTCTTCTTCTGATCCTCTTCCCTGCTTGTGCTCTCTCTCAATCTCCCTCCAAATGAATGAATGAATGAATGAATAAATAAATAAATAAATAAATAAATCTTTTTAAAAAATTGTGTATTGATAAGAATTGACTAATTAATGGTAATAAGTTAATAATTACAAGAGAGGATTTCTTTTGAAGTAATGAAATAATTTCTGGGTGCTGGGTAAATGATTGATATTCTCCTCAGTTAATTTTTAAATATTTAAAGTATTTGAAACATAAGGGAATGTATTTAAAATATAAAAAAAATAATTGGATCCCTGTATAGCTTATGGTACTTCTGATAAAGCTTGCAACTGAAGTAAGACACCAAAATTTGGCCTTTTCTTCCCAGAGAACAGGAAAACAGCCAGTCAGTGGGAGAGTCACATAACTGATTTTATCCATGGGATATGAGCAGAAATATGTTTCACTCCGAGGACAAAGGAGTTAAGATGTGAATGTTCTTTCTCCATCTTTTTCTTTCCCCTTCTACTAGTCTGATGAATGCAAGCATGAAGACTTTGAAAGCCATATTTTTACAATGTGTGGAATATGAAGATGTT
The DNA here is from genome assembly GCF_018345385.1 of Vulpes lagopus. Classification (NCBI taxonomy): domain Eukaryota; kingdom Metazoa; phylum Chordata; class Mammalia; order Carnivora; family Canidae; genus Vulpes; species Vulpes lagopus. The sequence goes on from NC_054830.1 coordinate 103,736,122, forward strand.
TGGAATTTGCATCCCTGAATCATTAGGTAAAGACCACCCATTGAGCTGGAATTATTATCAGACTGTGAGTGTTAAATTTTGTTGGATTAAGACATTGAGATTTTATTTTGTTATGTTTTTCTTACATCAGAGTTGATGTTACTCTAATACAGATTGAAGCTCTGTGAAAGTCATTGCTTAGTCCATTAAAATGAGTTAATTTGATTGTCTCTTGAGTTCTACACTTAGTAGTCTGTGACAAGCTCTGGCTGCTGGCAACTCTTTTCCCACCCACAGACCCAGTGTCTGGAAAGTAAAGATTGCCAGGACAACTGTCCCTATTCTTTTTCTTTTTTTCTTTTAACGAGGTGCATGAATATTGGAAGAATAAAAACATTTCTCTTGGGCTAAAACCTTTTTCACTGATTTGAAGAGTCTAGGGCCTAGAGATGGTAAGTTCCAGAAATACAGATTATAAATGAATACCAATTTGTCCCATATGAATCATTTTCTTACCATATTATGGTATGCAAGAGCCAGCACAGGCATATATTAAATATGTCATCAATAACTTGGATGATGATTAAACAAAAGAGGGTGTGTTTTAAATTTTTGATGGAGACAAAGATGAAAGAAAATGTTAATAAAATAGAGTAGATGGGAGACCATATCATTTGCTCTCATGCTTTCAAGCTATTGCTTGTTACTTACTGGGCCTAAAATTTTCTTGCCCTTTCTTTTTCATTTATCTAATTCATACACATCTTTCAAAATTCATCTCAACTGTCACTTCCTCCAGTGACAAAGAAGTCTTTGTCTTCTTACCAATAGCTGATCTAGATGTTTTTCTTTGTATTTTCTTAGTGCTTTGCACTTACATCAGTCACTGATTTTTTTTTTGAAGATTTTATCGTATCTTTTTTTTAAAAAACACTTATTTATTTGTTCATGAGAGACACAGAGAGAGGTAGAGGCAAAGACAGAAGGAGAAGCAGGCTCCCTGCAGGGAGCCCAATGTGGGATTCACTGCTCAGAGTCAGGAACTATGCCCTGAGCCTAAGGCAGACGCTGAACCACTGAGCCTTCCAGGTGTCTCTATAAGTCTCTATGTTTTATTTTTTTTAAGACTTTTAAAATTTTATTTATTCGTGAGAGATATATATAGAGAGGCAGAGACATAGGCAGAGGGAAATGCAAGCTTCCCATGGCGAGACCGATGTGGGACTCCATCCCAGGACCCAGGGATCACGACTTGAGCCAAAAGCAGATGCTCAACAGTTAAGCCACCCAGGCATCCCCCTTTATTTCATTTTTGTGCCCCAATCACTGCTTTTATTAACTAATTTTTTGTCTAGAAATGTCTAATTTTTCTTGTGGTAGACATTTTCTTATTTAATTCTGCATTATCGAAGTCTTACATGGATCCTGGCACTTTATTTTATTAATACCCTGTCATGTTCTAACACTAACAGGAAATGAATGAAAGATTAAATCATGACATGTTTAACCATCAATAATCACAAATGATAAGTTCAAGTAATGGAGAAATAAAAATAGTATCAAGGCAAAATTCTAAGTTGTTTTAAAAAAAATAAATACAAGCAAAATAAAAACAAAAACAAGCAAAAATACCCTGCATTGAAAATAAAGATCACAGAATTCATGGATTCACAAAAGTTAATGTAAAAAGGATGTGAAGTTTTAGAGAACTAGAGGCTTAAAAAGAACCAACAAATAAATGATATATAAATAGAACTAGAGGGTCACAATCAATACAGAGAATAATGCTATATGTTCTGTAGGATGAAGGCACAGTTATAAGATTCTTTACAATGATAAGCGCCATCATTACTCAAGAGAAACCAGAGGATACCCAGAAGACAATGACTAGGATAGGGATTAGGGTAGATCTAGGATTCTTTAAAAAAAGACCTTTAAATTATCTGAGGGATCTCGTGAATAAAAAGGGGTTGAATTACCTTGCTGAATGCTAGAAGCACAAACTGGGACAAATATACAAAAGTGCAGAAGATAAGTTTTGTGATTTTGGAGAAAAACAGTCTGATAATCAAGCTTTTCAAAAATACCAAAGGCTACTTTGGGCGAGTCGTGGAGTTTGAGCAAAGGCTGAATGACTTTTCATCAGAGTTGCGACAGATGAGATACCTGAATTAGGAAAGAGGTAAAACAGTTACATTTTATTGTCATTTACAACCTGATTATTCTAGATTGGTTACAGTGAATCAGACCAATCATAAGTTATCCCAGTACATACATAAAACTATTCTTTCTTTCCTGACTCTCTTTATATCTTCTCCTTCCTTTTCTTTCACTCTTGCTTCCTTCTTCTCCCTTCCATCTTTTCTTTATTCTTCTTTTTCACTAATACTTATTAGCAACTACTATAGGTCAGGCAATGTAGTAGGCACTGTTATTTCACCAACGAACAAGTTAGACAAAACTTGCTTCTCTTACAGATTTCAGTCTACTGTGAGGTAGAAACAGGCAAATAAATACAATAAATATCATTAAAGATTATGATAGGAGGTTTGTAAAGTTGTCTGGGAGTACTTAGGAGTGGTTATTAATCCATGCATAGAGTGTTCAAGGGGAGTGACACTGAATTTGTAGGCCTCTTGGAGGCAAGTTCAGCTTTGCTGGTAAGCATTGACATGCAGACCCAGTGCAAACTGCATTCATGTGTTTCTATTAGCTTTTCCCCCAAGATACCTCAAGCATTTTCCAAATTAATTTATTTGATCATCTGAGAGTGATGCATCCTTTTACCCCCATCTATACCTATCAATGCAGATGTTCTATGCTGGGCAAGTGGGTAGAGAAAGAAAGAGAAACAGAGACAGAAAGAGGAAGGGAGGCAGGAAAGAGAGTATAGAATTACCTAAGTCATCCAGGAGACATAGCTTCTTGTGACTAGAAAGATTTTAATTTCAGGGCTGGGTGTAAACTAGGCCTTGAATATGTAATGGCTAACATGATTGCCTACAGAGCCACTGTCAATCCAGAATTGAAACTCATTACTGTAAATTGCTTTGGGATACCTTGAGCATGAAAAATGCAATAAAAAACAAAACCTACTTTGCAAAGAAAGTGGTAAAACTGTAAGGACAAATTTTAGAGCTCTCCTTACAGAAGTAAGGAGTTAAAGAGAATACAAGGAACCCTGATTCTTCCCATGGGAGGTAGTGATATCTGTTGAAAGAAGAGGAAAAACAAGATTAAAATGGTTTACTTTCTTTCCCAGAAACAACAAGAAACTAATTAACTGAGCTGGTCTCAATACACTGACCTTTATTATTTGTTGTCTATTAAGATATTTCCACCAGAAGCCAGTAGTGACATATGCTAATTGCATCCTATTTGTGTTGACTATCGTGCCCCTTATAATGATCATTTGTTTCTACAAAATTGCCACATGTCAACACTTCAACCAAAGAGTCCAGTTAAGCCACGCATGACCTTCAATAGGCATAATTTGGGTTGGTTTCCATTCTTTGTCAGTCTGTCAAGGAAAGGCAGGGAATCTGGCCAGCACAACTGGAAATGACATAAATTTAGTACTTAAAATGTAATCCAGATGTTCTTCTCCCCCTCTCTCAGAGATCAAACTCTTGTGCTGCTACAAAATACCCTATTCTAGCCTGATGGCATTGCCACCTTACTGCAAAAAGACTGCTAAAGAAATAATTTTCTAAAAAGCATTGATTTTAATAGGTCATGAGTGATAGATACTGTGTCTTCTGAGAACAAAGTCTTTACCAGGAACCATGATTGGCCTAGAATCATTGCAAATCAAAATCTGTAATGTCATCTAAGAGCATGTATTTGGTGAAATGGAGAAAGCAATAGGTAAGGTTTCAAGGGTACTGGATTCCAGTTCCAGCTCTGACATCAACCAGATGAGCGATATTGAGCAATACAGGCTTCTTGAGATGTTTTCTCATCTATAAACACAGATAATATCTATACAATCTGCACTTTTATTTCATACTCTTGGAACACTACAGACTTTATAGCATTTAGCACAGTTGTATTTGTAGTATTATTATGTGATTCTTTGATTAATGACTTTCCCTCCACTCTACTGATGTTCCATGAGAACAAGGATCCTGTCTAATTTTGTTCAATATCTCATTTCTAAATTTAGAAAGTATGGTATTACTTTAAGAGTCCTAGAAATGGTATCACCTCAAGAAGACTCAGTCTACACTTGACTTCTCTGAATTCCAGGGCAACTTCTCTATGTCTGTCTTAAAGAGTTTATAGCATACTATCTTGGATTATAATTGTTTAGATTCATGTCAGATGCCCTGAATGACTACAAATTGCCTTATACACAATAGGAACTCAATAAATATGTATTGATGGTGTGACAGCATATCTGCCTTACTTATCTTTATATCCCATGACTAATAGATGCTTAATAGTGTTTGTTAAATTAAATTTGGCGACATTTCACTGTTTGGAAAACATATTCAGATTTTAAGTAACAGAAAGCTCAACTGAAACAGACTTAATCAAGAAAGACATACTTTATGACATACAACTAAAAAGCCCAGAGTTAGGGTTCAGAAGAGTTACTGCTATCCCTGAAGTCCTAACTTTCTATCTTTTCTCTCTACCTTCTTCTTCCTCTTGCTGAGAGTGACTGCAAGCAGCTTCCTAGAACTATATTTATTTTTTAAGTGCTTACTATGTACCAGACACTGTTTTCAGTGCTTAAGAAGTATTCACATAGTTTTTGGAAACAACTCTGTAAGTAGAAATGATTAATATTCTCATTTTACACATAAGAAGACTGAGGAACAGAGAAATTAAATGACTTGCCCAAAGTCATACAACTGCAGTAGCAATATTTAACCCCAGGAGATTTGTCTCTACAATGTCTATTCCTAACTACAATAATTCCTTATTCCGAAACAGAAAGAAAGTTGCTCTTTTATTAGATCCTAAGGAATAAAGTAGAAACATCTTTCCTGAAGACCCAAGCATATATCTCTTTGCATCTCATTGGCTTGATTGGGTTATATTTTCATCCCAATCACTCCTTGAAGTCAGTAGTAGAGAAAAGAGGATTGGCTTAAATCAATTAAAAGCAAATTCTGGAGCTGAGTGGCCTAAATATCTTATGGTGTGAATAGGGCAGGACAGAAATCCAAGCAAATTCATTGATACTGTTACCATGGATTTGAGCGAGTGTTTTTTGGGTGAACAAAAAGATCAAATGTCCACTGTGACTGGTAAATCCTAAGATATTTTTAAAAAGAGTTACATATCAAAACTTTTGTATCTTTGATGAATAGGTGGAATCCTAGTTAAGTCCACTGAAAAACAGGAATGTTGCTGATAGATGCTGAACAACTTTGTAACCTTGATCAGAGGAAGCCTATCTTCATGGTGGCCAAATCTAATTGATTACACTGGTTAGGTGAACCAAGAGATTTATTTAATTATGTTTTAGAATTATAGCTGTTCTATAATTGAGCTTATAGAAATAGCTGGTCCTTGGTTTAAGAAAACTCAAAGGGTACATTAACTGAGCTTTGGTCTGCAATAATGTGGCAAGTAAATATTCAAATCAAACCAGCAGATATCTAGTTCTAGTTTGAAAAAACTGAAGAGGAGAAAATCATTGAGCAACTAAATCAGCATAAATCAGCACTCAAAAAATGTAGTATCCCAATCAGTTTATTTTTATTTTTTAAAAAGATTTTATTTATTTATTCATAAGAGAGAGGGAGAGAGAGAGAGAGAGAGAGAGAGAGAGAGAGAGGCAGAGACACAGGCAGAGGGAGAAGCAGGCTCCGTGCAGGGAGCCTGATGGCGGGACTCGATCCTGGGACTCCAGGATCATGCCTTAGGTCAAAGGCAGACACTTTATTGCTGAGCCACCCAGGCATCCCTCCCAAACACTTTATAAACTTATACTTCCAAATTGGCTCCTCTCCACACAATCTAGAATGCATCTGAACTTCCAAAATGCTTATCTGAAAAAATAAGAGATCTGGATTAGAAAATAGCTGACCTGAGCTGAAAACCAGATGCTTGCAACTCAGCTGAAATTTCTAGGGTAAATAAATTGTGAACAAAAACATTTTAGAAACTCTGATGTCAGTGAGCTAATGGGCAACTCCAGACAAAGACTAGAGAAGAAAAGCATTGTTATTTGAGGATGTTAATAGAAGTAATTATCTGTGTGCCAGGAAAAAAAAAAAAAAGCACTAAAAGGCCATGATGAGTCCATAGAATCAGTCAACAAAAGAAATTTTCTAGAATTATTTGACCTAATTACAACTGAGGATTTGTTGGCTGTTTTTATAAATGTCTTAAGGATGAAGCATTCACCCCAAAATGAGCTATATCATTAATGGGTCATGTAGCATAAAACCTGAAGCCCAAAAGAGCCTATAGACAATGGACAAAGAGAAAATGAAGTACTGGGAATAAAATGAACAAATCAACCATAAAGAATTTAGACACACTGAAGAAAGTAGAAATAAGAGAATCTGAATCTCCGACTGTGTAAAATTAAAATATAATAAAATAAATACAGAGCCAAAGGTAAGTATTGTGTGAGGAACATTCTAATTCTAAATTAAGTTTAGATTATTAGCTTCATCACCCAATTATCCTTGATTTATTTATCATCTATGCAAATGACAAAAAGAAAAAGGAATTAAAACTATTGTTGAAGAGTGTTTAGCAAGAGATATTATTCCTGACCCCAAAGGATTTTATTTTTAAGTAGGCTCCATGCCCAGTGTGGAGCACAGTGCAGGGCTTGAATTCATGACGCCGAGATTAAAACCTGAGCTAAATCAAGAGTCGGACACTTAACTGGCTAAGCCACTCAGGCACTCCCAAAGGGTTATTTTTAAATTAATCAATGATCATTTTATTAGCCTAGGTATTTGGGAGTATACAACTACATTTAAGACATGACCTATGGCAGGGACGATGATTTCAAAAACATATTTAACCATGTGACAACCAGAATCTCCTTCTGGTAAATGCACCTTTCTGGAATTCCCATATCCTGGCAATCCCAAAACATCTGTTTTCTCTGATATTGTTCTTGCATCGTTGAGTGTTGCCTGAGAAAATGTAAGTCAGTTCCCTTACAAATTTATAATTTTAAAATTTATTTATTCATGAGAGACACACAGAGAGAAAGGCAGAGACACAGGCAAAGACAACACAAGTAGAGGGAGAAGCAGGCTCCACGCAGGAAGCCAGACATAGGACTCCATCCCGAGTCTCCAGGATCACACCCTGGGCTCAAGGTGGCGCTAAGCCACTGAGCCACCCAGGCTGCCCTATAATTTCAAAATTCAACTTGTTCTTTAGTGCTGCATAAGAATTAATTATACATCTTTCTTTTGTTCTCCTTGCAGTCCCACCTATTGCACTTCAAATTTTACTATGTTTCTTAAGGTATGTTCTATTTATCATTTTCTATTTTCTTCCCCCTCTCTCATGATAACTTAACTTCCTAATTCCCAGCCATAAATTGCCTTAATACTCCCGCAGGGACCTCTTATCTACATCCATATTTTTACCTATTCTTTGTCTTCCATCTTAGAAGGAAGAGGGAGTGGTGGAAATATCTTCTGCTATCCAAGTGTTATCCCTCAGTTAGGCTTTGGAATATATTCTCTTCTATCTCCATCAAATTTAACTTGACAAACTATCCTGTATTTATTTTCTTTCTCTCTCCCTCACCTTCTCCTTTCTCTTAGGCTCAAATCTCTCTGAGAAAATGTTTGATTCATCTTCCATAACAAACCACCATCCTTCTCCTCTTTACACAACCAGACTTTGAGGTCTTTGTCTAAAGCAGAATTTCTCAACTTTGGCACTACTGATGTTATAAGCCAAATATATTTTTTTAATTTTAATTAATTAACTAATTAATTAATTACTTTTTGCTGTGGGAGCTTCCCTGTGCATTATAGGATGTTTAGCATTCCTAGTCTCCACATGCTAAATGTCAGTAGGACTTCCCTAGCTATGAAAACCAAAAAGGTCCCCAGACATTGCCAAATGTCTCCTAGAGAATAAAGTCATGCCTGGTTGAGAACCACTGTTCTGAAGTTACACTCTCCATTTGCTTACATCCTAATTGATATTCTACTCAGTACAGTATAACTTCTGCTCTGACAACTCTAGGAAAACTGTTCAAATACAGAACATCAATATCCTAATGGTCAAACTCAATTGTTTATTTTCAGTTTCACTTTTTGACATTTGATCTCCTCGACAGTTTCTTTTTCGTTTTTTTTTTGTTTTGTTTTTTTTTTAAGATTTCATTTATTTACTCATGAGAGAGAGAAAGAGAGGCAGAGACAAAGGCAGAGGGAGAAGCAGGCTCCATGCAGGGAGCCTGATGTGGGACTCGATCCCAGGTCTCCAGGATCATACCCTGGACTGAAGACAGCGCTAAACCGCGGAGCCACCCAGGCTGCCTGACAGTTTCTTTCTTTCTTTCTTTTTTTAAACTCAAAAACCTTTTTTTTTTTTTTTCATTTAAAAAAAGTATTTAGAACACATAAAACAAGGCAACATTTATTCTTTCTTCTCATCTTCTGGTGTGGGGTCTGTCGGTGGCTCCTCCACTGTTACACCATTGCTCTCTGAGCCAGTGTTACTATCACTGGTCCCTTCCTAGGCCATACTGTCCACCCCCCTCCTGCCCGCTCTCCTTGTCCTCAGGAGTAGATGTGCCTTCTTCACTGTTGGCTTTCTGTTGCTTCTTCAAGGTGTGTCTCCTCTGTCTCCATAGGGATGCTTTCGTCGTCCTTCTTCTCCTGGGTCTTACTAGCAGCTGGCTCTTCTTCAGGAACCATGCTGTTCTGAATACGCTCAGTCTGCTCTGCTGCTTCTTTCTCCCTCCCTCTTGCCTTTTGCAAGCCTTTTCTTCTGCCTGTGCAATTTCACAGCAATCTTTTCCATCTCCACTTCTACTTTCAAACCACACAACCTTTTAAGTTCATTGTTAAATGAATCTGTGCTTTCTAGGAACTTTCTCTTATTTTCCTGGTGTCGCTCCTCTATCTGAAGAAGTTCAGCTTCTAGTTTTCACTGATGAACCATTAAGGACTGGACCTGTCGTTTGAGGGCCAGCATTCTAGCTGTTGTGACAACTGACCGAACATCTAGCACCATACTCTCACCAAGGATTTCACTGATGAGGCTGCCTGACCGTGTCCTATTGAAAACTTCCATTCAATGGCTTATTGATCACTCGCAGAGTTCTTTAGTTTCTCTTGCCAGTTCCCCTTCTTCTATAATACAGCAATTCAGCAATGTTCATTTCTCACTTCTGGCTTATGTCCACTTCCATGACTCTAACTAACTCAAGTTCAGTGCACATAAGTCAATGACTTCACAAACTTAACTGTATCTCAGAACTGTTTTTATGAACTCTAGACACACATTGATAGCTATTAAGGGGTTTATTTCTAGTTATATCCCAAATGCACTCAAAATGTAATGTGTCCAACTGGAATTCTCAAGTACATATTCTAAAAATCAGATCTTTTAGTGTTCACTATCTCAGCTTAATTTAACACCATCCACTAGTTAGCTGTCAGGTAAACTACCACTTTACAGTCAGTATAAACTCCCCCATCATTCTGAATTCCTAAATCTGTCGGTCACTGAATCCCTTCTCTTCCATTTCTGAATCACCCTGATTCAAAGAATATTCTACTTTTACCTGGCTTTATGCATTTAACTTACCTCTAGTTCATTCTATTTATTGTAAGTATCTTTAAAATACATATCTGATTTTTCCACATTCATGTTTATAAGTCTGTCAGTGTCTCTCACTGCCTATATCTGTGTTTTTCAAACTATGGCACTCATAACTTTTGATGACACAGAAGACAATTTTAGGTGATGTGTATTTTTTTCTTTAAAAAGTTTTGTTCCTATTGTAATTTATATTAGGAAAAAATATACATCTAGTACATCAAATCTGTGATTTCATGGACATTATGAGAGTAAGGGTAAATAAAAACACTTCAACTATTTAAAATCATTTTAAAGAAAACATCAAATAAATAATAGTTCATGGTGGTGGCAAGAGTTATACAGGTGCTGTATAAATGTCTGAAGTATGAAACTTTTATATAAAATGGTAATTATGAGCCTACTAGATAAAACCCAAAGTCCTTAGTAGGCCACAAAGTTGCTTTCATAATCCAACCCACTCTCCCTATCATGAATTCTCCCACAATTCCCCAATATCCACTTTATATCCAAGCCAACAAGAACTTCTTTCTTATTGAACATGGTATGTAGTTTTATTACATATCTTCTTATCTTTGTTTTTGCTGTTTCCTCTGTCTGGACCAGCATTGTGGCAGATCCAGTGGATTACTTCTCTCCATCTATTTTATTTATTTATTTTATTTTTTTAAATTTTTTATTTATTTATGATAGTCACAGAGAGAGAGAGAGAGAGGCAGAGACACAGGCGGAGGGAGAAGCAGGCTCCATGCACCGGGAGCCCGACGTGGGACTCGATCCCGGGTCTCCAGGATCGCGCCCTGGGCCAAAGGCAGGCGCCAAACCGCTGCGCCACCCAGGGATCCCTCTCCATCTATTTTAACATCTTGTTGAAAGAGGTAATTGAGATGGTGTAATTGCCATTTGACATGCAAGCTGGACTCAAGCAATTGGAGGCTCCTCCCCTATCCTTGGATGTAGGCCCTGCCTACAGCTCCCAAGTGGAAACCAATTTCAAGGACATAGTCTTGAGAGAGCAATGTTTTCTTGAGACCATTTGGACTGTGCATGTGACTAAATCCTTTTAAGGCCTCTCAGTTTTAAGAGACACATTTGTCTTAAGGCTCTAACTTTTAAGAGATCCATTTGTCTTAAAGTCACCCAAGACAGGCCTTGTATGTAAAGTTCCTTTGCTTATTAAAATTGCTACCTACCAATCTAAGTGCTCTGACTCTCCCTTTAGTCTCTCCTTGCTCTCTGTGTTCGGGTTCAAATTGCACTCAGGAAGGCCCCAAGATTGTGAACCACCACAGTTTTCTAGTGTGCATTCTGTGTGGCAAGTCTAGATCACTTCCCAGACTCCCTTGCAGCTGGAGTTCTGGATATGGGTCAGGACCCACCACTCAGAAGCATATGCATGAGATTTCAAAGTGAGAAAAAGACTCCTATAGAACTGATCATCTGTTGCTTCTGCTCCTTCTGTAGCAGCACAGTCATGGAAATGTTGAATTTTCTAAAGAAGCATATGGTCCATGGTCTAGCATGGGGTTGAGATGCAGAGCAGAAGTCAGGCATTTATTTATCATAGCAAAAATGGATTATTCCCAGGGACAAGAGATGTGGTAAGGGATTTCAAATGTTCTATCTTCTGGGTCATGCTCTAGATTATTAATGGTAACAGGGGTATTTGCTCTTCTGTCAGCCAGTTCCACTATATTGTTCTGGAAGTTGTTCTTAGAAACATATCCTTGAGCATGATTCTCTAGGTTCGGCAAGGTTTCTCTGAGCACCTATTTTCTTCAATTCAATGCCTATCTACTTAAACTTACTAGAGCATGTTTTGTCACCTAACATGGAATACTGGCTAAAAGAGGCCCTACTTCCAATCACTGTTCACAATTTGAATTTTATCCAACTTTTCTGCACTTTCAAAAAAAATATTTATTATATTGGTAAATAAAGAACTTATTTGCATATACTATTTGTAAATATTTATAGACATACATAGGTAAATATAAATATAGGTGTGTATGATATGTCCATAGTCATATTTAGAAAAAATGTGCATGCAGAAGAACTTAAAAATTCTCATAGCCATAAAAGTATCAGATGATTATGTTTCTCTTAGCATGTATTACACCAAAATCGCAGCTTGTTTTGGGATCTCTGTTATAACCTTATACCACAGCTCAGGTTATTTTAAATCCAAATTTCACTGAGTCAGTGGATGGCTTTTTATCTCCAACATACTATCAAAGTGTTTATTATGAATTTCAACCATTCAAAAAAAAGAAGTTATATAAGAAACTAAAACCGCAGATGGGATCCCCTATTCCCTCCCAAGCCTTCTCCCCAACTAAGCAGGAGGCCTTCCTTGCCATAGTGAGGTTATATTTGCCTCCAGAGTGAGCAGAGAGTAAATTTCTATCTTTCCTGGCACATTGTGCTGGTTATTTCAAAGTCTTTAAAAGGCAATGTTGTTATTTATTTATGTCAGATTTTCAGCACAGTTCCACCAGGCACTGCCTATTTGAGTTCTGCCTCTTTCTTGATGTTTTAATTCACTGCTAGCAGAGATGCGTTTCTTAGCAGCATGCAGGTTGAAAGGCTGACCTCAGTCTGAATGCTGCTACTAATCAGACTCCCTCGTTTGGTCCAGCATTTTAATTCATTTCATTTATTTATTTATATGTTTGTTTATGCCTTCTTCCTGCTTAGAAGTTAACTATGGATGTTTCTACCTATCTCCACAGCTTAGTAAGTAAATATTCAAGCAATTGATACCTCTCTATTACACACAAAATAGATAAATTTTTCCTCCTTCAGAGTCTTCTTCATTGTTTGGGATTAATTTAGGAATTTTATTACTCTAAGGAAAATGAAATATGGTATTAGTATAAAATATAGTAGTAGTAGCTAACATTAATTGAATATTTAAGTTTTAATGAGCCATATGCAAAAAAAACCCCACATTTAATATTTAGTTAGATCCTAATTCCATAGTTGAAACTGAGGCTTGGAAAGGCTAAATAAGACTTCAAACAAATATAAAGGATACCAAGGTCACATCTGTGAACAACACTGGTAGTTCTCAGGCCACATAACTCTGGGGACAAAGTAGTCTGTTCACAGACGTGGAAAAATCACAAACCTCTCATTTTGACTGTATTCTTAGACTTGTGGCCACTTCAGACTTGAGCAAAGCACTAACAATCAGTTCTAGGAATATTCTGAGGGTCTCCTCTGCTTATTCTTCTTTGAGAAACCAGATGGTCCTTCTGTTCCTTCCTCACTTGTTATTTCTGGTATATGTCTGCTTACCATGCTTGCTACTATTCCTTTCTAGTCTCCATTCCAGATGTATGAGTACTGAATCTAAAATTATCCATCCTGCTAGCTGTAGTTCCTGTTAAAACTGAAGAACTGAGATATCAGTTCCCTGAGCAGGCCAATTTTGAACGGGTATCAGAATCAGTGGTATAAAGAAGGTCAAAATGAAGGGAAGGCCTGGTAGAAGACTGAAAGGTGGAATTCAAATTGGTGTGTGACTGGCGAGGCCAAAGCCATGAAGAAATTAGTTGAAAGAGCCAAGGGTCAAAGAACATGAAGTCAAAACTGAGTCACTGAAGTAACTATCTCAAATGCCCTTTAAAGCTAATTTTTCCAGCCAGAAGAGTCTCAATGTCAACTCAAGAGGATGTCCACAGACAACTTGAAAAAAAGTTCTTAACATCTCCCCCTTAGAGTAGTGCCTGACATAGCAAATACTAAATAAATATTATTAGAACCAAGTGCACACATTCTGGAATGGAAATATTTATTGATTAAAATCAACAGTTGTTATGTCAGACTGAGAGAATGTGAATTGTCCAGAACAAGCTCACTTGGTTTTCAACTATTTTGAGCTAAGAGCTGCTTCTATCTTTTGGCATTTCATTGCTATTTATGGCTGGCTAGAAAAGATTTATTGCTTTAAAAGGAGAAGACATGCACACCTCCACACATGGAGGCACGTAAGGCTTCCCCAGACATCAAATAACTCTAATGATGGTTTGATGAGTTAAGGGTAAGTGAATCAGAAATTTATTGATTCAATTTCCTCTGTAATACACAAGGGTTTACAAATTCTGGGAAGAGCTCAATTTGAAGAGATCAAGTTTAAAAAATAGCAAAACTTTGCCAAACCATAGTGCAATAATTTTCTCCCAATCCAAGTAGAGATGTCTATAAAATAAATGGTCAATACGTTTTTTTAAGTTTGGTTTAATGTAAAAATAGTTGGACCTGGGTTATTGATCCTATTCTCGATCACTGATGCCATAAAATGAAGTGATACAAATAATATTTTCTTTCTAACATTTATTGAAGGTTTTAGTATTAGGCACTCTTCTAGTTACTTTACATGGGTTACCACATTTAATTCTCACAATAGTCCTACAAAGCAGGCACCATTAATATCACCATTTTATAGATTAGAACACAGAGGCACAGGGAGATTAAAGAATGTGTCTCAGTTCAAACAGCTAATAATTGAAAAGCCTAGGATTCAATCCCAAGCACTCTAAAATATTTATTTATTTATTTGAGAAAGAGCAAGTGAGAGAGGAAGCATGAGTGGGGGAGAAGCAGAGGGAGAAAATTTCAAGCAGACTCTCCTGCTGAGCACAGAGCCAGACATTTTTATTTCAAGATTTTATCTCAAGACCCATGAGATCATGACCTGAGCTGAAATCATAAGTCAGACACTTGACCCACTGAGCCACCCCAGTGCCCCTCAAACCCAGGCAGTCTGTCACAAACTTTTAATTCCTGAACTAAATATACTTTAAAGTCCCTTCCAGTCTGATATTTTTTGACTTTCTGTTTCCTTTCATGATGCTGCTGGAGACACTGAAGCTTTATCCCTACCTGTGGGGGACCAAAAAAGGAAGACAAGACACTTGAATAAAATTAACTTTTAATTAATATTCAGAAAACCAAAAGGGAGCATCTATGAATTCATGGGACACATTGCCATTTTGGAAGGTAGATCTGGAAAATCTAAGCTGAATCTGAGCTGGGCCTTCCAGGTCCTCCAGAAATCCCAATGGTAAGAGCACAAATTATTGATGTGACCTACTGGTTCTGAAAGAAGTTCAAGCAAAATTAAGGTTTAATGCTGGTTTGACGTACCCTGTCTGGAATGATGTGATATCCCTATACTCAAATGCTCAAATTTCTATAGAGCACCAACTATTTCTAGTAATTTCAAGTTTAAATTTTGTTACCCTGCCACATAGGTTATAAATAAAGAAAAGTATATTTAATATTTGATCTTTGCCTAGGGATGTGATATCCAGGGTAAATAAGGAATAAAGTACAATAACCAAAGGATAACAAAAGTTCACAGAAAATGACCAAAATAAGAAACTGTTTAAATTCTGGCAAAGACATAAGATGGAATATTCTTAAATATTAATAATGTTCATAATCCCGTGTTTCTCAAAATATAAGAGAATATTCATGACAAAACACATGAAAGAAGCAGAATAAAATACTGAACACAAATATGACCATAACAAAGTAAAACAAATCAAGTACAGAAAAAAGACTGGAATGAAATTAACCAAAAATATTAATAATGTTTGTTTCTATGTGGAAAAATTACTTTATGCTTTCTTTCTTTTAAGAATTTTCTATTTTTTTATGGTACATATATTTTAAAGATTTTGTTTATTCATGAGAGACACACAGAGAGAGGCAGAGACATAGGTGGAGGGAGAAGCAGGCTCCCTGCAAGGAGCCTGATTTGGAACTCAATCCCAGGACCTTGGGATCACAACCTGAGCCAAAGGCAGAGATGCTCAACCACTGAGCCACCCAGGTGCCCCTTAAGAATTTTTTTTCAAATTTCTTACCATGATCATGTGTTTGTATTATCATAAAATAAAAACCCAATTAAAAATATATATAGATAGTTTTTTAAATGTTCTCTGAAATTTTTAACAAAATATTTACATGTAATTCTTGTGAACTCTGTAAATGATGGCATGGTATGCAGAAGAAATATTTAAATGGCAGTATAAAAATATGGAAAGAACAGTACACTATTAATCAGATGATGTGGTTTCTTAGATTTGCTATTCACTAGCTCTCTAATCTTGAAAAAGTATTTACCCTCTCTGATCCTCAATTTCTTCATCAGTAAAGTACAGGGAATAATATTTTCCCCATATACCACAGAGAGTTATTGAGAAGATTGAATATATACAGAAATGCTTTGGAAAATTTAATGTATTTTACCACAGACCTTATCTTATTAAAGGGCAATAGTTAGACTCATTCTTTATGAATAATAAAGGAATTCGTGTTTATACATTTCTTAACTTTGATTATTTACTTTTCTAAATTCACTTGACCATTAGTGGATAGTTTTATCTTTGAGTGAAATAAATGAAGGCCAGAATTTGCCAAGTTCTAATGTGAGTGGTGATAAATTGGGGAAAGGAGTGCATGTGATAAATTATTGAAGGAGCATCACTGAACTCATTATCCCCATTGAAATTCTTGGTAAAAGCATGGAGGGAGCTTTAAGGCTATTGAGATAAACAGACATAGAAGATCTTCAGAGATAGAGTGTGCCTAGATGAGACACAAACCTACCTTTGCACTCACGTTGAAAACAAATCATCACATGCAATATGCCTAGTGATGTAGTGGCTTTAGGAATGGGGAGAAGGATGGAGCCTCACCCTGCTTACAGAAGTTAAAGAAACCTTCATAAAGAAGGCTTCATAAAGTAGGTGATCAAGGATGTAGCTGGATTATGCAGAATGCTACATGAGGCCAGGGCGGGAGAAACATTACAGGAAGAGGAAATATAATGACAGGGAAGCATGAAAGAGTATGGCCTGCTGTTGGGACTACAGAAGTTCTCTGTGCTTGCAGGTAATTGAGAAAGAAGTGGCAGATGAGGTAGGATAATAGGCGGAGCCAGTGTGAAGTGCCTTATATAGTTTCATTAAAGGTTTATACTTCAATCTAGAGACAATGGTAACACAACTAATGCTTTAGAGCATTAGAATTACATGGTAATATTTAGCTTTTAGAAACAGTAGGACTGTGGCCAGACAAGATGGGGATTTTTCAGGTGGGCAAAGACCAGGTAGGGAACTACTTTTTGGTAAGGGATGAAAGCCTGAAAGCAATAGCAAGTGGATGAAACATATTTAAAAGACAATTGGAGACACACAGTAGAACTAGCTCACATTTATAGATCATTACTACATGCCAGGAAATGTGTGATGTTTTACATGGGATATCTTATGTTAGTTCTAAAATGCTAGGAAGTTGGTACCATTATGATGGAGATGAAACAAAGAAGCTAGGGATTCTATGTAACTCGTCAGAAAACACAGAGTTCCAGAGATGGGGTATGGATCCAGTGTTTAATGGATCCATACTAATTTTAAATGTTTAGTATGCAGGTGGCTGCTTGAAAAAATGGTGACCCTGAGAAAATAGGAAAGGTCTAGGTGATTTCCCATATTTTCAGATTAGGACAGTGGGTAGACAGAAAATAAAGGAGAGGAGGTTTAAAGAGAGGCATATTTGGGGAGGCTGATAATATATATAACCCATATCAGAATTGTTGAATATGAAGTGGCTGGGTACAGATTCCAAGAAGTAACTGGAAATGCTGGTTTGGCTAAGTTTATCAAGGAGAACCAAGGGGAAATGGTTTAGCATTTAGGTTGGATATAAATGTTTAATTAATTCTTCAGGAAGTTAAACTCTTACTAAAAGAAAATGGTCATAAAAAATGTAGCTGTATTCATTGAGAGAAAGAAGAAAAAGGAAGGAAAGGGGAGAAAGAGGGAAGAGAAATATGATAAAGAAATGGATGGGGGAAGGAAGGAAGGAAGGAAGGAAGGAAGGAAGGAAGGAAGGAAGGAAGGAAAGGAAAGGAAGGAAAGAAGAAAGAAAGAAGGGAGGAATTTGTAATAAGGGTGTCAGACCACCAACATCAGAGAAAAAGAGCCCCAGGCTAGAATGCACTTGTCAACGTACAAAAAGGGCCACTAGATGCCAGGACACATTTTCTTTTCTTGACTCAGAAAAGATGTCTAATGAAATATAGGCTCCATTGTGAGTGTGCCAGGGTGACTGGAAGTTGACAAAGAAAATGTCTTACTAACCTCTGTGCTTGGTGTGGCCTCCAAAACTGAGATATTTGTTGTACTCTATTATTTTTCTCCCACACAAAAGAACATTGCAGTTCCATTTGAACTTTGTATTTGCTCAGTTAATGAAGAAACTCAGTGTTTATTTTGAGACACAACTAGAGCCACATCTTGACTTATTGACTGTTTTGGCTTTGACGAAGCAAATGACGTACCATCTGGGAGTAGTCAGATTATGATTCTCTAAGAAGTTATCTACACCTCTCCCAAGTTCCTCTCAATTGCTTCTTTAAAAAACAAAACAAAACAAAACAAAAAAACTCCACACATCTAAAATAAAACAATGAAACCGGTGCTCATTTACATGGGTGAAGTATTTTAAAGTCTGTGCAATCTTTCAGAGTAATATTTTCCAACGTGAAAGCTATTAATCCTTTCTGAATTTTAACGAACCCAAAGAGCCTCTCCATCAATTTCATGTGAGAAGGGCTGGTGAGTGCTGTTTTCCACAAACTTTATTTTTATAATAGAGTTCTTCAGTTCAAATGGGCTTTTGACCTAGCTAATTTAATTGTCTTTGTTATTGATAGCTGCAGAGCAGTAAATAAACTTAGTCTGAAAATGTGCATGTGAGGTTTACTTTACAAATGCCAAAATTTCCCTTTATTTTTACAAGAGTATGCTGTTTTTTATCATAAGCAACATAAGGAGGGTGATGTGAAGGCATCAAAGTGCTTTCCTCCCTTAGAACACCCTCCCACCAGGATCATCCAATGCTAGCTCTCTATAATCACTTGGCCAAGGGAAAACACGCATAGTTAAATAAATTAAAACATCCAGTTTGTTGTACCCTCCTGCTCTATCTGACCCCCTTAACTGAAGGAGGCAGGTGGATACCAAGTGGCCAAGAGTGGAATGGTCTTAGCTAAAGCAGAGCATCTGTAAGTAACTTCCCTTCCCCCCTGTCAACACCTCTGGTGGTTATTTGAGCCACTGGAGCTTCTGGAGCATGGGAGAACCTTAGAGGAAAATAGCTCAGGGGTGCTGCCTGGGAAAAGGAACAAAAACCCAAGATCTTAGCATTTTTGAGGGTTGTTTTTTGTTTGGTTGGTTTTGGTTTTGGCTTTTGTATATGCTTTTTGTTTGTTTTAGCCTTTTCTATAGAGAGTTGAAGAAATCCTGGCATACTGTCATCATAGGTCCACGAAAGGACTGGTTTCTTTTTCTTCCCTCCATTTGTCTGTTCCTCCCTCTCTTCCTTCTTTCCTTCCTCCTTGAAAATCATCCTCCATTAACTTGCAGGATCTTTATCTCTCACATTAGGTTGTGATTCTAAGTCCTTAATCCTGGAGTCCTGAACTCTTGTGTTAGCTTGCAAATTATCTATCTATGCATCTATCTATCTATTATCTATCTACCGATCTATCATGTCTCTTATTATTTATCTATCATCTATTGAGAAAGATCACCAGTTTTATGAATATTACCTCTTTCCCTATGTGTACATGGTGTAACTCACTTGTGTATTATATTTCTCTATATGTGATTTCATCACTGAGCTCTCTATTTTGTTCTAGAAATCCATTTGCCTGCCTTTGCACCAATGCATGCATGATTTCTACTACAAATGGTTTATAATATGCTTTACTAATTGATAAAACAAATGCCCCCTTTGTTTTACATTTTCAAAGGTGACTTTTCCACGTTCATACACATTTAAAATATTTCTATTAGATTGCCTAAAAAAATTATCAAGCTGAAATTTCTTTGGAATTAATGCAACTGACGGATTCACTAGAATATCTAATATATATCAAGTTGTCTCACTGAAGAGTATGCAATGTGTCCTCTTAATAAATACTTCCATGAATTTCAAAGATCATCCCCAGAGATCTTGTGTACTCTCTGGTAATTCCTGAAACCTTTAAAGATTTTGTTTCTATTTTGCATGGTATCATATTTTGGGTTAAATTTTCTGTTTCTCTTGATTTGGTTTGCTTTCCCCACTCTTTCCCCTAGGTTTAGGCCTGTCTTGGAAAAAAAAAAATCACACATCAGCATTCTCTTTCTGTAGAAGAGCTAGTGGTGGATCTAAAACACACTGAAATCTCAAATCTGGCTAAGGTTGAAACTTTTATACCTATGTCTAGTTCAGGACAACAACAACAACATTGCTGTTATAACAACATTGTTATAACAACAACATTGCTATTACTAGAGAGATTTTAACTTTCTTTTAGAAGGTTTAAAATACTTTGCAAACATTACTTCCTTAAATTCCCACAGCATTTCTAAGGATAGGAATGTAGGTAGCAAGGGTAAGAAACTGTCTTACCTCAGTCATTCAAGGCCAAATCCTGGCCTCATTTGATGTCCCATTCAGTGGGAATCACGGATGAGCCCTTCATCAGTGAAGACAACTCCCTGAATAGCATAATCAACTTAGGAACATGCTTTGAGATGGGCTCAGTGTATAGGAACTCCTGGCTGAGGCCAGACCTATGTCCCTCTGAGGAAGTTCTTTGCTTTGCTTGTACTAGTTTCAACTTTTCCTACCACTGTTTATTTAGCCAACTCCTTCCTCTTTTTTCTTTTGCCCAAATCCAGATATATAAAAAAGTAGTCAAAGTTAATCCAAAGCAAACTGCCAAATATGTTTTATAAGCTTCAATGTACCACTTAAAATGCCAGACTGTTGAACACCAGACTTAGAGTGTGTTCTCAAGGGCAATGGATATAGGTGGAATGTTTTTAGTAGTCTTTAGCCAATAATTTGTGAGTTCTGTGCCTGTTTTCATTATCTTGGAAAAAATGAAAGGTTTTCTCCTCTTTCTCCATCTCCCCTTCCTTCTCCTTCTTTTACTCTCCCCTTCTTCTTTGTTCATAGTAGATCTTTTTGAAATGAGGAAAAATAGGCAAAAGAATGTGGTAAAAGAATAAACACAGTATGATCATTTTATCAATAACATCCAAAGACACTGATAGAAGAAATGAGAGGAAAATTTGTCTTGAGTTTTGTCCAAATAAAATTGGAAATAAATCAAAAGAAAACATAAAACAAAATGGGTTTGTTTTAAATTTTTAGGAGTTAAATCAAGACATGGACTTGGGATAAATTTAAACTAAAAAAAAAAAAAACAGTCTTGGACACCTGGGTCAATCAAACTTCTACCTCTAGCTCAGTTCATGATCCCAGGATTCTGAGATCTAGCCTTCATGCTCAGTGAGGAGACTTCTTCCTTTGCCTCTCCCCTCCGCTTGTGCTTTCTCCCTCTCATATAAATAAATTCTTTTTAAAAATTTAAAAAATACTTTCATAAATGTTTCTGTGATAAAAAAAATCAAACCATAAAGTTAATAACAATTCTTCCTCATGCAAGATAGTTACTCGGACCATGTTTTAGTATAGGTATATTTGCCTCTGAGTTAACTTTTCCAGATTTAGAACAATTTAGTTTTGTATATTTTTAAATTTCAATCCATTTAATTTGGGGATTATTAGAAGGGAAAAGGGCTGAAAAGGCAGGCATGATTTCTGCAGTGCAAACTTGGATATGAAAACATGAAGAATGATTTTCCTTTTAGAAGTCATTCCAGTTGCCTTCTTATTTAATGGGGAATTGTACCTTATGAAGAAGGGTCAGATGGACAATTAGCTCAATTTCTGCAAATTGAGCTAATTTTTCAGTGTGCTCTGGCTTGAAGTTTTAATAAACAGAACTGATATTATAAGGAACCCCACCTATGAGTACAGTATTTGAGAAATAAAAGTGAACTTACTGAAGTTCAAGTATACAAGTTACTCTGTGCCTTTGGGATGGGCAAGAGAACTCCTGAAAAGAGAGTCAATAATTTCAAATCATAAGAAAGATATAACAATTGGAGAATCATTATACTGATACACTTTAGTTTATATGTAGATCAAGGTTCAAATACAAAATAATTTAATACACAAAATTGGTTGCTTTAAAAAAAAAAAGGTGGAAAGGCTTAAGGATTCGGCTCTAAACAGGGGTTATAAGGTTAAATTTCAAAACATCACTGAAGAATTGGCTCACCAAAAGAGTTGCTGCCACTGCCACAATAAGGAAGGTGAGGAACCAGGAAGCTACTGCTTCAACTATGGACTCTGACCCACACTCCTTTTGATCTCAGATTCATCTGAGCATCCAGAAACTGCTGCCAAAACAACTGGTCCCAGAACCACATCATCATACCACAGACCATGCCAATAAAATGGATATCCCACCAAATTCTCAAAACCCACAGAATTATACACTAGATACTTAAAAGCCTTGTTCCTGCTGTTGCCAAGAAGCCAAATGCTTCCATGTTTTGCCCACAAGCAAAAGTCTTCCATCTCACTTTTGCCTGCCAGTTCTTCCATGGGTACATTCACTGGAAGGGAACCAAGTAATTGCAGAATCTAAGCTATAAGGCAGTTGTGCAATAAGGTAAAACACAAGGGGATTAGAAGAGAGTTGAATGAGTAAATATCTACCATATGCTGCGGTATGCATATTTTTTTAAAGATTTATTTATTCATGATAGACACAGAGAGAAAGAGAGAGGCAGAGACACAGGAGGAGGGAGAAGCAGGCTCCATGCTGGGAGCCCGATGAGGGACTCGATCCCGGGTCTCCAGGATTGCGCCCTGGGCCAAAGGCAGGCGCTAAACTGCTGGGCCACCCAGGGATCCCCTGCAGTATGCATATTATGTACAACTAAGCAAAACAAATATATAAGCATTTCATAAAAACTGTTATGGCATGAAGATGTTGTAAAGTTATCCTTGGACAAAAATGGCAGTAGGAGATTAATTGTAATCACAATTTGTATTAATTTTAGATATTTAAAATATCACTGAACTATTCTTTACTTAGTATATATTATCTTAACTGAGGTAAAAATATTTTCAAAGACTTCCACGGTTCACTCACAACCTAAATCCCCCTTTCTTTATTTTTCTCATAAATTTCCATATTTTTCATCTGTAATTTCATCATTAGAGTTGCCAGAAAACTGTCAAGGTAAGAGCAGATATATTCAATCATTATTTAAATCATTATTAGTATAGAGCTTTATACTTCTAGTAAGATATCGTCTTCAAATCTGTATCATTACATTGTCCTTTTCCTGCTACATTATATAGGACTTTTTTCTTAATCAGTTAGAGATATCCAGATTGTTTCAAAACATATTTTTGAAAATGAAAAATGAAGAACTACTTACAAACAGACACACAGGCTATCTATTCATGCATGGCTTTAAGAAGACTATAGCAGTAATATTCCATTGTATACATAAACCACATCTTCTTTATCCATTCATCCATTAGAAATGACAAATACCCACCATTTGCTTCGACGTGGATGGAACTGGAGGGTATTATGCTGAGTGCAGTAAGTCAATTGGAGAAGGACAAACAGTGTATGTTCTCATTCATTTGGGGAATATAAATAATAGTGAAAGGGAATATAAGGGAAGGGAGAAGAAATGTGTGGGAAATATCAGAAAGGGAGACAGAACATAAAGACTCCTAACTCTGGGAAATGAACTAGGGGTGGTGGAAGGGGAGGAGGGCAGGGGGTGGGGGGGAATGGGTGACGGGCACTGAGGGGGACACTTGACGGGATGAGCACTGGGTGTTTTTCTGTATGTTGGTAAATTGAACACCAATAAAAGTTAATTTATTAAAAAAAAAAAGAAGACTATAGGAGGGTGACCTTGGGTGACCTTGGCTGGAGAGTGAGGGGACTGAGGTGTGACCTCAAAGGGATGGCCCTGACAGAGGTGCGAGTGGGGATTTGGAAAAGAGTTAGATGAACTTTGTCCAGTACTGAGTACAGGCTATGCAGAAATCTGATTGGGAACTAAGCAGAACAATAAACCTACTAAAGTCTGCGGAGCTTATTACTCATCCAGGGAGTCCCACTCATCACCTGTGCAGCAGTTTGTAAGGTCACTGAGGTAAAGGCCTTTCTCAGGTTCTGAGAAAGAAACTCATCAATACCACAAGGTTTTACTACACACCATTTCTGCCTTTTGAGAAAGTTCTGCCCATTTTAAAGATCCTAGAACACTCACAAGCCCTATAATGGAGTGTAAACAGACTTGATGGTCAGGGAAGAGGTTGAATGCAAGGAAAACCTTACCACTAGAACCAGGATGACCCTAAATATTGGTGGCATACTTGCTCATTACACTGAGATGTTCATCTACATAATCTCCTTTGAGCCTCACAATATTCCCAAGTAGAAGGCAGAGAAGTTATTACCTTCATCCAATAGATAAAAAACAATAAATCTCAGAGAGGTTTCAAAACTAGCCAAGAGGGATGCCTGGGTGGCTCAGCAGTTGAGCGTCTGCCTTTGGCTCAGGGCGTGATCCTGGAGTCCCAGGATTGAGATCTGCATCGAGGTTCCTGCAGGGAGCCTCCTTCTCCCTCTGCCAGTGTCTCTGCCTCTCTCTCTGTTTCTCATGAATAAATAAATAAAATCTTTAAAAATAAATAAATAAAACTAGTCAAGAGTCACACTGGTGATAGATGACAGAACATAGAAGGGAACCAAAATTTTCTGACTCTAAGATCTGTGCTTTTTCAATGCACTGGGTCTGTGGATGTAGTACATCCTTTGTAAAGAGGATATAACAAAGAAAAACTGTATCGCAAAGTTGGATTTAGTCAAAAAGTGTTATTTATTACTGCAATAGATTTAATGCAGTAAGTAGATTGCCTTACTAAAAGGAATAGGATTTTTGAAACCTGAATTCAACTTGTTTGGGTAGGAATATCCTGAAGCTATGTTATCATAAGCAAATATGTTTAGAAAAGCATCAATATCAAAGCAATGACTGATTTGGTCAATTCAAGTGAATTACCAGTTAATTATATAAGAAATATCTAAAACTGAGAAAAATGTAGTCAAGGTGGTTATTTGACATTGTGAAATAAAATCAGCAATCATTGCATTCCCCTCCTTTTCAAATAATGGTGTTGGTACAGTAGGAAAACAAACTATGGACTTACAGAATCCCATATTAATGTTTCTTTGTATATTATGGGTCATTTATTAAACTCTCTACATTTTCACAACAAGGCTGAATTGCAGATCCAAATTTTACTGCCATCTCCTTTATCTCTAGTGCTGGGAAAATTAATTTGGATAATTTATTTGGTATTCATTTCCTTCTTTATTCATTCCATCCAATTTTAGCCACTTGGTAGGTGGCAGGTACTGTATGATTGTAATTATGAAATTGTAATGTATTTCTGCATGAAAGAGAACCTAACACTGTGGAACTGTGCTTGAGCCACAGCAGATTTGGTGTTTCTTTCTACCTCTAGGCTAAAGTTCACAGCGAATACAAGAGAGAATACTTTAAAAAGATATCAGTGGTGACATTGACTATAATAATTAAGAAATATTTCTGGTTGTGAAGAGATAGGATTTTATCATGGTTTGGATATTATAATCTGAAAAGCTGGAAACAACCCCAATGTTCAATAGATGAACAGATAAATATACTGGTGTACATCATTGAATGATGATACTTGGCAATAAAAAAGGGATAAACTGATGATTTCTGCAACAATATGGTTAACTCTCAGTGCATTATGCTAAGTGAAAGAAGCCAGACTGGAAAAGCTATACGCTTTATGCTTCCATTGATGACCTTCTGGAAAAGTGAAAACTAAAAGAAAGGAGATAGATCAGTGGTTGCCAGAAGCTATGCAAGGTGGGGAGTGGTGCTGACTACAAGGGATGTGAGGGAATTTGGGGAGGTTATGTATTTTTAGTGGGCAATTACATGAGTGTGTACACTTGCCAAAACTCATAGATATTCTCACTAAAAAGGATGACTTTTACTGTATATAAATTACACTTTTAAAATGATACTGGGTTCTAGAGTTTGATTTGTTAGGTTCTAATCAAATCCCACCCCAGCGATTTGTTATTGGTATACCTTGGCCAAATTACTTTGCTTATTCAAGAATTCTCATTTATAATATAAATATCATAATAATATTGACCTCATTAAGTTGTCATGAGGATTAAATGAAGTAATCTATGTGAATTGCCTAGCACAGTACCTGGCATGGATTTACTTTCATCAATGAGAAAATCACAAGTTTGTGTAAATAATAGCAGCGTACTTAACCAATGCTACCTCTTTTATTAGACTAGTGGGCCTTCCAGTATCTCCTCACATTCATACACATCCTCCTCAGAGCACAGTTCATGTGTTGAGCTTCCCCTTTGCCACTTAACACCTGTATGGCTACCAAGAGCACATCATCACCCCCTTTTCTGATGCTCAGAATAGTTGGTTCCATGACACATTATCTCTTAATGGCAGCCACACACTGTGCTTGTCAAGGCTGGAAAGAAAGAAAAGACAAAATACAACTCAATCATGTCTCACTGATGATTTATTCATGATGACTTACTTTTTTTCTATTTTTTCTTTATCCAAAATATCAAAAAATGTCATTTACAAACAAAAATAAGGAATGCTTGAATAATATATGCAGCTCGTTATTTCAAAGTATTGTATTATGAGGTCCTGAAAATTCCTCTAAGCAGCATTATCTGGTGCAGCAAAGAGTTTAGTTAGTTTGGAGGTCAAAAAAATGGAAATTACTTTTCTCCAATATCAAGGCTAATGGTGAGGAACCATGGCATGGGTCCTCTAAAACAATGGATAGTGCCCAAATTCCCTACATGGTACAGTGCTTCATTTTGGAAAGCATTTCATTTCTTTTTCCAACAGATTGCTTTTCTAATTATATTTTGCTTATGTCATTGCCCTTACTTTGCATTTTCAGAGAACTCAATAAGGACAGGTGGGGTGAGAGGAAACAAAATGACCTAGGGATATACTAGATTCACCTTTTTGAAGTCAGGAGCTCCAGTGTATGGTTTTTACTTCTGCAAGTCAATAGCTAAACATAAAAGAAATGTATTCATATCATAAAACTTGGTCTCATGTTAAATACAAATTATTCTGGAATGATAACATATTCAAACTTATTAGTCATTTACATGTTAGTAAGAAGAGGTTTCTAAGGTGATTTGTTGATGAGGGTGAGAATGAGAAGAGGAGCAATGAGAGCTTTGGGCAAATGTTGAGAGGAGCAAAAATACAACTCTATGAGTTGTAATGATGCACAAAAGAAGATACTAGTTTTTCTTTTATTTATCAATCCAACTTTTCTTATAGTTTTCAACTCTTTTAACCCTTGGACCATTAGGTGGCTTGTTCTTTTTTCATGGAATCTAGTTGTACATTTATATGTTATTAATTTTTTTCCTGCAGAAATTGATAGCATGCCTTTGGTCCTCACCACAAAAGCAGAGTGCTATTGTCCAAATAGTCACATTGTCACATTTGATACAATAGATACTTATTATAGAGACTTACTTAAGACTTTCTGGAGAGTACACACACACATATAAACACACACACACACACACACACACACATACACACACCCTGCCTGTACAGACTCTTTTGCTTCTTTAATAAATAGAAAAAAAAGTTTAATTCCACTCTATCTGTACTCTGTGCATGGCATAACATTTGAGCTGATTATTAGAAGGTAGTAAAAGAGGAATACGCATAGATAAGAATGTGCCTTGGTCACTACATACACATTTATTTCAATAATGTGCCTTGGTTGGGATGCCTGGGTGGCTCAGCAGTTGAGCATCTACCTTCAGCCCAGGATGTGATCCTAGAGTCCCAGGATTTAGTATCACATCAGGCTTCCTGCATGGAGCCTGCTTCTCCCTCTGCCTATGTCTCTGCCTCTCTTTCTATGTCTCTCATGAATAAATAAATAAAATTTTAAAATGTGCCTTGATCATCATATACACTTTTATTTCAATCATGTTTCTTTATTCTTGGAAGAAGATAGTTTCCTGTCAAAAATATTGTGATGGTTTGCTGAGGAAATGCAAATAATTTGTGCAAATAATACTTTTCTGTATGAAAAGTATAGTATACTTTCTGTGGCAGTCCCCAAAGATAGTCAGTCAATGGCAATTTCCTTCTTCATACATGCATTCCATCCTACCCATCAAGAAGTCTATTTCTTCTCCTTTTAAGTCTATATGGGAACACTGACTTGTGACCAAGATAGCTTGGTAAAGGTGATATTTGGGACTTTTGAGGTCAAACATTAAAAAGATCAACAGTTCCCACTTTCTTCTCTTAGAAGTCAGCTGCCATGTAAAAGTCCCAGGTCACCATGCATGAGACTACTATGCTGTGAGTAGCTGGTCACATGGAGAGGCAACATGGACTATAAATGAAAAGGAATGCTAATGAGTGATCCTAGTTGACCCCACATGAAGCAAAAAGAACAACTTATCTGAAACTGGTTCCTTTTTATTCCAGATCACAGGACCTGTAATAAACTGTGGTTTTAAGTCACTAAGTTTCAGAGTAGTTTTCTGTGCAGCACTATATACAGAAACATTTTCCTTCCCATTCATTTCACATGTGTCACCTCCAACAAAGATTAAGAAGAAAGTCAAATAAACATGCATGCCAACAATTAAGAATGCATACACATTCATAAGTAACAATTTGTTGTCAAGACCCTAAGTAACCAAAATTTTCAGTTTAAATTAAATTCAATTTAAATTAAGCTATTATGATAGATAACTTTTTTATTAAGAAATCAGCCTCCATATCATTAGGTTTGGAAGATCCATTTTCAATGTGTTATCTCATTCTGCTAATATAAGCTGAAGGCAGTAGTAAAACCAGAAATGCATGTAATTGAAAAGTACATCCATCTATTCATTGATGTTATTTTCTCTGATCCACATTTAAAGAAATTTATGAGCTTGTTTGGAAAATGTGAAAGAAAAAATCAATAGAGTAACCATGATTTATAAAGGTGAAACCTTTATGTCATGAATATTTCATCAGGGAAATGTGGAAGCCATCAGATTTTATCTGAGCATATTCCTCAATCTGATGTGATTAATTCATGAATCGGCTGATACCCATTATTAATTGAGATGATCACTGGATACATAGGAACCCCATGAGAGCTACAAAACAAATACTAGTCTCAGGAGGCTTCTGGGAAATTTGAAGGTAGTCTGGGTTAAAGGTGATTATAGGTTGATGGTGAGGAGAGGACAACAAAGAGAGGACAAGATTTTCTGCATGCCTTGCTAGAGGGACGTCAGATTGGGTCAAATTGCACAGTCTACAGGAAAATTGAGCCAACCTCTGCCTATTTTTCCTAGGACTGGATCAGATGCTTCTCTCAGAAGCCATTTCAGTGGGGAACCTAGTTCCCAGTATTTGTGCTGACTGTAGCTCAATTTCCATGAGTATCCAGTTGTCCTTAAGCTTCTACACTCAGTTCTGAGAGTCCTGGAGATATTAACATACAAAATTGAGAAAGCAAAAGACATTTCATGGAGAAGAAACAAATCAGCTACATTCAAGAGGCCCCTAGTCAAGCAATTAGTGATACAACCAGTTGCACAATAAACACCCATGGATCCCCAGTAGAGTGGGAGGCAGCACAAAGAACAAGGTAAATTGCAAGCAGATCAAAAGAGAAGTATATTCAATAAAAAGCTCAGGTGGAATGTTGCCAAGGCCTGCTCTGCATCAAGATTTCAAATGGTAAAAGTGTGAGGGGCTGGATGGCCCGAGCTGTGTATTGCCCTCTATAGTTTTCAAAGGTGGCACATGGTGATGTGATTTCATTCTTAAGCTATTGATTTCATTGAAGAAATCCAAAACTTTCCAAGAGTCATTGAGAAGGACATAGAAAGGGTCAGAAGTTAATTTAGCAGCAGGAGCACTCGCTGGGACTAACATGTTTCTTTGCAGAGTAAATTAATCATGGATTTGAAGGCAATCTTTTCATGGCTCAAAAACACAGTCTGTATAGGTGTTTGTGCCTGTATTAGTGAGCACCTCAACCTAGAGCTGAAAGCCATCTGTTCGCATTGACGGATTTAATTACAGTGGAAGAGACAGAAGACATCATGACAAGATATGTCAGCATGGAGGAAGCTTATATGTGGTTTGCACCAGCTTCCTTGAGTCCATTGGCTGTTTCTTATTGGCATGGAGAATCGGTGGTTTTCCTTACCTAAGAGACTGATCTCAGAATACTGTATGTACATTCAAAAGTCTTATATAGATAGCAGAGGCATTTAAAAACCTTTTAGAATGCAAAAATGTTCCTTAGTTTTTTCCCCATTTACTATGAGTCAAATTATACACATTACATATATGTATATGCAAATATGGGGAAAATGGAGTCTGTTTCATGTTTATCCTTTTCTCTATCCCTAATATCTAGCAAGTGAATACTCAATACATTTTTACTAAATAAAAAAAGGAATGAATGAATGAATGAAGTTCTTATAAGTCTTCCAGAAATATAGGGCACAGTCATATTTTTACTTAAATATTTAGATCTCCTTCCTTGATTATACTAACACATTCTTGTATACAACCAATAAATTTTGTATACAAACTGATTTAGAGCCAAAGTAGTACAGAATTAAAAAAAAAATGCAGCAAAGCAAAACAGAAAACAAAAAGCTAGACCGGGATTTAGATTCTTATTTCTGGAGTTTCACTAACTTGCTGGGGCCTGAGAATTTCAGCCCTCTAGATTTTAGCCTCCTCAGCATGAAAGGTTGGAAGGCCAGTGAGGGAAGTGCTATTATGTTCAAAGTCCTTTTCAGAGACAACATTTTATAATTCCATAAAGAAGTTATATTTTTAGAGCATGATATGAGACTCTTAGTAACTTCATGAGATTTAAAAAAAAAAAGAAACCATAACATGTGAAAACTAAGGAATAATTTCAATTGAGGAAATAGAACAGTAAAATATTTTAAAGGATCTGGTTTAATACCATATGTTCAGGAAGATAAATGGTTAAATTTGTAGGATAAATGATGGTCCCATCATTCTGAAATATTCCCAGTCACATTTATTTATCTAGTAGCTGACCTGGAATTACTTAACTGATGATTTGATTTGAAAGCTTCAATGGCATTCACTATCTGTCTCCCTCTCTGTGTCAGTCTTTCTCTCTCTTTCGTACACACACACATATGCCAGAGCAGAAAAACCCTCTTGGTCAAGCTTCAAACAATCTAGGAAGTAAAGGCAATCACAGCCTTTCAGATACTAGCCAACAAGACTCGAGGAACTTCCTTTTTCTCATTATCCATTCATTCAGTAGCAGGCTACTCTGATTTTACCCTTAATGGTAAAGAGATTTGTAAATTTAAAAATATACTATCTTTATAAGTCAAAAGTTCCACATTTTTGTTGTACATGTGCCATTCTATAATCTTTCACACAGTCATCTGCTTATTGGAAGATAACTTCTACCAAATTAAGTTAAAATGGACTAAATCAAAACCATGCTTACTTTCTTGACTTTCCTCATTTTCTCTACTTTACCTTTCTATCCCTTAATTGGCTGCTAAAATGGCTCAACATGTAAACATTGAATGAAAAGTGTGCAAAATGTCTTCTAAAGAGATGTCAGCAGTTTAGAATATGTCATTTTAGACTTACAGTCTGTTAAAGCATTTGGTTTACCTATCAAAAAGAAAGATCCATGCTAGTTTTTTTCCCCCTTCATTAGTAAAATCCATTTTAAGGTCTCCAGGAGGTAAATTATTTTTAGAATTAGTTTTTATTTTATTAGTCAGGTTTCAGAGTGTCAAAATTGCGCTGAAGCCAGTGGCACTTCACTGAGCTTATTAATATTGATATGATCACTCTGTGTTCTGTGCTGAGTGACACTGCTAACCTTCTGAGATGGTGAGGAGTCTTCTTAAAGGGACTACACAATTAAAAAAAAATAGATCCTCAGGTCTTCTGGTGTTGGTGAAAAGAGCACGTAGAATGTCTGCATCAGTTTTTTATGATTCAATTAATTCAACCAACTTTTCTCAAGCACCAACTATATGCTAAACACTATGCTAGATGCTGAAGCTGCAAAGGACTTCCAATATGTGGTCTTCCCTTCCCAGGGGTTCAATTTGTTCAGTAAAGATTTCTCTAGCATTGTGTATGTCAAATGCTATGTTGAGAACTGTAGAAATTTTTAAATGGTTATAGTATCATCTCTTTAGTCAAGGAACTTACTAATTAGTAGAGAGGGTAAAATAATTATTCCATTATAAAGAACCCTAAAGGATTAGTGAGGTGAGAGATTATATCCAAAAACAACTGATATTTGAACAGGGCTTGGAAACATGGGTAGATTCTGAGACAGATTAGGGGTGCAAACTTGGAGGAAAGGATGAAGGAGAAGTTAAGAGGGAACAGCATAAGCAAAGAGAAGCAAATCTAACTAGAATGTAGTGAGAGAAGAGTAAGTAGCTGTTTGGGGATGTAGTGGGTGATGGCAGAAATTGGGTTCTGGCCATGTTGCTGATACTGAAATGCCAAATGGAGTAATATGAGCTAAATTTCCATAGAGGTTTATCTATAAAAGTTTCCAAGCAAGAAATTAAATTAACTGCTTATAACAACAGTTTTTGATACAAGGTTACATTAATTCTTTCATAGGCATGCATCATATTTGGAATAGTATTTTACTAAATGTTTGAGGCTATTTTTTTTTGAATCAAAATAATGCCCCAGTAATCATGGAAAGTGAAAGTCAATCTTCTATTTACCATAAAAGATAAAAGGACATTTTGCAATTTATATTAACTGTGCAATCAAGAATGCACTTTAATTTCTTAAATTATAACTTCTTTCAACATGATATCCAGTGATTGTTGACAGACATTGTGTATCTACAACTGAGATCTCAGGAAAAAAAAAGTTTCTGGAAGCTTCTTTCAGAGCATGGCAGAAGAAAGTCTGAGGTCATCCTGTCTTGAATTGCTTGGGAATCAATCTGGACCCAAAAATGGACTTGGAAAATCTAGTTGTTAATCATAGTTTTGCCAGTCACTGTGTTAAATGTAAAAATGCATGCAAAGGATTAGAAGTCTTTTGTTTTTGTTTTTCCTTTTTGGCAAATAGAATAAAATCTTCAGAACAAATATTACAGGAGTTCAGAACAAACCCTTATAGGAATCAGCAGAACTGAACCTACTGGAACCAATATTAGAATCTGCTTACCTTGTAAAGCATAACACTGGAAAGATGATGAGATGCTGTTAATTGACTCAGTTCTCATTCAATCCTAAGTACTGGCTAATAAAGAAGTTAATAATAGTATTAATGGAATAGAGACAATTCAGGAATAATACTAAACTAACGGTTCTCCCCAATCTAATTGGAAATAGAGAATGTAAACAAATGATTATAATAGGAAGTGTTATAAGAGATAGGTATAAAGCATTATGGGAAGATAGATGAGGGACCAATGACTTGCAGCATGTCTGGTTGGTGGGATACTCCCCACATCTACAAGGTGCTGTTCTTTTATGAGTGATCCATTTGAGAGAATTAAAATACATTTAACAGTTTTTTTCACTGTTGGTGCCAAAGCTAGTATCTATGTGAACATTCTCTAGACTTATTCACTTGAGTGGTACCACTCTAATATATACCAAAGAAAAGCCTCTGGCTCCCTCAAACTGGGAGTTCTCTTTTCTACAGTCTGAAGCACTCAACACTCTCCAACTCTGTGTCTTACATGATCATCACCAGAAACAAGGCCTTCATTTAAGCCTCCAAGTGAGTATGTCCCTATAGTGATGGTATTTAAGGTGAACTTGAAGCACCCTGTTCTTGAGTGAACTAGGATATGCAAAGGCAAATAGATGCCAGCAATGATAAAAATCCAAGGACTGCACCCAGGTTGAAGCTTAAAATCAGAGAGGGAGACAGAACGTGAGAGATTCCTAACTCTGGGGAACGAACAAGGGGTAGTGGAAGGGGAGGTGGGTGGGAAATGGGGTGTCTGGATGATGGGCACTGAGGGGGGCACTTGATGGGATGAGCACTGGGTGTTATACTATATGTTGGCAAATTGAACTCCAATAAAAAATATACAAAAAGAAAAGAAAAGAAGAGAAAAGAAAAGAAAAGAAAAGAAAACCTCTGAGGACATGGGAGTAAGGCTGCAGGGTTGCCAGAGACATGATCTTCAGGGAATTCTACACATCGGTGAACCCCAGATCATAAGGTGGGAGAGGGAGAGGCAGCAGATGGGCTAATCCATCTACCATGTTCTCATTCTCTCATCTCTCCCTCAGTCTCTGCCTGTGACCTTCCTTCTAATACATCTCCAGAGCAATCTAGTTGGCCCTGGAATGAGAAAACATTTATATATAAATTCTAATATATAAAATTACAATTAATTGTCTCTATATATTCTCAATTATATCATTTATGTTTCTAAAGTGAGCTGGAAAATAATTTTATCATTATAGTATGTACAAATTTCGAGGTTTTTTTTGTGTGTGACTTTAAGTTAGTTTCTACTATCTCTAAAGAAACTTATGAGGTCCCAGCTCAGAAAGGGATTAGATCAATTAGACCTTGCAGGACTGACTGATTATAGTACAAGTAAGCAATACTGAGCAGTAAGACAAGATTATAAAAAGAAATTATATGATAGAGAATTCCCTTTTCTCCTTAAAACATGCATTTTTTTTCCTCCAGAATTTCCTAATTGAGAAAGTGGTGTATTTGTCTCTGATTTGTTGGAAGAGAGCAAATATTAATAGCACAGCTGATGCCAAATAGCACAGATTGAAAAGCTCTGACATGAGTTGATATAATGTAGATCTTATTTTTATGATGTAATTGTGAGTTATGTACTTTATGCATTGGTAATTAGAGAGTTGAGCAGATGGAGAAGGTTTAGTTTAAAGTGATGTGTCCATTAAAATAACCTGCACTGCCAAGAGTCTATTCATGTTCATGAGTCTAGCAAATTTGTTCTATTAAAATATGATTGGGGGATAAGGACTTATTGTTATTGTGTTAGAGTCATCCATCTACTGATGGGAGTAAAAACCCTCCTTAAACCTCGAATCCACTTATTATTCTGTTTTGCTTTGCAGAGGGTCTTAACCGGACATTTTGGCTACTATGGAAATTCTAATGTTGGCATTTCTCTGTTTTCCCATTATTTAGACATTATCATAAAGAAAAGCAAACTAACCACCAAATAAAAATAGCAATTTTAACTATCGCTTTGTGTATCTTTTAGTTTATTGTTGAAAGGACAGATGGCAAGTAATTTTTTTAATGTGAATATTGTATTTTTCTATTTTCAGTAGACATGTTTGCTTCTACCCACCACATATTTTCCTCAACCTTTTTGGATGGCATCTAGGTTTGCTTTTCTGCTCAGCTTTAATCTTCTTTCACAGGGAAGAGAAAATGAAAGAGTCCAGATTTCTCATGTGTTCCGGCTAGGGATAATGCCACATTTAAAGTACCACAATTGAGGGTATAGAGGCAGACTTTCTCATACATTGTTGGTGGGGGTATAAATGGGTGTGTTCTTCTAGAAAGGGATTTGGCAATGTGTATCTTTAAACAAACAACCCCAGAATTTCCAATTCTGGGAATACTTCTTATGGAACTAACAAAAGTGTAGGCAAATGCACACAGATCCAAGCATAGCCAAAAGAAAAGAAAAGAAAAGAAAAGAAAAGAAAAGAAAAGAAAAGAAAAGAAAAGAAAAGAAAAGAAAAGAAAAAAAGACAAATAGCTTTAAACCTAAAAATCATCATTGCATTCAATATATAATAGCTAACAATAGGGATTAGACTAAATATACTATAGAGGAGATGGTTAAGAAAAATCATGGTGTAGCCACAGAAAGAACTACTGGATTAAAATACATATGTGAAGAATCTGTAGTAACATAGCAAAATGGTTATATTATAATGTGGAGTAGAAAAATAAGACATTTTGAAATATTAACAAATGAAGATAGTTATATCACTAAGTGTTTTTTATATACCAGGTACTCTTCTAAGCATTGTGTAAGTAAGATACCCTAAAACACTCATATAACCCATGAGATGAGTAGTAGGAGAGCTGGTAGAGGGGAAGGATCTGAAACTTGAACCCAGATACTCTGATTTCAGAGACTTTGCTTTTAGTTTTTATACTATACCTATGTTTTTAGTAAGATAGTAGCTATGTAGAAATAATACTAAATATATGAGTGCACACACATATACATACAAGTGAGGAAACACATTCTACAGTTTTTCCCATCAAGAGATAGAGTCTATTTTCCTACCCCAGCATCCGGGTGGCCTTGTGACTTGCTTTGAAAATATAATGCAGTGGAAATGATTCTGTGCAGATTTCAAGGTAAAGTCTTAAGAAGCCTTACAGCTTCTATTTTCACATTCTTACAGTGCTGCCCAGAGATGGTCATGCAGGGCAGCCAGTCTACCCTACTGGATAATGAGAGATCACTTGGAGAAGAATTGAGGTGCCCTCATTCACAGCCGGCATCAACAACCAGACATGTGGGTGAGGCCATCTTGAACCTTCCATCTTAGTCCACAACTGAATGCAGTCATATGACTTGAGTTCACATGAAATGGGCCAAATCAACTCACTGAATTGTGAAAAATAATAATTTACTGCTGTTTTAACCTACTGATTGTTAAGGTGGTTTGTAATACAGCAATATATAACTGATATGGTCAAAATACTATCAGATGTCTCTGAGGGTAATTATGGAAAAATGTGTCCGATTTTTAATGTGATTAATGAATTATCATTATAGAAATTTTTAAAATTTCTTTAGATTTTGGAACCTGACATTTGGCATTCCTTTGGAGTAGACCTGACAGTTTTCTCAGGTTTGTCAGACTAAGGTGGAAATCTTTCTGGAAAGAACCAATCCTCTTGAAATATCATCAGCATGTCATTGAATGGTCACTGAAAATAAATCAGTGGGTTGGGCACAGAATGAGCAGCTATTGCATAGTCCAGTGTTGAGGTGAGGAATCTGCAGTCTGGGGGATGGAGATAATGCTACGCAAATTTCTCCCCATCAACCGTAAAAACTCCCAGGATAAACACTAAGCTGGGGATCATTCCACATTGGAACATGTCTCTCATATACTGCCCTGTATCTGTAGTTTTTGTTCAGTCTCTGTCATATTAAAAAGAAACTGCAGTTCAATTAGTACCTGCCTATACTCTAGAAAATCTGCTTTCTTTTATTGAGTCAGAGAAAATCTGAAATTATAATCAGGGTGGGGCAAGGCAACTGTCAGCAATCAAATAGGAAGTCAATATTTTATCAGAGAATTGTGATAAGGATTAAAATATCAAACTGGAAAGTCAATTTCTAGCCACATGGCATTTGTTACTGTTGATCACTTCCTTCTCTCAGAGGACTACTCCTTTGGCTTCCACAAACATTTCTCCTGACTCTCTTTTTTCTAGCTAACTATCTATCAGCTACTCTTTCTTAAATGTTTGTCCCAGAATTTTGGTGTTTTATGTTTCTAACCCTCCACACTCTGAGCCACATCTGTGGTTTTCAATATGGTGACTTCCCACTTAGCTAGCGTCTTCAGCTTCTGAGTTCCAGAAGTAACATCCAGCTCTCTCCTAGATGTCTTTATCTGAACCTTTCCCCTATACCGCACTATTGCTATGATCAACAAATTTTTTTCTCCTAAGGATCTTCTTCTCCTCCATTATTTTTAGCCAGTATTTTATTTTTTAAAAAGATTTATTTATTTATGATATATATATATATAGAGAGAGAGAGAGGCAGAGACACAAGAGGAGGGAGAAGCAGGCTCCATACCGGGAGCCCAATGTGGGACTCGATCCCGGGACTCCAGGATGGCGCCCTGGGCCAAAGGCAGGCACTGAACCGCTGAAACACCCAGGGATCCCCTAGCTAGTCTTTTAATTTTAGTCTTTTACTGGCACACTTACTCAAGTTTTGTCTATTTTCATTCCTTAACATTTCTGAAAACAGCATCAAGCCTATTCCACATGGCCTGGCAAACATGGTGTTCATGTCTGGCCCATGCATCTCCTCTAGCTCTTCTCTTCTGCCCTCAGTTGTAGTTGTATCCAGTGAATTTCAGGCTGGAATGTGCCCTCACACCTTTCTGCATTGGTATGTATAGTCTCTATGCAGAATGCTTTTCTTTCTGCCTGTGTTGACCAACACATTCTCATCTCATCAAACTCTGTTCAGAGGGACTTGTGTGAGGGGGTTTACCTGAGCTCTCTTCTCTGCAGCTGTGTGGATTGGGTGTTCCTCTTCCCACAGTGTGTCATGTAGAGTGATGTTGTTGCATTGGATCATACTGCTCGTAGTTGACTCTTGTCTGCCTTGCCAAGTAGACTGAACTGTTTCCTGAGAGCAGGGACTGACTGTGTGCTTGTATATGTAGCTCTATTACCTAACATAATACTTGACTCCTATTAGGTACACAAAACATTCTTTGCGGAATGAGTGGATATGATATAATCACTCCTCAAGAGAGGGAGCACTCTAGAAGACAGCAGGGAGAGGTATTGGCTGTGGATGTACAAGGTACAAATGAAAAAGTCATAAGGGGCTCAAGTATAAGACCGAGTTGCCCAAGTATGAGATTGCCCATGTTTCAGTACCAGTTAAATAAGTAGGCTGTTCCAATCTAGAATGCTTCACTGAACAAACACATAACTATGATTTTGCTGGTCACATTCCTAGATATAACAAAGAGATCTTACCTTAGCCACTATCATAGGTCAAGTGTCTCATTCCTTGCAACTTGCTGGTATTAAAATCACTATGGTAATGAATTGCTACTGCTTGCCACACACTAGCTTCACACTAGCTGAACCATCTCTCCTCTAGTCTCTAATACTAGTTACTCAAATATGAAGGAACATGCTGATATCCACTCCCTCTCATATCCCAGGAAACCTCCATGTTTGTACCTTGAGCCTGCTGGGAGGGCTTATTTGTCTAGCTTACATTAATTGAATGAATCAGAAAAATCTATGCTGAACTGCTTCTTCAAGGCATACTAGACCCTTTCATCTACAGCATTTTCCTTTTCTTCACTTAGAAACTTTCCCCCTTCTGCCACAGTTTTGGCAAAAGCTGTTTAAACTACTGAGTAATTTTTTCCTTTTCCACTCTTTGTAGACACAATAGCCACATACACTAACCAAAATGAGAGTGCATATGTTTATAGGAGACATCTATCTTTAGGATAGAGCTCTATACTTTTTTCTATTAAAGCCATTTACATCAATTGAAACATCAAGCCATCAGTCTACACAGACTGGGCAGTTGAGATTTGCAAAACACTATAATAGGTGGTAGAAGATATAAACACAAGTGAATAAAACACATGATCTTGATAGAGCTAAGAATCTCTTTAAGAAAAGAATGTATGAATTATATAGTAAATCACAAGGTTAGAGGAGATATGATAAATTGCTTGGAAGTTTATGAATCAGGTCTTTATTCATGACACTTTTAATTTAATCCTTATAACTATTCAGTGAAGTAAAGTATTATT
This sequence comes from Vulpes lagopus, assembly GCF_018345385.1. NCBI lineage: Eukaryota > Metazoa > Chordata > Mammalia > Carnivora > Canidae > Vulpes > Vulpes lagopus. The sequence continues at coordinate 103,775,513 of NC_054830.1, forward strand.
GGACTAGAATTATAGGTGAGGGAATCAGGAATCAGAGGTAAGAGGTAAGCTTCCAACACCACACGGCCAGTATGAATCACACCTGAACTCAAGCCTATACCATGATTTAATCACTATTATATTTTCCCTCCTAGAGCCAGAAGAGTTTGGAAGAATATTCAATTGCTGTGGATTGGAGCACTAAGGAAAGTTTTCACTGAGAGGAAGTGAAATAGGCCTTAAAGATTGCCAGGGTTTAGAGAAATGGAAAGAAAATTAAAGGCTGTTTGGGGCAGCAAATATCTTTATAAATATCCTTCTGTAAAACAAAGGATGGAGATAAATCTAAGGATTTCTTGGCAATCTGGTGAGTCCTAAGAATTTCCTCTTCCAAAATAACTATGCTCATTCAACTTGTAGCCCAACTGACCTGCTTGTACATGTTTCTCTCCACAGTAACACCAGGGGCACCTGGCAGCTCTGGACATCATAAACTAAAGGGATATCTGTAACTTCACTCTACTACTAGAGCTCCTATTTGGTCGCAGAGCCTGTAAGTTTGGTATCTCCCATTAACTTTAAACAGGATTGAAAATAAATGTGTCAGATGGTATTGTTCACAGTTTATGCAATATAAAATGAAATCCTCTTGAAATAATACCATCTGAACAAACCAGCCATTAAATAAATACAGATACTTCTTCCCTGATCCACAAGCATATCATTGAACTGTGAGAGGTCTTTGCTAATGTGAGTCAAATGCTGACTGATTGGGAATAACCTAACATTTAGTTTATGAAGCATTTATCCATCACTGAGGAGGTCTGAAAAAGTCACAGTGGTGTTTGAGCTACAGCTTTTTTGCCTTCACAGAATGAGCTCAGTAGCCATCTCTTCCTGGGCATACCTTGACAGTAAATCTGAATTTCCTCCCCAAACAGATTGTAGCCAAACAAATTCTATGACAGATATCTAATCCTTTGGGTAGCAGGAGAGAAAGCTGGCCAAGTGGCTAGAAAATCAACAGTTGGAAATTTGCACTGGCCTAGTCCTTAGTCTCACAAGAAACAAAGGTTCCCTCACTAGGCAAGTTCTCTTCATTTGTCTTTCTTTAAAAAACACTTGCTCTAATTTCCAGTCTTCACTTCAGTAAGTAGTTTCAATTAGTTTTTAGATCAACAAACATTGGTATCCTTTACTCCCTATTCAGGGAAATAAGAAATCAAACCTGAACTGCAAGTATGTTACTTGACTTCAGCCCAACCCATGTCTCTCTTGAATTCTGCCTCCATCTATAACCTCTACTTCTGCAGCCTATGGCTTCTTTCTTTTTCTATGAATAAAAATGAGTCATCAAGAGATAAGGCCATAGGGCATCTATTCTCTCAAGTATCTGTATTGACTCGAACCATGACATTAGTATCACAGAGCTCTTCCCAACTACCATAAGTACCACTCTACTTTGCTCTCAACTCAGTTTTTGAGGTCAAACCGGCAAATACCAGCACACTTACTTTTCCAAACCATTCTCTTGATCAGCTCCTTGTGAACATGAGCATAAAACACAGAACAAACTTAAATGAGATAAGTCATGTTGGACATTTAGTCTCATGCCTAGGGTATAGATCTTACTTGTGATGCTTAGAGGTTTCACAGAATTTCTTGGAGAAATAACATACCTGACCCTAATAGTGAATACAAGGTTGCATTTGGATCTACCTATTGCCCACATGTGCCCATCTGCTAATCTATTAGGGATGAAAGTCTTATAAAATTCTCAGTTTCTCTATAGAGGCTTCATTTCCAAAGGTGCAGATTTGGCAATCATAATTTAACCACCTAAATTTCCTTAAAGGATAGAAGTACATAAAACTCATTTATAAGATATCTGTGTCTTAAAGGAAATTTAAAATCCATAGGCTAATCTCCCTTTGAGATTTGTATGCTAACATTTCATTTTAATTGGTGTGCTGTCTATCCTCACAATTGAAAGGAACACTAGGGCTCATTTTGTTTTTTCATGCTTCCCTTTCATGGACCCTCCTCCTCCAGGACAGTAAACTAATCTTTGAAAATAGGTCTCTTAAAACACAAAGTTATGAACACAAAAGATGTAAGCCACATTTTATTTATATTCAAATCTCTGTCATGCAAAGATCTTCAGTTTTATCTTCCTTTGTTCTCCAATTACTGAATTTCATTCAGTATGCATGTTCATGTGTGTGTGTATGTGTGTGCTTTTGTGTGTGTGCAGAGGGGGAACATTTTGGTAATTGATTGGAGAATTTTACTAGATATATTTGTCTGGGGCATTTGTGCAGTATGAATGAACATGGATGCAGTAGAGGTAAAATAGAGTTGTTTTCGGAAAGTATCCCAAAAGAGGAATAAAAGATCGTGAGGATGGGAGAAGTCACTTGCATACTTGCTATTTACCTCTTTATATGAATTGGCAAGCACTCAGTATGGTTTGGCTCCGGCAGAATGCTTGCTCCATGACTCTGGTCAAGTCATACACCCTCTTTAGCTTGTCTTCTCCTCGGTAAAATTGGGTTAATACCTTGTAGGATAGTGGCAAGACATAAGTGACAGACCATATGTGAAAACATTTGTCAGTTTTTTGCTGCATATCAAGTGCTCGACAAATATTAACATTCTCCATAAAGCTCAAAAGCAAAGTCTGTAACATTGGTCTAGTCTACTGAAGGAGACCAAAAGGTGTATATCAAACACCTCCTCTTCCACCAGAATGTCAGCACGCTGGTAAATGTGCTGTATCTGTGCAAGGAGAATGACTTGAATGGTTCGTGCAAATTCTATTGAGGTTTTTTAAAAAATTGCAGGCAGGATATACAAAGAAGATGATTTCCTTTAGATCCAAAGCCTGATTTTCTTTCAAGACTCTCTGATTTCTTTTAAGTCCTGGGCACACAGGCATATGTTTATGTTTTGGCTGTTTGGAGGCCTAATTGGTTTCTCTGGTGACTTGGCATTCTTCTTTTTCCAGGTTTCTCTTTTATTCTCATCTCAGAGGAGCTCTGCCATCCTTCTTTCAAGTGATAGGTGCTTGATACATACTCCCTAACTGTGATCTGTAGTTAGAAGCCTGGCTTTGCCTCCTTTTTCTCCCGACGGGGAGAATATGTTCTTTTTATGATACATGAACTTGAGATTGCAGGACTTTTGATCTGGTTCCTTCATGGCTTTACTGGGTAATGGGTGAAAAGACTGAAAGTGAGATTTGGAGAAAGAAGGAATAAGAACATTTCCCTTTGATTCCATGAAAGACCTGATTTAGAATGTTTCCCTCTGGTCCTATCTGGTCAGTCCTGCTATAATTATAGATTGCTTTGATAAAGCCTTTCTTCGAAGTACACTAAAATGAATTCAGAATCCCATTTTTTAAGTGAAGTAAGTACAGAGCATTTATATACTTTGCTGATTTACTTGTTAGAAGAATTCGATGAGATTCCAGTAAAATAATTTAGAGATACTTAAAATCTAGACTAAATAATAGGTATGTGCTTGGTACTATATTTTACTTCACAAATTATTGATACTTAGGCTGATCACTTGCAAGTTCTGCTACAAATCTGTTGAACTCCCCATCCTTGTAGTTTGCATCTTTGTTAATATTTTCCTGTCAACATTAATGATAAAAATAGCACACATTCATTAAATGATTGTGTGCCAGTTTCTATACATTATTTAATCCTCCCACCCACACTTTGATGGAGTAGTGTTATCATTCCTATTGTACAGATGAGACTATTTAGGCATTGGAAGATAAAACTTTTTTCCAAGATTATGCAGATATTAAATTTTAGAACCATAATTAATTATGTCCTTACTCATCAGCTACCCACTGTACCTAGGCAGGTTTAAGACAAGAGTGTGATTATCTACTCTTTCTTGTTATAAAATGTTAATATAATTAATACATAGATTAGGTTTACAGGTCTTCATTGTTTCTTTAGTAGATTGATTGCAAAAATGATTCAATTTTCCACCCACTCCATATCCACATCCCTTGTTAAAGACTTTGCTGCTACTCCCACAGGGATTCCTTTCTTTTACTTCTGAATATCAGTTATGATTCAAGCCCAGAGTGAGTGAAGGCCTTGACTTGTTTTGATCCATAAAATATGACAGAAGTCATGGTGGGTCAGTTTTCAGTCTAGGCTTCAAGAGACAATGAGCCTCCCACTCTAGTTTTTTCCCTGAACATGCCACCACCACCTTGGAGGCCACCTTGGAGGCCATCTTGGAGGCCAGTCTCCAGCTGACCTGCCACTTGATTGTAGGCATAAGCAGCCCAGCAGAGATTCACTGAACCTACCTCAGATCAGCAGTGCATCCTTGCTGAGTTCTACAATCACCAGAAATGATAAAGGGTTATTGCTTTAAGCTACTGAGTTTTAAGGTGGTTTGTTATGTAGAAATAGCTAACCAATGCAGTGCTGATCTGATTAGAAGCAGTTTTTTGTTAGAGTTTATGCCCTCAATTGCAGAGTTATAGAATGTTCAAACCTATCTTCCTTATTTAAAAAATATAATAAAATGTAAAATAAAATTAAAAAATAAACTAAGATAAAAACAGAATTCAAAACACAGAATTCAAAATAAGAAAAAACAAGGTCCAGAGAGATTAGTAACTTCTATTCTTGTTTCCCTATTCCTTATCCAAGGGCCTTCCTGTTGTTATTCAGTTTCTATTAATTAGAATTTATTAAGGCCATTTAGAGCTGCAAGTTAGAAACAGTCTACCCCTCTGGTCAAAGAAAAACCATGCTAAATGGATTCACCAGAAGTAATAGTTTAACACATTTCTTAATGTTGAGCATGTATATACAACCTTTGTTCTATTTTTTTGGTGAGTTATCCAGACACATGACACCTGCTTTTTATTCTTCTATAGGGACCTTATGAATGGATTTGAAATATGATTTCCAACTAGTTTAGCAGACCTTATAAAAGAAGAGCATTCTGGGACTTATCCATCAACTTAACACTCCCATCCTCCTTAAATCATAGACATTCTAGAACTAGTATTTATTAGCTTGTTCTTTCTGTACATCAATTACCTTAGGCCCTATACGCTACAGCTCCATCAAAAGCATTAAATAGTTCCCAGTGGCAAATTCCTGGTTATCTTTAGCTCATGCTGTTAAGTAAGTTTCCACAGTCTTTATAGCTCCAGCTTTTATTGTATTTTTAAAATGACTTGGTTTCAGCTGTTAAAGCCTAAGACTTTGACTTAAAGAGAAAATACATGCCAGCATGTGGAGTATAGAATTTGACTTTTTAGCTTCACCAAAGCCAGCCAGTTTGGTGCATCCCTTCTATATTGGAGAGTTTCCAAATGCTGTTTGCCTGGGTTTCTAACGATAATATTTTACATCTATATTTCTAGTAGAGTGATTGGCCTTTCCATCTTGCTAGGCCCTTGACCAGTTAGCTGCTCTGCCTTAGTATTCTCCATCTGCAGGACTTCACACTTCACAAACAAACATTCCGTGTCTTCTGATTTTGCTATTTCCTGGATTATATGACTTAGAGGTGAAAATCTATCCTTAGCTCTCTGATGCCCAAAGCCCTCTTCACAATGTCCTTGGTCCTCTTCCTTTCTTCTCTAGCCTTTTAATATGTTCAGAGTGACATTCCAGATTAACCTGGCTATGAGACATAATTATTCTTTTCAGCAGGTGGAGGATGGGGGGACACCACTGAACTCAGCCATAATTGTGAGGTGGTGTTAATGTCTACAAGGACCTTTCTGGAATTTTAAAATTTGTAGTAATGTCTATAGTGATTTCTCAGTCAATGCAGCAAAGCAAAAACAATTGACCAAATATATTGTAACTTCTTTTTCAAAAATTCTGTAACTAGTTTTCTTACAATTCTATTTCCATTAGGTGAAAGATTTTGAACTACTCCAAATAGAAAAGTAGACCAGTTAGCTTGTTGGTTCCCTTTAAAATACCTTGTATTTTAAAATTTTTATTAGTATTGCAATTTACCATTTCCTTTATTCAGCTATTTTGGGAAAATTTCTGTCTTGCATTGATACATTTTTCTTTCAGGTGATTTGTTTGTTTCATTTCCCAATTTTTCCACTACTTGAAGTTTAGCCAGTGTGGCTAAACTATTTCTTTTCTCCTTCTATGAACAAGTCTTATTTTCTTAGAGCAATGGTTTACATACTTGAGCACCCTTGAACACACAGCTCAAATATATCGATATTTATTCTTGCATATACACAATGTATAGCTAACATATATGTGAATGCATTCTGAACTTTATATTATAAAAATGAGAATTAAGTAATGAAGATGTAAAATGTACCTACTTTTCTAATAAAATTTTCCTGACTATCTCAAACAGCTTCTTTTGAACACTTGGCTTGGAGATGTTACACTGCCTCTACATGTTATTTATCTGAACAAAATTTTTAATATCATCCATTTCTGACATAGTAATAGGTAAAAACTTGGAAAATAAAGTTATCTTTAGACTCTAGATTTGCTATATTCCAGTTACATTGAAAAGGGCTTTCTGTGTTTTTATTCACCATATAGTTATTGATACTCAACAAGCCACTTACTAAATAGAATTCTATTGTAATCTATAATTCCCTGTAGTAGAAGGAAAATGCATTTTTTTTGTTATAATAACACCAAGAATTTCATGTTCTCACCAAAAGATATTACTTGGCTTCCTTTTAGTTAACAACCTTTGGAAATTATTGAAGCCAAGCACATTTTGCCAACAGGGAAATAGAGCTCCACTGAACATTTTCATGGGCTCTGACCTGAAACAGCTTAGGAAGTACAATATAGGAGCAACTGAGGATGATATATATATATATATATGTATATATATATACATATATTCAGGAAGTCTGGTATAATACCCTAGGTGTGAGTCTGCTGAAGAAAGATGTATAACTTGTTCCCTCTGATTCCAAAGGAAAGAGAATGTATATGAAATGTATTTAAAGTTTCTTTTCAGAGATGTGAGCACAAAATATTTATTTAGGATAACCTGTGATATTTCTTTTCTGATAAGTACTGTAGCTATATGTGCTTTCCTATATGTTAAACACACACACACATACACACACACATCTGTGTTTGCATCATCTCATTGTATTATACCACAGAGGCATGCTTTTGTAATAATTTATGAAATACATAAGTAATAGTTGTCCCTATTAAAAATTGTAATAGGTAATAAATAAATAAATAAATAAATAAATAAATAAATAAATAAATAAATAGATAAATCTATTATCTCAATTAGTTTAGGCATTGCTTTCATTTTTGGCTAGCAACAAAAACAGAAGGAAGAATTGCAAATGACTTAAGAGTATATTTTTGGTTTCTGTTACTAGATTTCTTTCCTCACTTCTATCCCTTCTTTCTCTAGCCTTCTATTTTTGTTATATTTGTTTTTTATCTCTTTATCATGTTTGTGATTAGATTGGAGCTACCTGTATCATAGTGGAGTGTATCAGGGGCTTCAGAGCAACATGCCTGGGTTGGAGTCTCACCCAGCTCAGCCACTTTCTCTGATTTTGTCCAACTTTTTTGTGCATCTCAAAAAATATATAAACATAAGTCAAGATCTTATGAAAAAACCCCGAAAAATTCAGAAAAGCATAAAGTAGAAAATTTAAATTATCTGTACACCTATCACTCAGATATAATCACTGCATTTTCATGTATATCTTTACTGATTATTTTTAGTTATAAAAATTGTACAGTTAAATAAAACACATATGTATAAAAATAAGATCATATTTTACATACTGTTTTGTATGTATATTTTTACCTTGACAACGTATTAAGGTCATGTGACAGGAGTAGGTGTTTTTATTCTAATTAATAACTTCTTAAATTTTATTGTGTAGGTGACCTCTTTCTATTGGTTTTAATTTTAGGCACTTTAGAATAAAGATGGAGAAGACATATTTGCACAGTTATGTACTGGAAATGTAATTGTAAAGGTATGTCTTTGCAATTCTATACACAGGGTAAATTTAGTCTATGAAGATCTTCTACTTCAACAAATGAAGAGAATTGAGAAGAATGTAAGCTTTTAAAAGGAAAGAAACAATAGATAGGCAAACTGCACTATGAAAGAAAACAAAGCAAGCATGATATATTTGTTTCCTCCTGCCTTTCTGTTTTTTCCTTGCTTCCTCATGAATTCTTGGCCTATCATTCCTGCTCATTTCTGAAAGGTAGAGAAGTTTACTTTATAGACCCACAGAGTGAACTTAATACATTATCTACTGTGTATTTTTCCTTCTCATAACTAATCTATTATCGGATGCTGGGAGCTTATCCTTCAAAATCCTTTCTGGGAAGAAATAACCCTTGGCGAAGACTTGCAAGATTGGCAAGAAAGAAGTGGGAAAAAAAATAAAGAAAATGTAGAAGCAGGAGAGGAAAAATTTAGTTCATTAATTTCATTTTTACTTTAATTAGGTCAAATTATATCATTATTCCAAAGTATGTTTCACCATATATTTGTTTAATATGGGTTCCATTTCCATTATTACATATAATATTTTATTCATGTTAATGCTTACTCTAACATGTATGTTCTCTATCCCGACTGCATCATTTGAAAGAACCATCTTATTTGCAGATATTTTCAAAATTGCTTACAGTGAATAACAAAAGGTAAGAGATGTCAAACGCTTTGCGTAGGTTCTGGCACAGAGCGCTCAAAGATGTTTATGGAAGCAGATTCTGAATCTTTCAAAGTGAACCGCCACCACAATCTTCACCCATTTATGTTTAGAAAACACAATTCAGGTAGCATAAACTGCTCGTTAGCTTGTTTTCCTTCTGAATGGATTACTAGCCTGATGTCTACACTTAAAGAAGGGAGTGTTTTTAAAGTCTCCATGTATTTTAACAGCTATAACATTTGCAGAGCCTCCTGAATCAATCTTCTATCTTTCTGGTTTATTGTCATTTAAGAACAGATGTGAATTCCTTTCCTGTGTGAATTTCATGGCTGGATTCAGCAATACTTCTCTCTGGGCCTACAATTCGTCACTCTGTTGGGCTATATTGAATTCCAGTGTTAGAAAATTGCTGTATATTTCGCAAGATTATTTTGTTTGCCAAATCTCAGCCATCTAAATTTTAGTATAGAAAGGGACACAGATGAATAGGAAGATTTAGTTTGCACCAACATTTAATGAAAACTTCACTATATTTACTCCTTGAGTTCTTCTCCGTGACTCATGAGATAATAGTATAGTATCAGCTCTTTTTTTTTTTTTTTTTGTATCTGCTAATCTTTTCATTCTAATCAGGCACTGCTTGTCAAAACTGTGGGCTCACACTGATAAGTGCTCAGGAAGTAAATAGATTCACCTGCTTAAGTGATCTTTTGCTGCAGGGTATAAGCATCTGCCCATGTTTTTGGTTTTTGTATCTTTCTAAGAGAAATCTTGAGTTATTTTGTTCTTCTGCTTCTATTCACTAATCTCATATAATTGGACCTTCTTATATTTCTACTTTATAATTGGACCTTTCTTATATATTCACTAATCTCATATAATTGGAACTTCTTATAAAATAAATTTATATTTTATTTTTTATGGAAGGTTATGTATGTACAGCATTGGAGGTAATATAGCTAAGTATATCTACCATCTATCTATCATCTACCATTTATCTACTTTAAAAAGGCAAAAAGGACTAAGAGCCTACAAACATTTTCATAGTTTTAGTTTCAATTTCTTTCAAGTGAATGTTGATCTGATAAAACTTGGATGTTTTTGTTTTTCAAGTTGAATTTAATAATTCATAAATTCCTTCAGTTTATAATGGAAAAATCATTTTTGAATCATCAGCTATATAAGACCTGCAAAATGGAGATGTATATACTTGGTTTTTCCAAACTGACTTTTTTAAAAAGGCACTCAAGAATAAATACATATCTCTTTCTCTTTCCATATACTGAAGGAAATCTTGGATTCATTTCTGGGCATTACAGTTTGAGAATAGACATAAAGCAAAATGCCTCATGAGGGGATTAGATTGTGAGAGACACCCCAAAATATGTTATTGAAGGATCTGAAATAACTGGAATAATATACCTTTATATAGAAAAAAAAAGCTCAAGAGGGGTGAACATGGGCAGCCATCATTAAATATTCAAGGTTGTCAGGTGGAACTGGGCTTTTTCTTTTATGTTCAAAATGTTTCATGAACACCAAAGATTATAATGTGTTATATGGTAGAATCAGTGTGAGTATTTGAAATTCTAATAGCACCTATAACAAATAGCACCTTCCTTTTCTACTTGAGTCCTGAGGTTTTGAGAACAACAAAGGAATGGCAGATAAAGATCAAAGCATTATCCTTATTAATGATGGAGTTCAACTGGAGGTATGCTCCTAGTGTGAAAGCCAACCTCAGAATTAGATTTCTTGTCTCGGGGAGGATTGGATGAAGGCTCCTTACAAGGAAGGCCTCCACAGGAAGGCAGAACATGTATTTCTGTGTTCCCAGTATTCAATCCTAAGGGGAGGAAAGTCAAGGCTGAATCAATCATGCCCATTTATTTCCCCCAAATGTATCAATCAGAGAACCATCTGCCTCCTCCATAAATGGGGATGAGAGTCCAGGGGTATGTTTGAGAAAACTACCTTTATATAGAAATCAGAACTGAGGACAACATACCTCTCTAGTAATACAGGAAGTCTTTTTATTTATCAGTACTCTCCAAGTTGCATATATTGCTTTTGGAGTACATTGAAGATTTCCACTCATTCAATTAATAATTGTTTAGTGCTTGCCAGTTCTCAGGCTCTTTACTCAATACTGGGAACAAAATGTGCAAGGAAATAGATAAAATGCCTCTCTTCTTTTTAATTTTGTCTTATTTTATTTTTAATACTTTATTTAATTTCAATTTAGTTAATAAATATATTATATATAACTAATAACATATATATTTATTAACAATTTAGTTTATATATATTATATATATAACTAATAACATATATATAACATCTATATATATATATAACATATATATGTGTGTGATATATATGTTATTAGTTACCAGGGTAGAATTCAGTGATTCAACAGTTGCTTGTTACACTCAGTACTCATTAAATCAAGTTCCCTCCTTAATGCCCATCACCTAATTACCCCATCCCCCCACCAACCTTCCCTCCAGCAACTCTAAGGTTGTTTCCTACAGTTCAGCATCTCTTATGGTTTGCTTCTCTCTCTGTTTTTATCTTATTTTATTTTTCCTCTCTTCCCCTATGTTCATATGTTTTGCTGCTTAAATTCCACATAGGAGTGAAATATGGTATTTGTCTTTCTCTGATTGACTTATTTAACAGCATAATACCCTGTGGTTCCATCCATGTCATTGCAAATGATAATGCCTCTCTTCCTGAGGCTTCAGGTGCAGGAACATTTAAGCTCAATGTAGATGATCATTTGGTAGGAATGTGGTAGAGCAGTAACTCTTCACTTTGGCTGCACTTTGAAATCCCATGGGGAACTATAAAAAATACTGATGCTCTGGCCCCACTCAATTTTGATTCTGATTTACGTAATCTGAAATTCATCTTGGGCATGAAGATTTTCTAAAGTCCCCAGGCAATTCTAATGTGCAGTCTAGGTGGAACCACTGTGGTTCAAGGGTAAGATCATGGATGAAATAAATGCCTATGCATGTCTTTCTCATGCTGATTCTCACTGCTGGCACATATTACAGGTACTAAAAAATGCATGTTGAATAAATTGACAACTGGAAAGTCAATGATTCTCAGCCCTTTCTCATGACCTTTATTTTTTCTCTTTCATGTTTGACTTCCGTGTTTAATGTACCTGATGTTTTCTCCTTCATTCATAGATTTTCTACTTCATTGACCTTCAGAGCTTCACTTTCTGAGAAGATTCCAAATGTTTCTGCCTTATAGCTATTACTGCTTGGTCATCTACAATGGTGCCAAATAGCTTTTATGAAGGAGATGTTGAATTAAACAGATTAACCACCATGAAATAGTATATGGCAGAATTATTTACTTAGGCAAGGATTATTTTACTCATTCATTCATTCATTCATTCATTCAGTATGATTCTACTTGCTTATCTTGTTGCTGAGTTCTTGACAATCTAGAATTATTCCAGAATTATTCCAAAATTCTACCTTCCAAAAATGATTTTTAAAAACAGATAAAATATGAAACCTCTCATGGTTAAATCCAATGTGACCTACACATAATGAAAGAATGCATGCAGTAACCAAGATAATAAATACTTATTGAAAGATTTCTGTGTACTAATTGCTGTTCCAGGCATATATGATACCATAGTAAATCAGTCAAGGAACCTGCTGTCAAAGACCTTATATGGAAGATGGAAATTGAGAATAATGAATGAATAGAATAAATAAATAGAAAATTTTCTATGAATAAATAGAAAAATTGAGAAAATAATTTCAAATAAGGAAATGTTTTGTAAAGATAATAAAATACAGTGATAGGGATAGCTCATTGTTGACCACTTTGGATAGAATGGTCATCGAGAGCCTCTGTGTTGAAAAACTGAGACCTAAAATACTGTAAGTCAGTTTCTGAGAAATAGTGTTCTACATAGAGAGAACAGTAAAATGGGAAAGTGCTTGATGTACCTGAGCAATATGTAGAAGGCTGGTGGCTGCAACTTGGTAAATGATACAAGTAAACTGGCAAACAAACTTGTTCCTCTTGGGAGTCTTAAAGTAGACCACTGAATTGGAAAAATCTACAGGGACACATATTTTTGACAATATGGGAGACTTAAAAGCCCTGAATAAAAATACAAACAGATTTTTAAATGTAGAGCTAAGTTCATAAGAAAGAAAAGGAAATTCCCAGAGGCCAGAAATGAACAAGGAGCTAGGAATCAGAAATACACAAAAACAAATCTTCTAATTCCCTATGGGGGGAGAAAGGGAGCCAGGAATGGAGAGGGTGAGTAACCAGGAGGCTTATGTTCTAATGGCCCCATCAGTCCCAGAAAATAAGGTAGGATTCTACCCCACACATGATAGAAAATTGGCATGGACAATTCATCATAGAGCCAGAACCCAGGAAAGTCCCCATCCTCAATTAAAGGGAGGACTTATAAAAAAATCTGTCCACTGATAAAAGAAAACAAACTAAGAATATATCTTGGCCTCTTGTAAGGGTTAAATAAAGATTTTGAGAATTTGTGACCACAAGTCTGCCTCCAGGAAGGCCTGGTGCAAGTTTTTACCATAGTGTGACCTGGGAAAGCACAGTTAAGAAATTCAAGTGTCATGGATTAGTTCTCTCTGATAGAATGAGATTAGGATGAAGGACAGGAGCCCAGAAGATTTCAACTGCATCATTAATGTTTTTTTTTCTTAAGCAGAGTGATAGTTAGAAGTGATACTTATAATATGGAATAGTATGTCTGAGTTTAAAATAATTTTTAAAATATCAATATCAAATATAATATTTTAAAAATTAGGAAAATGTTAAACTTTATAGAAAAACAATTACTTAGGTAATATTTGACCAATAGATTTTTCTTATGTTAAATCCCAGCCTGTGAAGACAATTTTATAGATCTACTACCAAGTACAATTTACTCCTAATTATGGATGTGCAAATATTCATGTAATGGGTTGTCTATCCAAAACAATCTCAATTCTTTCCAACTTGACAAAGCACAGTTTCTTCCTCATTTCTTTGATTCTCTTGATATGGCCAACAATATCATCATCGCCATCGTCGTCACGACTAAGTTTTTAACTCTTATATTAGACCATGAGCTTCTGGAACACAGAATCAGATTCACCTCTGTATTCCCCACAATACTAAGCAGAGGACTTTGCTTGCAATAGACATCACTGTCATCTATCAGCCTTAACTGACCCTAGGCTATACGTGAATTATGAATATAAAAAAAGGAAGCAAAGTGGTCTGGGCTAGAAGTGCTGATAATGTAATTGGATAGGAATGGGGTGAAGACAGAATCCCTCGGTGGCTCAGCGGTTTAGTGCCTGCTTTCAGCCCAGGGGGTGATTTGGAGTCCCGAGTTCGAGTCCTACATCGGGCTCCCCGCATGAAGCCTGCTTCTCTCTCTGCCTGTGTCTTTGCCTCTCTCTGTCTGTCATAAATAAATAAAATCTTAAAAAAAAGGAATGGAGTGAAGAGGTCACAGGTAATGATGTGGAATAACAACTGGCATGAAATTTCCCTTGGAATGAAACTATCTTTCAGTCCAATGGAAATATCTTGATATTTTGGGAAAGAAAGCAAGACTCTGGTGGCAGAAAAATTCAGGAGACAAACAACAAAAGTGATGGCATAGGTACTCTGCTTGACAGAGGGGGGAAAAGTTTGTTCTGTTGTGAAAAGGAAGGGGAGAAAAGAGTGGCAGGGGGAAGAGAGATCCCAGGAAGAGAGTATGAGGCTGAGAGGTCCCACAGCCCAGTCAATAAAAAGTTCCCAGTTGGGGGGAGCTGCTGAGGAACTGAAATCTACCACATGCAATCTGAAGTTATTTGTGTTATGAAATGGATCCCTTCTCCAATATCCTCAATTTGTCACTGATGGCTATTGCATTGTGAGTGCTTTCATTGAGTAAGGAAGACTGTAGAAACTGAGAAGGAATTGAATTTTATATTTAGGCCCAACCAAGATAGAACAAAGACAGTACTCTAGGGCAATAAGATGATCTAAAACCTTAAATATTTCAAAAAGGGTATAAACCCATAGTCCACATAAAACGTAACCTCTAAAGGACTTGGAGGAAATCCCGAATTTCCCCTAGGTATTAAATGAAGTTTAAAATTGATGCTATTTAGCTCTAAAACTACCAAGAGACCCTTGTTAACATCTGGGATACATTTTCAAAAGGCAAATAGCAATATAAGGTGGAAGATATTAAGAACCAAATGAACAGTACTCACTGTTAAAGCAACACAGAGTTGGGAAATACTGAAGTCTGTGAGTTAAGGATGGGATTCTAGAAGAGTTTTTTGAGCTAGATCTCCAAGAAAGAATAAGATGGATGGGAGGAAGAGAAAACAGTGAGGAAAGTGTTTGAAGCAAAGAAAATAGATTGAGCACAGACATAAAATGAGAAGGCTGGCCACCTGACAACTAATATATGCTCAAGGAAAGCAAGCAAACTTTAACAGTAGTCCAAGCAAAACATAAATTACTAACAGAATTGTGTAATACATTCCCAATCCAAATGTTAATAGTGTTAGGAGTTTCTGGCCTTTTGGATTAACTATTCTATGGTTTCCCTCATTAGTACATGTAACTATTTCTATGAGTTATAAAGTGCCAACTTGCACGTACAAGTATTGCCAGGTGTGGGAAGCCTGTATGTGTATGTCTTGGTGTGTGTGTGTGTGTGTGTGTGTGTGTGTACTGTATACACATCAACCATGTATTTGGGATGGATACAATTGCTGATGATGGTTCAATGGGCTGATCCCTGTGGCAGTCCTGGTCAGAGGCTGAGCTGTGCTTCCTGACAGTGGATAAGTTTGGAAATGTTGGCATGAGGCCTGAATTTCACAACATCAGTCCCGAGGCTACAAGTAGTAGAGCCCTGTCCTGATAGTCTTAGGGCCAGCCAATAGCCCAGGTGGAGTCATCAACAGGTAATCACCCACGAAGGACTAAGTAACAAAAGGACACATGCAGCATCATCCAGCACACATCAATAGTCTCCTGCTGCAAGAATAGTAAGACTGCTTAGCATTTATATAGAAATTTTCAATCATTAATTAGTTAATCCACATAACTCCCCAATGAGGAGAGTATTTTTAGTTCTTTTTTGTTTCCAGATGAGGAACCGAACACACAGTGAGGTTAAATAACTTGCTCGAAGCTAAAAATCAAGTCAATAAACAGCAGGCATGTGGTGGGAATGCAGTTTCTAAATTTCTATTTTGTCTGCTTACTCCATAAATGCCACTTGGTCTTTGGGGAAAGATGGTCAAGTTGCTCCTCAGAGAGACACGACCTTCCACTAGAGTAAATGATACATTTTTTCTACTAGCAAGATCTGCCTAGGGAGATTTCTGTTTCCGGATTTGATGCTTTTTGCCCACCCTGAAACAATTAAGCTGAAATAACATTCACTGTTGCAGGACATTTGGGGTTTGTAAGCTGGGGTGTAAGGTCAGTTAATGTGTTCCACCTGCCCGGAATTGGAATCCATCAGTGGCTATGAATGGGGAATCTTAGTGTTGCGCTCCATAAAGGAGTGAGGGTGATGAGGAGTAAGAAGAGTCTGAATGGAGAAGGGGGGAAATGAGGGCAAAAAAATGGAGTCCACTTTTTATCCAGCCTTTTTTTTTTTTTGTGAGAGTCTGTGTTATGTGAGAGAGGGAGACCTGAAACTTTTGGAGGGATTCTTGAGAGCTAAAGGAGTGTATCAAATCTGCTCACTTACCCAGAACTCTTAAATGTACTAATTCAACACTTGTACAAATAGAAAATCTTTAGTTTACCTGATGATTTTGCTCTATTTCAGTTAACTCTCCACAGTCCTCTGTTGGAGTGAATCTTTTTTTTTTTTTTAAAGATTTTATTTATTTATTCATGAGACACACACACACACACACACACACACACACACACACACACATAGAGAGAGAGAGGGAGAGAGGCAGAGACACAGGCAGAGGGAGAAACAGGCTCCATGCAGGGAGTCTGACATGGGACTCGATCCTGGGTCTCCAGGATCAGGCCCTGGGCTGAAGGCATCGCTAAACTGCTGAGCCACCCCAGGCTGCCCAAGAGTGAATCTTTTCTAATGACTTATGGCCACATGTGGAAATGAAGGCAATAAAGCACCAAAGGATGTTTTATGACTTAGATTATTTTAAAATGAAGTCCCCTGGAGGTGGGGAATGGGTGGGTAAAATAGGTGATGGAGATTAAGGAAGGCACTTGTGATGAGCACTGGGCATTTTATGGAAGTGTTAAATCACTATTTTGTATACCTGAAACAAATATTACACACATATTAGTATGTTAACTAACTGTAATTTAAATAAAAACTTAAGGAAAAATTAAATAAATAAATAAAATGAAGTCCCCGAGTGGTGAAAAGTTAGGTCCTATATGGTAATCTAAGCACCCCCAACCACCTTCTAAGAGGTTCTGCTTTCAGCCTGCCTGCTGCAGATGATATAGGTCATATACCTCTCAGTGGGAAGCTGTGGTCTATTAAAGAACTTGTACATTTAAATCAAGTACAGTACGGCTGAGCCTACATGAAACTGTTTTGGAAGCAACTCATCACCATCACCAGAAATAATTAACTGAACACTTAATAATACTCTTTTCTCAGAGAGAATTAGGCAAACAGATAATGCCTATACTTTGGAAGCTTAAAATAATTTGGTCACACATGAAAGGAATGCATAGACATAAAAATAAGACCTTGAAGAAGATAATATATACCAACCTAAGTATTTGAACATGTGCATGAATACATATGTATTATATGTGTTTATGTGCATATATATGTACATATATACATAAATACCTAGGTACATATATATTGTTCCTTAGTTCCACTCACATCTCCTTCAACATTTCATGTATATTTGTCTATCTATGAGAGAAAAGGAAAGGGGAGAGAGAGGGAGGGAGGATGTCTTCCTCTAGGTTATATTTGTGTGTATATGTATTTGTGAATTAATGTTAGTGGTGGCCAATAGGGTCAATTTTTTCATAGAAAAGAAATTGGAGGGTTCTTATGGCACCAATGCCATATTTCCAAAACATCTTGGATGTTCCATGATCAGATCATGGAACTTGGATGTTCCATGATCAGATCAATCTCAACAGAACTGAAAACAAACTCTTCTCTAATCAACTCTTTCCCAAAAGAATTCTAGTATTTCAGAGTTGGAGGGATTCTTGTCCAAGGATCATCCAGCTTATGTTTGAACTCTCTAATTCTCAGACAGTCATTTCAACATTGATTCTTAGGCTCCACAGTTCCCTCCAAGACAAACCAGGCCTTGAGCATGTTCATGGAGATCTTTGCCGGGCAAAGGGTTAGAGAGGGAATTAGCTGGCATGAAGATTATGAAGTTCAAGGTGACCTCAGAGGTGGTTTTGGATATTAAAATAAAATGGAAAGCCAACCATACAGTCCAATAAACTGCCTGGTAGACTGTTATTTGAGGGAGAGAAGCCAAGTCTGAGGCAATGAGGTCAATTCAGAAAATATAAAACTGAATTAATTGGGTTCAAACTGTGAGTCACAGGCAGCATACAGCTATTGGCTCTCTGTACACAATTTATGTAACTTCATCCAAGGGTCCAATAACCTTGTTACAAAAATAAATGAGCTTAGTCTAACAATGTCTGAGAAGAAAAATAACCCCTCAAACTTACTTTGATGGTATTCTTACCTATTTCTCCATCAATTATCCCCACATCCTTTCTTTATCTTCAATCTTTCCTTTCATTTTCTGCCCCTATAAGTATGAAGTTTTTTCTGAATTCTTCTTGCCAACTCTATTGCCTCCACAAGTCAGCATGGTCCCCTTCCTTCTTTTCAGTGCTAAACACTTTAAAGAATAATTGAGCCCTCAATGACTTTTGTGCTTTGCTTTCCAATTTTGCCACCTGGTACAATTTGATTTTCACCCTCAAAAGTTTACTTAGGACTCTACTCCACTAACATCATCATGGGCTTCCTTATTGCTAAATCCAGTGATATTCTCAATATATACAACCAACCCCTTCATATAGAAAGCTTGTCAACATCTGGCCTTAATAATACCACTACCCTTGCTTCTCTCTTTAATTCTTAAGTCCTTCAACGACCCCTCTTCTTTTTTGCCCATTAAATACCATTATTCCATAGGCTAAGGTACAATCCTTAACCCATGACTTCTACATTTTCATTCTGAAGTAAACTCATTAAATGCCAGGGATTCAATGCTGACACTCTTCTGTAGATGAAACTCATTCTACATCTATAGCTTTTACTTTTCCTCTATGTCCAAGTAAGTATTTTATGTTTCTTTTCGAAATTTCTATAAAAATGACCTATCACACCTCAAACTCAGTTATGTCCACACTGAATATCTATTATTGTACTTCCCAAAGCTGCTTTAGTTCCATATTCCCCATTTCATTTCAGGATGTTAGGACCCACTCACTTACACAAACAAGAAATCTTAGTTAAATGGATGTCTCCTTGCATTCAATTTTATGTCCAATTAATAGTTAGGCTTTTAAGATTCTACCTCTGCAGGGTAAAAATTGTTAAAAAATCAAATTGTTTGTTTTATTGTGACTGTACTTACAACCCCCAGTGAATCTTACTTCAAGTGACCTCCCCATCACCAATCTCCTCCAATTCCTTCCCGTGCAAGCTCAGATTATTTTTATCATGAATAGATTTGACCAATTAATTTCTCTGTTCAAAAAATCTTTTATGACTCCCCATTATCCTCCTGAGAAAGCCTAAATTTTTCTCCTACAATTTAGATATTCCATAATTTTGTACCTCCCACGTTTCTTATCTATATGCTCACCAATCCTCCTCCCTGAACCAGTCTTATACCCTAAATTCCAATTCTGTCTCCATTTTTCAAGTGTGCCATGCCCCTGATGTTTCTAGTTTTTATTGATCTTCATTTTTTCAGAATCCTAGTGAGTCTTCATGAAACTTTGCTGAATTCCCTTAGATAAAATAAACACCTACCTTCTCTGAATATCTTTATAGTCTTTTGAGAAGCATGTATGGAACTATCTTGCTTATTACTATACTCACTGCTGTATATCTGTAACTCGCATTCCAGATTTTTAATTCACAAAACACAGCCTTGTTACTCTTAAGGCACTATGCTTTTCATTGTGTCTTTTGCTTAGATACATACAATAAATGATTATCTTACTGAGTTAAAATCTTATTGTTAGTTCCCTTAAAATATATATTAGATTTTCTATTCTTTTATTCCGGTGATGCTAGCCCCTGCCAAAGCCCTACTCACTGCTTACCCTGTTTACTAACTTTATGGGCTTGATCTTTCAACCCCTCCTGCATAAGTCACCCTTTCCTTATGTTGTCGCCCACTCCCAGGCCCAAAATGACCTTGATTGGCTTTTGCACCAAATCCAGACTCCATTGTCCATCTCTCCATGTCATCTGAGATCCCCATGCCCTCCCTCTCTATCTCAAACTTACTTTCTACTACTCTATAAACTGTATTCTTCATACCAATCAGATCCACTTCCCCCCACATTCTTTTTTTTTAACTTTATTTATTTATTTATTTTTATTTTTATTTTTTTTAAAGGAATCCAACTTGGTTTCTTATTTATTTATTTATTTATTTATTTATTTATTTATTTATTTATTTATGATAGTCACAGAGAGAGAGAGAGAGAGAGAGAGAGAGGCAGAGACACAGGCAGAGGGAGAAGCAGGCTCTAGGCAGGAGGCCCGACTCGGGACTGGATCCCGGTTCTCCAGGATCACACCCCAGGCTGCAGGTGGCGCTAAACCACTGCTCCACAGGGGCGCCCCCCCCTCCCCACACTAAATTCTTTACATGCAATTCTATTACCACCTTCGTGCTTCTGTTCACTCTGTATCTTCTATCTGGAACATCTTTCATTGAATATACTTTCATAACATGCAATGTCTACCTCAAATTTCATTTCTCTCTGAAGTAATTCTTCATTCCTATCCTTCTATGAATGGCTATTATACATAAAATCAATATCCCAGGTAAATAATCAACCGTTTTCTCAATTAATTTCTATAGGTTGGTTAGTTTTCTCTCTCCAAATAGCTCTATGAGGCCAGATGCAAATAGCCTCTATGAGGTCATACATATGCTTCTCTATCTCTGCCAGCACCCTTAAGTACATTGCTGGTCATATTGTGCTTACTGGTTGATTAGAAATAATTCATCCATTAGGGATCCATTCTCTAATAAACTGGGACAATATAACTCACATGATATTCCAGAAAACTGAATCTAGTGGATGGCTTTTAGAGGGGCTGTGATACTTTGAATCAGGATGCCCCGCTCAAGACCCAGGTGGACCCAATGCACAACCAGAGAAGCAGCTGGTAGAACCTGACTAACTCAATGAGATAGTTTGTTGTGCCAGCTTCATCTGCTGGTCCCATCATCCCTAATTATAATCAACTAATTCTATTAGCTTCTTAAACCTATTCAAGAGAGAGTGCATTATACTGAGCAACCATCATCAAGTAATAGAGTTATGCTCTTTCTACATCAGGCTCCATTCTAGCCAGTCAAGCAGAAAGAACATTTTGAATTAATGTTCTCATAGAAGTGTACAGTTTTCACTTTTCAAAACTTTGTTTCTGTGGTCAATTATTTTGGTCTGCAAAAGCCCAAAACAGGTGTTATATTTACCTGATGATTTCTATGAGGGGTGGACAGAACAACCTAAAAGGAGAACATTTATTTCAAGCTGTCAGGGAAGAACCAACCAACCTTGATTTTGCAAAACTTATTAGCTGGAGGTAATAGAGAAGGAAAGTTGTAGGAACTAGGAATGCTGTAATTGCTGCCTTTATGCTGTTATGCAGAACACTGTGCCTCTGGGCTATTCAAACATGTTTCCCCAACCCAGAAAGATACTGTTATTCCCCACTCCCCAGAGTTCTGAAATGGGTTAACATGAAGTTTAATACAAGTATTAGGATGAGATTAGGCTGTAGAAATAAGAATGGCAAGCACATTTTTACCTACATTTCGGTAGGGGACTCTGGTGATCGAAGTTTTTGCCAGGAATGACTCCTACTCTGCAAACTAAAAAGCATAGAAAGATAATTTTCAAAAAAAAGATAAAATCAAAACTCTTACATAGATATAAAATGTCCATGTGTTAAGGATTTTAACTCCTTACTAAGGGAATTGGTCAGATGTTACAATCAGCTCAAAGGAAAATCCAAAGGACACATGCATTTGTAGATCAGACATAGTGAAAGCAGTGTGCAAATGGGGACAAAACCAGCTCTTGTTTGTGGAGAAAAGAAGTCAGTTGTATCTCCACTGAATGGAATATCCTTGTCTCTAGACAACAATGATGCTTCATTGCTATCAGCTATTTATAACTTACAGAGTTGTAACATAGCTACTCTAGAGTCAGAATCACAGAGCCCTAAAACGTGTGATCTAGATAATGCACTGTTTTCCACTGAAGCATCAACAGTTCCCTCTGGAAAACTTCTAGGGCAGTAAGTGAAATATTATGTTCTGTTTCTGAATTGAAGGAATGGGACTTTCTCTAAGAAACTCAGAAAGGAAGGTGATATTAGAAATGGTCCTATAAATAAAATCTTTAAAAAAGAAAAAACCAAAAACACCTGGTGTCTCAGTGGTTGACTGCCTTCGGCTCAGGGCATGGTTCCTTGGGTTCTGGAATCGAGTCCTGCATCAGGTTCCACGCAGGAAGCCTGCTTTTCCCTCTGCCTATATCTCTGCCTCTCTCTCTCTGTGTCTCTCATGAATAAATAAATAACACCTTTTTAAAAATGGTCGTAATTATACTTTATATGCATACCTAAATATGTTCAAATCCTGTGCTGAAGTGTATCCCTAAGCATAAGCCCTGACCACCAGATCTGAAAAAAACTCAGAGGATAGAGTGACTTAAAGTGCTTTTCTTCTCTCTACTTATTTTACTTATTTCCTTTTTTTTTTTTTTTTGCTGTTGTTGTTTTTATTTTCTTCCACCTTAGAAAAGGGTGACTGTTTTCATACACAGAACAATGGTTAAAATGATCAGTGAGTCAGTGGCAGACAGCAGGTGAATAGGGAAATGGGGGAGAGGTGACAGGCTGCTACCAGCAGCTCCAACTACTCTAAGCTGCACAGAACAGTATAATTTTGCCCTAATAACCAATCATGTTTCTCCATATAGTCTCAGTCTTAATTTTAGACAACCACAGAACCCACTAGCAGGGTTTGAAACATGTGTTCCAATCTGCGTTAAAGGAGGTTTAGAAGACATTTAGAGGAATTTTTTTTTTGTCTTTTTTGATTATAGTTGATACATAATGTCACATTAGTCTTAGGTGTATAACAGTGATTTCACAAGTTTATACATTAGGCTATGTTCAGAAGTATAGCTACCATTGTCATGATACATTTCTATTACAATATCATCGTACTTCTTATGCTGTGACTTATTCTCATGACTTACTCACTTCATAACTGGAAGCCTGTATCTCCTACTCCCCTTCATCCATTTTGCCCAAACCCTCACCCTCAAACTCTCTGGCAACCATCAGTTTGTTCTCATATTTATAGGTCTAATTCTTCTTTTTGTTTTTTTTTTTACTCATTTTTAAAGATTCTGCTTGTGAGTGAAATCATATATTTGTCTTTCTCAGTCTGACTTCTTTCACTTAGCATAATACCCAATATGTCCATCCATGTTGTCTCAAATGGCATGATCTCAGCCTTTTTATGGCTGTGTAATATTCCACTGTGGGTGAGAATATGTGTGTGTGTGCATACATCTCTGCCCATTTGTGTATACATACACACACACATATATAGTTTTATATATATACAATGTTATATATATGTAAATATATATATAAAACACATAGAATTCTTCAAACTATGAGCTTTTTATCGATGAAATTCTGTCTATATTACGTAAACCCATCATCATTCTTCTTCTTATCTCTTTTATGGTGAGCAGAATGTTTATGCTTGATAGCACATCAGTAAAAAATCAAAGTATTAGTACACTTTTCCATTTCTTTGTTTTTTTGTTGCTGATCAACTGCTTACTCAGACCTAAAAGATACCTATTATCTCCCTTCTCATCTTGGCCTCTGCAATACAAGGTGGGCTAATTGTATTACTTACCTTGGCTGAGAAATCTGACTACCTCACAAAACTAGAGATAGCTTTAAATGGGCTTTCAGGCATCAATTTCTTCAGCTCCTTCCATATTCTTTCAAAATAGTGGTTCTTTCTGGTTGTCTCTTTCATTGGATCCAGGACTCTTCTAAAGCTCCTCTCTCAGAAGTAAGTTATTTCCCTCCCATCATAATGTTCCTTCCTGCTTCCCCCAAAGCCCACGTCTGCATCTCAGAGGCCCAAGATGTGGATTAGGGAAAATCTTAATTTAACAAACATCATGCTCACCCAAGGAGAATATTGCTACCCAAAGGAATTAGTTCTTCTCCAATCAAATGTATGCCTTACTCTTGCATAAACAACATGTCTATTAAAGGATCTCTTGAAGCCAAATAGCATATCTATCCTAAAAACGAGATTTCAGCTATCTAGGAACAACCCAATTGTCCCTTCTGATCCTTTTTGTTGCAGATTCTATAGCTAGACAGTAAATATGTTAAACTCCTTTAGACAGGGAATGGAAGTGTCCATGCTCTGAGCCTGTTTGTTTAGAACAGAAGATAGCAAAGTATTGGCAGTGGGCCAAATCTACCCACCACCAATTTTTGTATGGCCTACAATCTGATGGGAAAAATCAGAACAATAGTTCTGATTTTTTTTTTATATATTTCACATTTGATGACATGTGAAATATATAAAATTCTAATTTCAGTGTTTATCAAAAAAGTTTTATTGGAACACAGTCATGTTCATTTGTTTCTATATGATTTGTGGCTGCTTTCACAATACAAGGACAAAGTGCTATAGCTCTGATAGAGATCCTCTGGTCCACAAATCCTAAAATACTTTCTATCTGATCCTTTACAGTCAAAGTTTGTTGACCCATGGTTTAGAATCTTGTCTCTACCACTTTATCATCCCAATGACTTTGGGCAAGTTATGTAGCCTTCTGATGCCTCAGTTTCCTCATTTGTAAAGGGAAGTCTCTCATTGTTTTCTTATGAGGGCAAGGGAGCTAAAATACATAAAGTGCTTATCAGAGTGTCTGGCATGTAGTAAACTCATATGAACATTGGCTACTATCATTATTATGATTTCTACCTTTAGTTTTACTCCTGCCGATATTTCTATTATTATTTATAGAACCACTATTGGAATGCCTTCTTTGTGTGAGTTCCTGAGCTAATAATTTTACATGAACTTCTATAATTTACATGGGATTTCTATCCTCTCCATTTTTATGACAGAACAAAGGTCTGATAAGCTTGAACAACTTCAATTTATTCAGCAAATAAATAGAAAAACCAAGATTTGAATACAGGCCTGACTGCAAAACCCAAGTTCATCCTACCATACCAGTGCTTTTTAACCTTTTCTTTTTTGTAATGGAATTCTTAATTTTCTCTCAGCCAAATTTTACCCAATATCTTCATTTCTTTGATGGCTGAAATTGTTTCCTTCACTGCTTAGTTCAGCCTATGTCTTTGCCTATCCCTTGCTCCCCACTGCCCCCTGAATCAGTTCAAGGGAATGGTGGGTCTCTGTGAATGCAGTACAACAATGGTTGTATAGGCTGCCATCCTGTATCTCCTTCAATAGTACAGAAATCTTGGATCTTCTTGAAGGATCATTGCTTAAGGGTGATAAGACATGAGGGTGAGAGGGCTTGCCAATATTTTATTGGCAGATTCTTTAAACTCAATGCAATAATAGCGTAATGTGAGGACACAGATTCTGGAGCCAGAATGCTTGTATTCAAATAACAGCTCTGCCCCTTTCTTGCTTTGTGACATTGAACAAATCATTTGACTTTTACATGCTTTGATTTCCCCATGTATAGACGTAACTCTAACATTTGTGCTGCCAGGAGAAAGAATACAAAAGGAAGTCTATACTATATGCCCATTTAAGGTCATAAATCAAGCCAGCACATTGTTATATGTTATATTAACCTAGGTAGACAAAATGAGTGTTTAGAATTCTCAGAACATCATATATATGAGAACATGATGACACTAGGATGCTAGTCAGTAACACATACTTCTTTCTTCCACCAAGCCCTTTCTTTACAACGTGGATAAAATGTTTACGTGACTCTGTCCCCTGAGTGTGAGTTCCTTCTGGGACTGCCATCCCTAGACCATCCAGTTAGGCATGTCTCCTTGGTCCCATTTCTATCCATGAGGAGAGGCACAACTAGAGAAGGGCTAAAGCAGGGCCCACTAAAACACAGAGCCCGAGACAGAGACCTCTCTAGCTCTGGCCCAAAATGGTACTATTTATCAGTATATTAATGCTAATAATGGAATGTCCACTGCTGTGAGAATTAATAAGTTAATATGTTTAAAGTGCTTAGAGAAATCCTCAATAAATGGTAAAAACAATCCATATAAAGTGTTTTATTACCATTAATTTTAACCCCACTGTTAATGAGTAGAAATCTGTGCTTTTGCAAAAACTAATGAAGAATGTGACTAAAAAAAAAAAAAAAAATGTGACTGACCTGACATGAATGTAGAAGCAAACATCAATTTGAAAATAAATCACAAAAGACAGAATGACCTTATATAATGTCATATAGATTCTTGGCTAAATCTTCTTTTTAAAATAATTTTTAAAAATGGGAGATGTTGCATGAACAAGGGCTCAATACTATAGAACATGTAATATATGCTATGGCAGTTGAGAATCTAGAGATTAACCTCAGTATCAGGGAACTGATGGCAATCAGATGAAATACAAATCATACATCATCAACCAAGTAACTACAAACTCTGGTACAGTCTGCCATTGTCTTTTGGTATCCCTAATGAAAGGAGTCCATGTCTTGATTTTGTTCTCTATTATCAGTTATATTAAGAGCATATTTATAAGTAACTGATGAACTTTAGAATTGTATGTAGAATAAGTGACCAAAGAGAACAACAAAAGTAATACTAATGCAACCCATACTGAATCCTTTTCGTACTAAACAATAATGACAAAGCTGCCATTTGTCAAGTACTTTCTATATTTACAAACTAGTGCCATTATATCCATTGTATAGTTGTAGAAACTAGGGCTCAGAGGGACGCATGGGTGGCTCAGCGATTGATTGAGCATCTGTCTTTGGCTCAGGGCAAGATCCTGGGGTTCCGAGATCAAATCCTGCATCTGGCTCCCTGTGAGGAACCTGCTTCTCCTTCTGCCTATGTGTCTGCCTCTCTCTGTCTCTCATGAATAAATAAATAAAATATTTTTTTTTTAAAAAAGAAACTAGGGCTCAGAAAGGTTAAATGACTCTTCCTAGACCACACAGTTTGTGAGTCGCAGAGCTAGCATTTGAATCCAGAACTACCTTGTGCCTAAGTCAACTTTTCAACCCAAAAACATGCAGTATCTTAATGTACAATGCACTTGAAAAGAGTATATTTTTTTATGTGCAACATCATGCCTAATAACTCATCCAATGCCATCATCCCCATGTTCCAGTGAAGTTCAATTCAGGTTTATGCTTCTCTCATGTGGTTGCTTCCCTTTAGATTTAGTCCCTAAATTGTCAAAATCTTCACTAATATATTCATCATGGTCCTAGCTTAAGCTATCTTACTAAATTTTTACTCAAGTGGCACTTTCATAAATACCAAGGGTGCCCTATTGACAAGCATTTTAAAAATCCCTAGGACAAAGCACATTGCTGACTAAGCATTCTATAGGGTTTCTTTGCCACAGTCCTGGCAGGCCAAGTTGGTTATTTTATTCTAGTTCTGGGAAAAGATGGCCAGAACCATGCCCTGGACTTGACACTCTTCACCCAGACCCTTTTCTCCTCTGCAAAGAAGTATTCTCTTTTATCCCATGTCTGCAGTGTCCCTGCCACCTGGCCGTTCACAGAAAAGGAACAGATTCTAGAACATCACTTCCCAAGGTGAGGTATATCCATTTCATCCTCTAAATGAGGAAACTGCTGGTGCAGAAAATCACTAAACAAAAAAGCATCTCCTTCAAATGCCCTCATGAAAGGACACATTCCCTGGCAGTGGAATGAGGAAGCAAGCAGCCATTACAAAGGGACACTAAGACAAGGAAAATCTGTTCATTCCAGAGTTCTGTGCCAGTCTCCCAGATCTGTTAGCCATTGGGTGCTATGCTACGCTGGCACAGGGGCATTGACAGCAGGAAAAAGATCTCAGACTTTACTGTAGGGTCTTGAAAGTAGTGCCAAGAATGTTGTGCCTTGTTTCTAGCAATCACAGCCCCTGAGATCCAAAAATAAAAACCAAAGCCACTCAACTCAGCTATTCACAAGTATACCCATTCTACCCTGGTATGATCTCCCAGATAGGGTTTTTCTAAATACAGGGCTTGATTTTCAATAAGGAAGCTGTGTTATAAGGGAAAAATACTCTAATTATGTAATACTTGCTTTCAATTCCTAACTTTTGCATCTTACTATCTTCATAAACTCTACCAAACACTGAGTCTATTTCCCCATTGGCATAAGGGAATAATAGTACCTGCTTCTTGTTCTTGTGAGAATCAAATAGGATATTGTGTATGAAACCTCTGTGAAACTAATAACATTATCCATGGATGTGCTGGTATAGTCTAGTTACTTATGTTCTGTAGTCTTCTCCATTTTAAGTTGGCCTTTCAGTTTAGAAAGGAAGTAATTACTAAAAGCTGCAAAGGTCATGAATCTCTTTCTTTTCTCCTAATCTTCTTGCAGTGTTTCAATATAAGATGGTTGTCACCAACTCTTTCTTAAACAGCCAAGATCCCCACGTTTGGGGCTGTGTTAGGTGACAATGAGAAATGAACAGGGCTTTTAAAGAGAAAGGGGAAGCTCCTTTCACATCTGGCTTCTGTGATTAAAATTATGCTTTCCCTTGACTCTTCAGTGTTGTCAAGGAGTTAAGCTGTCATCCATCCACTGTTTACTCCGGGTACCTTTTTAGAACTGTGGCATTATGATCACCAACTGACAAGTAGGTCTGAATATTGAGGCTGATAATGATTGGCATCCTTAAACATGGTAAACATGAAGACTTTTCATCCAGAAGACACTGATTTTGTTTCTGGCAGTGATGAGGGATGGGCCATGTCAAAACCAAATGAGAATCCACAGTTCTGTGAGAAAACAGGCTTCACAAAAAAGAGAACCTGTGGCTGAATGAATCTGACATAATCAGTCTTATCCCAGAGTCTGCCTTCTCCCCTTTTCCTCTTCCTTTGCCTTTTTCTTTAGACACTGTCCTTTTTTCCATTCTCCTCTCTTGTCTCTTTTTCCATAACAAGAGATATATACAGTCTACACATAGCTGTCTAACAGACTTTTACAGTGCCTCCTTCAGACTTGTCATTTCAGCCTCAGCTCATTCACTGATCTAGCTGTGTGACCCTGAAAAGTGTATTTGACTATTCTCCAATGTGGAGTTGGCAATGCCATAGTCTTTCCTTGCCCAGTCCTTTAGTTTTAGCAAACCAAAAACTGATTATAAGGATGTAGCTAGAATCTTGCATCTTCCAAACAGGAAATAGTTGATCAAATCTAATTAGCTTTCAGCCCAACAGAGGCAATGGAGCTACACAGATGGGCAAGGATGAATGATTTTGAAGAGGAAAAGAAAATAGCTTGAACTCAGGAAATCTCTTTGCTATTTATTTGTTTGTTTGTTTGTTTCCAAATTTGCAGATTCTGCAAACACTGAGCATATTTTATGCCAAGCACTTCCTCCTCTATTTAAATTCATTGACACATATATAATAAGCTGGCTCACCAAGTTGTTTTGTCAAATATTTTTAAAAGATATTTTTAGGAAGGGCCTTAGACATCATCAAATTCAATCCTTTTGTTTTATAGGTTAGTAAACTGAGGTCTAAAGCTATGAATTGGTCTACAATTGGTCCATGATAGAGATGAGCCTAGAAATCATGCTATGGAACTCTAATTCATGATTCTTTCCACCACAGTTAAGGCTGCCAGGCAAACTTTGTATAAATAAGCCAAACATTTTCGTAGGACTCAGAATGTTACATCTTTTCCAAACAAGAATGAATAGAACATGGCCTCTCAGCAGGAAACTGCCAAAAATTAGTATTCCTAAATTGGTGTGTAGCCCCACAACCTGGCAAATATCTCCTCCTGTCCCAGAAACCTTGTGTTAGTATCAACAGGATAAATGGATGGCTACTTAATTAAACCAGTGCTGGAAGAAAGAAACATTAAGTCTGACCATAGATGCCCTCTTGCTGCATAGCAGATATTCTCCAGGAATCTCATGGAGAAAACAGTCTTTAAGGAAGGGCCAGCTAAGCTAAAGTGGAGACCTAAAAGCTTGCATAAAATTCACAGCTTGCAATCCACAGTTGAGCCTTTGAATTTTAAATTCTGTCGTGTGACAATGGCATAAAACAAACTTGTTTGTTTCCTTCTTTCTTAAAAGCCTAATAAAGACATTGTGCAGAATCCATTATCAAATCTTGGCTGGAGTCTTTAATTTGAGCTCTGATGTCCTAAAAGTTCAATCCCCAACAAACGCCTATCCCAGCTGGTATGTTGACCTGAATGGCAAGTCACAGAGCTGGTAGCATTGGCAAAATGGCAACAGCTACACACACACACACACACACACACTTATATATCCACGTGTGTATGTTTGTTGTGCATATAAATATAAATATATATGCATATATGCGTATACACACACATAAGCCCACCCCATTCTGTTTCATAAGAATCTTTTATCGTCTGAAGAGCTACAGAAATCTATACTACTATAGTAGCCCTGTTAACAGCCAAGTCTGTGACAAGGGCCTACTCAAAAGAGAAGAAAGTCAATAAAAGTAAAGTGTAAGTGTACTGTTAATGACAGGTTCTTGCAGGCACTTTCCCCCAAATTATACCATTCCTATTCAAATACCATCTCAAGAGTCTCAGACAGTGTCAAGTGCAATCATTGTTATTGCAGTTGCCAAGGTAATCAATTGAAATCATAATGAAGGGAACAGAAGGAAATCAATAGAGTCTGAAATTACAAATAAAGAGAAGCTATCGTTTAAGAGCATTTGGCTGAAATCTTCCATATTAATGGAGTCAGAAATGGCTGTGTCATTCAGAAGCAGTGTGGTGCATAATTCAGCTGAGTGCATTGGAACACCTAAAAGTGATTGCAATAATTAGGGCTGCCTACCAAGAATCTGTCCACCTTAGAAGGCATATTGCTGAGTTGTTTATTATAGTTCCAATGTGTTTTCATATCTTAATATTTTCAATCATCTCCCAGAGCACCCTTAGCCAGGAGCAGGATTAGCTTGCTCAGAGGCATTAAAAGCAGGTTGTTGGTCCAGTCTGATTCTGAGATTGGGAAGTAAGAGGGACTAATCATGCATTTTATTTTAGAAATATTTTCCTTTTCAAAACTTTTATTTATTTGTGTAGAGTGATACAGGTAGTACGGAAAGCAAGAGATAAATGTGAAAATAGATTATAGGAAAATCGATTATTGTCTAGTCTTTAATCACATGCCTGAAAAAGTTCATTGGGTTTGATTAGAGTGACATAAAATCTTTCATTTCACTGTTATTTGTAGATGCAAAATGAATATTCCAGAATTGCTGAATACTCATGATCAACTATACTCTAAGGAGAGACAGGAGCCAAATGACAGTAAAGATTGAAAAGCTATCCAGTTCTTTTATCAGGAAATAGTCCATAAAAAGGATAAGGAATTATGAAAAAATCATGTAGACTTTCTTATATTGGCTTATCATTGGGAACTGAAAATGACAGGTTTATGGATTTCAGCAGAAATACGATTATTACGTTATTCAATATTCTATGACAGGCTTTCCATATGCCTTGACTTACAGGCTGTCTGTCTAAGAAATCCTGAACTTTTGATCTCAATCTATAGATGGCAGGAATACATAAAAAGTTTACTTGTGTTGGGGACGGATATTATGAGAACCTTGGAACTATATGCATATATAATTTACACAATTTAACTATATTCTTTCAGTGAAAAATAGAAAGAGAGGAATACAACAATCAACCTAGAGTGAGTCCTGCTTGCCAATCTACTCAGTGAGCCTATACCCAAAAAAGGGCATGAAATGGGAAGTTAAACATCTGTTTCCTACAGCAATCTTGGTTTTCACATGCCTCTCAGAGAGCAAGCATTATAATTCTAGTGCTTAAAAATATGTATTCATTTATTGACCTATTTATCAGTCATTTATTTTTATACAACATGATCTCTACATGTAAACTGACTCCTTCACATGATGCTCAACCAAGGTATTATCAAATTTCAACAGATAAGTCAGTAGAAAATCTCTTAACTTCATCTTTCTAGCTTTAAATATTAGCCACACACAGAAGAAAGTTGGGTTGTCAGGCCTGGGAGCAGAGTCTTGATGGAAGCAGTTTATTATATGCATTTCACTGGTCCTTTGTCAGTTGCCTAACACTGAAGCATCAAGCTGATATTATGTGGAACTTACTGAGAAAATTGTGCTTTTCTCCACCAGGGCAACTTCTCATGATACTTCAAAGATAATTTTAATTGTATACAGTGTTGGCTGATTTTAGAACCCAAACTTCATTAGAGATATAAACTCTTCATGTATAAATTTTCTGCCAGGTCTCAGCACTCATTCAACTCACAGCAATGAAATGTTTTCCAGAGCCTACAGATCAGTCATATTGGAATTGTTTGGGAGCTTCTTAGAAATGCATATTTTCAGGACTCATCCCAGATCTACTGCATCAGTATTTGCATTTTAAGAAAATACTCAGGTAGTTTATATTCATGTTGATGTTTGAGATTCACTGTGCTAGATATCACATGAAAGGCAAATGCTCGGCATAACAGGCCCTCTTAAAGTGTCGCCCTATTAACTAAGAAGAAAGCAAAAGAGAGAGAGAAAGCATACACACATTTGTGCAGGTGTACTAGTTGGGGCATAGTACTATTGCTACATGTATGAGCATATCATAATCGTCACCTTAGCTTTGGCATTATGGTTATTAGTAATCATAAGTAGATTCAGAATGCGTTCATATTTTATAATATTGAATCATCTCTCCTCCTACCTCTAGGCCAAGGGAAAGCGTGTAAACAAATAATTAAAAGGCAACATGGTAACTGCTATAATAGAGATATAAATAAAATGCTGAGGAAGCTGAGAAAATTGAACTATTCATTCTGCCTGGAGGGATTGAAGAAAGGCTTCCTCAAGCAGATAGTGTTGACTCAGATCTTAAGGAGAGGGACATTCCAAACAAGAACACAAGAAGTATTTAAAGGCTTTACCATTTTGGAGTTACCAAGAACTTGAGTGTACCTAGAGTTTATAGTTTATGCAGCTTTGGAATCTCTTTAGATTAGGGACAGTAGGGAAGAAAGAAGGGGACAAATGGGAAGAAATGAAGCTGGAAACATGGAAGAAGGTGGAGGGAGATGGACTCTAGTGTTGAGGCATCACTACAAGACGTGAGACTACTGTGCTACTGCTGTCAAGTCCCAAATTCAAGCTCATTAAAACTGATATGATATGGTCAGTTTTTTAAATAGTTTTTATCAAAACCACTTATAAAAACACATAAAATTACACTGGCATATTACAACTGGGTTGCTGAAAAATATATGGCTGTTCCAACTAAAAAAATTAAAAACCTGGCTTTCAGAATACAAAACAAATTAAAATGTTTGCTATCATTTTTTTTTGCAAAATAATATGCAATACATGGTATATAATACTCAAATATATACTCTATCTTCCCATTGTTGAGGGTGGCTATTCCTTTGTTTTCAAGTATACAAATAATCTCAACTTTAAACCTTAAATTCTAATATTTCTGGATATTCAGCTCTTTCCCAAGATACACATATGTTATATGGGAGATTTTGTCTTCATGTCTCTCTCTGTCTATGTGCTAAAGGCTGTACCATGTGAATATAGACAAGAAATTCAGTTCCTCCACCAATTCCTAAGAAAAAAAAAAGCTACTCAAAGCATTCTTGGATGTTTCAAAGTTCAAGAGAGAATATAATACCACATACCACACAGTTTTACACTCTCCACAATTCTTCTCTCTCCTTTCTCATCACCATGACCCATCCCAAAGTCTCAAGGAAAGTGAAAATACCTCTCCCTCTATTATAGAAGGCAGCTCTTTCCCCGCCCCCTCCCCCCTCCCAGGAGCTCACCTTCTACTTCAAGCACTTACTATAGCAGTTTTCAAAACTAGAAATTAAAGAAGTTGAGACAGCACATGTTAAAAGAAAAAATGTTTACTTTGTTATACAATATATACTATTCAGACACATAGTGTGTATATGTATATGAATAAAACCTACTCACACTTATACATATATGTGTATATACACACAGCAACATATATATGTATATCTGTATATATACTGTATAATATATGGGGTTTGTGTATATTTGCATAAACATACATGTATGGACAGAAAGTTGGAAAATATGTAAAACGTTAACCATTATTATATCTGGGTCTTGGGATTATGGGTAATTTTTCCTTCTTACTCCTCCCATATTCATTTTTAACATACAGGAATATGTAATTTAAAAATTGGTAGGGATCCCTGGGTGGCGCAGCGGTTTGGCGCCTGCCTTTGGCCCAGGGCGCGATCCTGGAGACCCGGGATCGAATCCCATATCGGGCTCCCGGTGCATGGAGCCTGCTTCTCCCTCTGCCTATGTCTCTGCCTCTCTCTCTCTCTCTCTCTGTGACTATCATAAATAAATAAAAAAATTTTTAAAATATTTTTAAAAAATATTTTAAAAATTTGTGGTAAAAGGGAATGTGATCAATAGATACTTTTATTTGAAGGATTGGTTTCATTTGAATAATGAGTGAAAGCTAAAGTACAAGGGCTTACTAACTGAATAAGATTGTTGAAGGATGTGGGGCAATCCACACAAACTATGGTTTGGAGAGGGGATAATTGGGTTAGTAGTTCTAAAATAGTATTTACTAAACTAATTCCAGACATTGTGCTTAGGCAAATACATCTAGCAAATACTGTTATAAAGGGGCACCTGGGTGGTTCAGTCGGTTAAGCATCTGTCTTTGGCTCAGGTCATGATCTCAGGGTCCTGGGATAGAGCTCCATGTTGGGCTCTCTGTTCAGTGGAGGGTCTGCTTCTCTCTTTTTTACTCTCCTTCTGTGATCTTCCTCCCTCCTTCTATCTCTCTATCTCTCAAATAAATAAAATCTTAAAAAAAAATACTGTTATAAAATGTTTGAACTATGTTTAACCTAGCATTTCCAAATGTATTTGATCTAGAATCTAGTTTTTGCATCAAATACTATATCTTGAAAGACTTTGTTCCATAAGATGCAATTTGGGGAATGCTGTCTTAAGGAATAGTAGACTTAGTGAAAGGTCTATTTGCTAGATGTGAATATGTTTGTGGGCCTAAGAAAAAGAGATAGTGGAGATGAGATATGGGCCTAGGAAACAGAGATAGTGGAGATGAGATAAAAGATTTAAGACAAAAGAAAACTAGTTTTTTTGACTGAAGTTCCAGAGAAAGCAGAAGGGGAGAAAATCTAAGATCTTCCTACTCAAAAGGATGGTTTTCAAATCAGTAATTTCAGCAACACATGTTGAAATTTCACTTTAACAAGGTTTCCCAGGAAATCTGTTTGCCCATTAACATTTAGGAAACTTTGCTTTAAGAAGAAGGAGTAAGATCAGATGCCTGACAAATGTGGGAAAATGTTTGCAACAGCTGTTATGGGAATGTGGTAGGTAAGATCCATTTCAGACAGATTCATTTGGTTGTTATTTAAGTTTCTCCAGTGTAGCTCAGAATCTAGGAGTAGAGAGACAGAATTATGATTGTGACCCAGGGTGGGAGACTGACAGAGGGGATATAAACGAAGAGCAAGAGAACAGCAAGTTGTAAAGCAGTCAATGAAATAATGTTGAAATAGCTGAATTGGAGTTCATTAGAGGATCCAGGAAAGTTGAGAGGAAGCCGAGGCATGAGGGAATCAGGGAAAACCTCAGAATTTGAGGTTGATAAGAAAGTTGGGTTGGAAGCATGGATTTCTGAAATATCAAGAGTCAAAGTGGAGTGGTAAGTTTATTCAGCTTTGTGTAGTTGAAATGGAATGGAAATGAAAGTTGCAGAAACTAAAAGTTATAAAGCTGAGAAATTTAAAAGTTAAGGCTTTAATTTTCTCATCAACATGGAAGCTGAAGTAGTCAGAAAGGAAGGCAGGGAATGAGTGGGAAGAAGAAAGGTTGTTGGTTAGATGCTCAATCCAGCCAAACTCCATCTCAAAGCAGAGCCAGACAGATGTAAATTCAATTGTTTGTTCTCTCTCCAGCAGTCAGGAAGATGAGCCCCAGAAAAGGATCCACCTTGGTGAAGGAGAGAGACGATGAGAAAAACAAGGGGAATAGAAGATGGGAAGAGATGATACAAAAAGTCCAAGGGGGGAAGAGATTTTCCTGCTGTTCACAGAATTGTCACACACAGCCCTAGATGGATCTGAATACCCCTCCTCTCTGCGGTTCCAGATTGGTTTGGAATATGCCAATGTAACCCCCAACTAAGGACAATTTATTCTTTGTGTCTGCTTTTTAAGTAAAAGAAACATGTATTAGAAGTCTCCCAGATTTCCCCTCTAGTCTTACTCCTTAGAATTGGGTTGCTTGTTACTTCCTAATCAGATAACTGGCCAAGGGAAGGAGATTGCTTGGACCAGTTTACACGAATGCCTGGCATGGACTAGACACTGGGGAAACAGCAAACATAGTTATTACAGAATCCAAGGCACCCATGCCACCACTGGCTTCTAGGAGATCACTGCTCAGCTCTACCATCCTAGTTTCTGCCCTCTTCACCTACCCACTCTCAGCCTGTTGTCAAGATCCTCTTAATTCATAAAATTTTAATTACCAGCCAAATTTGTGCCAGTGTCATTCAGTTGAAGGGGTAATCTAATTCCAGATGACTGGTCCCAGTTGTTTAGACAGCAATAGCCCTTAAAAGGCAAGGCAACTATACCTAGATAGAAAATTAAAATTACAATTAAAAAAGACTCTAATTTCTTTAATGAAGTTTGGAATGCCAAGAGCACTAGACTAAGGAACTGGGACATGGCTGCAAAATCTGGAGGAAGGTGGTTCTGTGCAAATGTGCACAAGTTTTTTTGTCTACCTGAGCCTCACTTCATTTGCTTGGAAAGTGATCATTCTTTGGCCTGTTTTATCTCATGCTATGAGGATCATAAGTGATAATGCATGGAATGAATGTTGGAAAGCAAACATA
Organism: Vulpes lagopus; assembly: GCF_018345385.1. NCBI lineage: Eukaryota > Metazoa > Chordata > Mammalia > Carnivora > Canidae > Vulpes > Vulpes lagopus. The sequence continues at coordinate 103,812,705 of NC_054830.1, forward strand.
GAATGTTATTATTACTATTCCTTGGACCTTCTATTCTCCTCTAGTACAAAGGACAGTTCCCTGCTCTAGATGTTGAATGTGTTTGTTGAATGAATGATTGACGGTGTTTTCACCTTTCCAGGAAAAGGTATTTGAATTTAACCTGACAAAGCAATTTTACAGTGTCTATCTGCATTAAGCAGCAAGTGCCTACTAGCCTTTCCAAAGCTCTACAATTCATCTTAGTCCATTTATGAAAATTTACCTCTACTCTGGTCAAAATGAAGAAAAATAGCAGATTTACATTACTTTGAATAATGAAATATTGTATTGGAAAAATACCCATGAAATTTCATAAAAAGTTAGACAAGCCTTTTGTTTACTTTTTGAAAATAAAATATTTTTACTCTTTTGTTATAGAAAGTAGTATTCATTACAAAAAGAAGATAAAGAAAAGTATAAGTTACAAGTTTAAATCTAATATATTCCCATCACTCGGATGCAACCATAAATAAAATCTTGGCACCTTTTAGGCTCTTGACTTTGAATATATATTAGTTTATATTCTATCCTACCCATATACATATATATGCACTTGTGTAATTAAAATGGAATCATACTACATATGCTGCTTATCAATGAGCTCTTTCACTAATCAATTAGATTATGTATATAAGTTCAAATCAGTAAATATAGACCTTCATTATCATATTTTATGGGGTATGGTAGTTCTTGATGTGGATAACCATGATTAATTTAGCCAGTATTTTGTAAACAGACTACTCATTTTTCTCCATAAGGCTTTTATTTTTTTCCAGAGGAAGACCAACTTATTATCATTTTAAGAAGTGTGTTTTGGAAAGAGAGGAGCTTCAGGAATCCTGCTTCTTCCCACCTGAATGACAATGTGTGATGTCGTGGAGATCAGATGTTTGCGAAGCAGAAAGAAGGGCGCATCTGACCAAATAACATCTGTGTAATGGCAATTATTCCACGGCCATTATCTGAAGTGCTATTGTGGGTCTGAAGAGCAGCAGAGAAACAAACACACATAATGCAGCCGGCCATCAGCCCATCAAGCAAAACATGCTTATTAGAGCACTACAGAAATTAAGTCATTTCAGAGGGGGAAAAAAAAACAAAACCCTACTTTCCTCGCCTTTGGCACCTTCTCTTTATACATAAAACTCATCACAGATAATTTTCAGACATCATGCTATACCCAACGGCACCATAATTTTAGCTACAGAGCAAGAGATTGAATCAAGAGGTTCTCTAATCTATTAAATTCTTCTTGCCCCTGAACTAAGAGTGTGAGTTATCAGTTCCAGAGTGTGTAAGAATAGACTTGCCTGAATAATTGAATGGCTCTGTTACTCTCAATTGTTTTCATACTAGAGGAGGTTTTTCATTTGTCATTAAAGGCCTCAAGGAAGCCATACATGCACTAAGTCACACAACAGGTATCTGGTCCCTTACCCACAAGTGTCCAAAGACCTTAATGTGCACATTGTCATATCTTGGGCTCTCTGGTGTTTTTTCCTACCTAATCATATTCTCTGACTTCTTCTCTACCTCTTTTCCCAGAAGGTGGCCAGCATCCTATTCTTTTTACTTTCTTACCTACCAAAACTTTCCTTTAAATGAGGCTCTATTAATTTGTAGACATTGTTATTTAACTATTGCAATGATAATGCTAATATACCCCCAAATTTAGTAGTTTCCATTAAAAACCATTTATTCTGAGTCTGTGGATCAATTGATGTATGCTAGGCTAGGTGCAGCTCTGCTTTAGGCTGTAGGTTGGGTGCAGGTCTGCTCCACATTTCTCTCACCTTCTTTGGACCAGCAGACACCTAGGCATGTTCTTTTTAGGATGAAAGGCAGGAGCATGACAGGACAAGTGGGACTATTCCATGCATTTAATGGTCTTGGCCTGAAGCTGGCATACTAACACTTCTTGCACATTTCATTGGCTAAAAAAGTTTTATGGTCCAATTTAGCATCAAGGCCATGGTGGGGGGAGGGGAGGGCATAACCACAAGGTCACATGGCAAAGCATATAAATGTATAATTCTAACAGAAGGAGGGCATGAAGAATAGAAAAATGATCTAATCTGCCACATATCCTGAGGCTGCTAACAGACTGTTGGCCTTTCTTGGGGAATTTTTTTTAACATAGGAAACCAAATTGAAGCCAAATTTCAATGAAATCCTAAATGTGCAGTTATACAAAGCAACATAGTTGAGAGGAACAGTATGGTGTCCTTTTAAAGGGATAATTAGGCAACTCCTTACTTACTTATAAAGTAGAACCAAAGTGATAGCGACTCCATGGATGGATGACAAGTCATCCCAATGGGAACCTGAAAGCATTCCCAGAAATAATCTTGGGTTTGAGATTTTAATGGAGACTTAAATTTCAATTCCAATATTGCTAGCTGCATGACTTAATATTCATAAGCCTTAGTTCCTTTAGCTGTAAGGTAAGAAATTAGTTATCCTCCCCCCTTACAGTGGTAGAAGGGAACAAACAAAATACTTTATATGAATTGCTTTGTTTCTAATAAAGTTCCTGACACATAGTAGACAAGCCTGAAGCTTTTTTTTTTATTGATATTTTATCTTTCAGAAAAGAAATACCATGTTCACTATACTGTGAAGGTGAAATACACTGTATTGGTTAAATAATTGATCCAAAAATCACACAGTAGGGTCTCCTTCATTTATTTTGTGCATTTCCTTTCAGTTCTATGTCCTTTCCATAGAAGATGGCTCCAATACAGCCCTCTAACCTATATAAACATAATTGTTGGTAGATGGCCTTTAGGTACATGCTAGATCTTGAAGGCTAGAGAATGGGCTAAGAACACAATGACATCTTACTGTATTTTGGAAAACTAAACTGTGACTCATTTCAAAGATTGATATCCATGGCAAATACTTAAAGTGGGAAGCTACAGCAGGCTCTTCCTCCAAACTAACCACTCACCATTGCTCTCACATTCACTAAATTCTCATAAATTATTCTACATCAATTCAATCTTTAATCTGGATGTAAAATTTAATGCCGTCCTTAAGGATTAAATGAGAGGTTCTTTGAAAGAATGCCTAGCATAATGCTTACCATGGAATAAGAGCTCACCAAAATCCTTTTATATCTGGAAAAAATCTGAATGTTTACTTAAAATTGTAAAAGTGATAACCTACACATATATAATTAATTGCCCTATAGAAATCTGTAGATTATTTTATTTTCAGTAATGTTGATACCCATGCCCCCAAGTCATAGAGCTAAAGAAATGTAGGGTCAGTAATGCAGGTCTTCCCACCCTAAATCCAATAATCTCCTTCAGTCTCAGGCACTTCTTTTCAGAAGTCAAGCTGCTGACTGAGTCCTGATAGATCACAAGACAAAACTACAGAATGGCACAAGAAGATTCATGCTCTATTACCACCTGTTTTAGGAAGGATCAGCCTTTTATGAAAGTAATGTACTTTTTACTTATCCACATAGCTCATTGAACAGTTACAGTAGTGTGACACAAATAGGAAGAGATAAGCTTGACAGTATGTTGAATTTGATTAAAATTGTTTTAGAAAATCTTGCAGAAGTTGGAGATCTGGGTAATGCCAACTATGATATATTTGCCTATTTTAGTTTTTAAATATATGTGTATTCTAGAAAATATGATTTTATGTTAGTATGCATATACTTTAAGCAATTAATGGACTTCTAAAACTTGTGTAGAATAATTTTATAACATGAATTATTAGATGCAAACAACTGGGGTTGCTTACTGCTTCATGGAAATGATGGATCTTAAAGTTAGTAAAAGCCCTCAAAACTTTACCCAAAGCTCTGCTTTATAGATGAGCACTAGAACCCAGAAAGTTAAGGAAGTGCCCCTAGTATAGGTAGTTAATGATAGATTAGGACCCAACTGTTTTGCAGTCCAGCCAAATGTTTGAGGTTTTTTTTTCCCACTATGCTACTAAGAAAACAAAGAAATGAACAAAAATCTTTATGGTACACCATTTTGCAAAGAAAATGCTATTTTTGTACATATTTGATCTTAATACATCTCTTATTCTGATTCTTGAGGTTACATATTGAATTGCTTTTGAGTAGAATGTATACACATGTACATACAAATGCATACATTTGTATTTATTTTGGTTTCCACGGTAGCTTTTTGCTTGCTTCAAATCATTAGATCCTCCACAGCATGGTCTTATTTTCTTTCTAATCCCCAACAGTCCCTGAAACATTTATGATATTGTCATATGCATACTGGGTACTTGATAAATATTTGGGGTTGCTGATGGAACTGCCCCTGCTGATAAACTACTGTTGGAAAAGCCTGAGGTCTATATCAGAGAGAAGCTTTTCTCTTCTAAACTATCGATTGACTCTTGCATGACATTTAATAAAACCTTTCTATTACCAGTTGCATAACAGCAATTAAAACCCTCATCAAATCTATCTTAACTGCTTAGAGTCTTCCACTGGGGAGCATTTTCCTTGGCAAACATCTGCAATAAAAGGCTATTTAATCTTCATAACTGAAACAGTCAGTTATGCTAATTTGTCTCTTTTATTGTCAGTTTACATTGGAATCACACACAGCTCTGGTCCTTTGGAAAGGTACAGAAAAGAGCACAGCTCCTCTAGGAAAAATGGTTAGTATTGAGGACCATGTCACTGGAAGCAGCCACACCTAGCCCAAGTGATCGTTTGTCAATAATGCTATGGAAGGCATTTCTCATTGAGAATGAGTTGGACTAATGAAAATCTATGATGTCTTTCAATTTGAGGTTCTTTATTTGTAGGCTTTCTTAGCTTACACTCTCAAACACTGAGAAAACCATTCCATATTAAAATTCTGGAACCAGATTTCAGAGATGGGTAAAAGTCTTCCTTAATACCTCATTGCCTGTTTCAAATTCTTTACATTTGTCCCACTTCATAACAGAATGGGGAAGTACTCATTTTTGAGTCTTTAGGTAAAAATAAGGCAAGATATAAAACTGTATATGCAATATAATCTTTAAAATACCAATAATACTAGTAGTTTATATGTATGGAACACAGACATGAGCCAGGCATGATGTCGGGGCTCTGGCTGACATGCTGCCTGTTCACACATGAATCACATGTGTGTCACTGAGTTTTCACTAGCATTGCTTCCTGGAATAAGTTACACTTGAGTGGAGTTTTAAAATATAAATGGGGAGGGGGGTGGCTGGGTGGCTCAGCTGGTTAAAGGTCTACTTTCTGCTCAGCTCATGATCCTAGGATCTTGGGATCCAGCCCCACATCAGGCTTCTTGCTCAGTGGGGAGCCTGCTTTTACCTCTCCTTCTGTTCCTTCCCCTGCTCGTGCACTTGCTCTCTCTCTTTCTGTCAAATAAATAAGTAAAATCTTAAAAAAAATAATAAAATAAGGATGCCTGGGTGCCTCAGTGATTGAGCATCTGCCTTCGGCTCAGGTCATGATCGAGTCCTGAGATCGAGTTCCTCATTGGGTTCCCTGCACGGAGCCTGCTTCACCCTCTGCCTATGTCTCTGCCTCTGTGTGTGTGTGTGTCTCTCATCAACAAATAAAATCTTTAAAAAAATGAAAGTATAATTCCAACTCTCTGAAGAAAGTCCATGGTATTTTGATAGGGATTGCATTAAACGTGTAAATTGCCCTGGGAAGCACTGACATTTTCACAATATTAATTCTTCCAATCCATGATCATGGAATATTTTTCCATCTCTTTGTGTCTTCCTCAATTTCCTTCAGAAGTGTTCTGTAGTTTTTAGGGTATAGATTCTTTACCTCTTTGGTTAGGTTTATTCCTAGGTATCTTATGCTTTTGTGTGCAATTGCAAATAGGATTGACTCCTTAATTTCTCTTTCTTCAGTCTCAATGTTAGTGTATAGAAATACCACTGACTTCTGGGCATTGATTTTGTATCCTGTCCCACTGCCAAATTGCTGTATGAGTTCTAGCAATCTTGGGGTGGAGTCTTTTGGGTTCTTTATGTACAGTATCATGTCATCTGCAAAGAGGGAGAGTTTGACTTCTTCTTTGCCAATTTGAATGCCTTTTATTTTTTTGTTGCCTGATTGCTAAGGCTAGGACTTCTAGTACTATGTTGAATATCTGCCCTACGACCCAACAATTGCACTGCTGGGGATTTACCCCAAAGATACAGATGCAGTGAAACACCGGGACACCTGCACCCCGATGTTTATAGCAGCAATGTCCACAATAGCCAAACTGTGGAAGGAGCCTCGGTGTCCATAGAAAGATGAATGGATAAAGAAGATGTGGTCTATATATACAATGGAATATTACTCAGCCATTAGAAATGACAAATACCCACCATTTGCTTGACATGGATGGAACTGGAGGGTATTATGCTGAGTGAAATAAGTCAATCGGAGAAGGACAAACATTATATGGCCTCATTCATTTGGGGAATATAAAAAATAGTGAAAGGGAATGAAGGGGAAAGGAGAAAAAATGAGTGGGAAATATCAGAAATGGAGACAGAACATGAGAGACTCCTAACTCTGGGAAACGAACTAGGGGTGGTGGAAAGGGAGGTGGGCGGGGGGTGGGGGTGACTGGGTGATGGGCACTGAGGGAGGCACTTGATGGGATGAACATTGGGTGTTATGCTATATGTTGGCAAACTGAAGTCCAATTAAAAAAATATGTAAAAAATAATAGTAAAATAAATAAATAAATAATAAATAAATGAATGAATGAATGAATAAATAAATAAATAAATAAATAAATAAATAATAAATAAGATAAACTACAAATAGATGTTGGGCTCACTAAACTGGTGATTGACTTGTTATAAATATGTGTAATAAAATTTAGATTCCTGAGTAGTATTTCCATTTAACAGAGCAGAAAAGAGAAGCTTGGGGAAGTTCAAAAATTCGTCCAAGATCCACAGCCAATAGGATCAGTATGCAAACCAGGCATATCTCACTCCAAAGTCCATAGGAAGCATTAAAAACAAAGAAGGGAAACAACACATTAAAACAATGATAACGGTTTTAATGAAACTATTGAACATACAAAAACCAAGGAAAGTATAAAAACAAACCAATGAAAAACATGAAACACCAAACTTCTCAAACATATTCAAGCCCTCAAGCTACCATGTCTGATTTTAAAAATCATTGCCCTTCAGAACCATAAATGGATTTCTCCATTGTCTCCTGGCTTCTCTTAGAGTGGATTTTGAGAAGTCCAAAACTAATTCTCATTTTCATTCATTTTAGATGAAATCTCATTGCTTCTCCTTTCCTCCCCTTTTCTGCCTCTCCCATTCCTGACTCTTCTCCTCCTTTTTCTTCTCTCTCTCTCTCTCTAGACTTGTACAATGTTTTCTTCATCTCCAGTGTTGTCAAAGGTCATGATATGGTGTCTTTCAATCTGGAAATTTATTCATGTCTTTGATTCAGTTTTATTGAATCTTTTCTTTGATTTCTTCCCTTCTTGTTCTCTGTTCTTTCTTTCTTGCATTTCTTAATATTCAAATTGGATCTCCTAGGCAGTTTCTCTAACTGCCCATCTCTTGTCTTTCCGTTTTAGTTTCTGGGAGATAGTTTTCTTCACTTTAACTTCTAACTCCTCTATTGTTTTTCTCATTTCTTTATTTTTAATTTCCAAGTACTTCTTTTCATATTTTTGAGGATGACACATTCATTGCATCCTTTTGGTTTTTCTAATGTTTACATTTACTTTCCTTATCTTTTAAAAACTATTATTAGCAGTTGTTTATTTGCTTTATTTTATTTTTATATTTGTTCTCCTTGCACAATCTGTGTTTGTTTAGTTTTTTTTTCTCTTTGCTTATTAGGGCTCCTTTTGTTCATACTAAAAGTTTTCCTGAGATATCTGGTGATCACTAACTTACTGCTCATATTTAAGAGTTGACATTAAAAAGATTTCTGAGAGCACCTGGGTGGTTCAGTTGATTAAGCAGCTGACTCTTGATTTTGGCTCAGGTCAGGATCTAAGGGTCATGAGATTAAACCCTGAGTGGGAGTTGGTTAAGAGTTTGCTTGAGCTTCTCTCCTTCTTCCCCACCCCCCCCAAATAAATAAATAAATAAATAAATAAATAGATAGATAGATAAATAAATAAATATATATTTCTACATGTAAGAAGCTTTGAGTGACTATGGTCTTCAACGTGGGGTGATCTGATTTATTTATTTATTTATTTATTTATTTATAAGATTTATTTATTTATTTATAAGATTTATTTAATTTAGAGAGAGAACACACAAGTGGTGATAGAGGGAGAGAGAGAGAGTCCTGAAGTAGACTCTGCACTGAGCATGGAGCCCCATGTGAAGTTCAATCCTAGGACCCTGAGATTGGAGCTGAGCCAAAACCAAGAGCTCACCACTTAACTGACAGCACCACCCAGCAGCCTCTGACTATCCTGATTTTATTTATTTATTTATTTATTTATTTATTTATTTATTTATTTATTTTTGAGTAAGGGAGTCTTTGATATTCAGATTGTACAGGAGCAGCAATAGTCACCAACAAAAGTAGAGAAGATGTAAGACTACCCAGTCTGCTGAATCTGGAGGAAGAGAGCAAAGATCTAGCTTCATGGTAGCTGCATCAATGACCATTCCCATGAGTCCTTGTTAATGACTTTATTTATGCTTTATGTTGGCTTTAAGACTTCTTCCATCAAAAGGTCAAAGTTGACCATCTCTTAACCTCAAGAGAGATATGCTTTAGTTCTCAAAGTGCCATTGTCTTAAAAGTGAGCACAATCAAAATTATGGGGATTGCATTTCTAGGTGCAGCTCTGGTGCCTTCCAGTTTAATAGCAATCCTTCGATGGAAAAACCAGTGTCTGCTAAACTGGGGCGAATGGAGATTGTCTTTTCCCTCAATTACCTCTTGGAATGGCACCTAGGAAGATGGCAGAGCTATGTCTAATGGAAAAGGGAGTCTGGCTCCATATGTTGGGATGAAAAGAAGGATGAGCTATTAAGTAATCCTCTCTGTTTCTGTGGCCAGCTCTGCAGTCTAGGCCTACTTATCTCTCAAAGCAATCTGTCTCCACCCTCACATGACCTTTTGTTTTGTCTAGTCACCCCATGTGTTTCTTATTAGTATACTTGTCACTGGATTCAGGCCTACCAAGATAATCCAGGATGATCTTTTCATCTCAAGATCCTTGATTATATCTTCAAGGGATCCCTTTTCCAAATAAGGTAACATTCACAGCTGCTAGGAATTAGGACATGGGCACATCTTCTCAGGGACCACCATCCATCCCATTACAGGTCCTTTCCATGTGCCGGGCATTGTCCTAAGCATCTTATAATTTATTAACTCACCTAATTCACAATAACCCAATAAGATAAGTTATTGTGGTCCACATTGAGGAAATGGAACCATGGGGCCATTAACTAACTTAGAAGCATTAAGATAATTTGGCTTGAGTGATGGGCTTACACTGAGGAGGAGTGAGAGTAAGTTTGGATAAACAAGTTAAGGTCATGTGCAGAATGCCTTAAACACCTAAAAATTTTGTACCCTAGTCTGTGGGCAATGGTCAGCCACTGAGTGTTTTGAGCAAGAGCATCATGTGAGCATTGATATATGGAAATATTGATCAGAAAGCACTGTGTTAAGTAGATTGGAGGAGGGCAGGAGTGGGAAGCCTATTAGGCTATACTGCTTTATAAGAGAACTTCTGAGGTTTATACTTCAAGTGTTTTCTCTTGCTTTAGTCAGATTCCCCAGCAACTGAAACTTTCAATACATATCCTGGGAGTCACTGAATATCAAGTGGGCAAAATGGTTGGTTGTTCTTAATATTTATTATACAAACATATATATATAGTCTCCTGTTTTTAGTACATAGCTCTTATCCTCAACTTTGGTGAGTCTTTTTGTCCAATGATCTCTGCTTTCCTCTCTCCAGGGAATAGATTTCCCATCTTATGTGTGGATAAAGGGAGAATAGTCACTTTTTTACTTAAAATTGGGGAAAAGATCTGAGGTTTTAATTACCTCTCGAATAGACATTGATCAGTACTTCTTTGTTAAGCCATCTCTGTCTCGCACTTTCACTAATTTAACTAACGTACTGCTTATTTCTGAACTTTGGAGAATTTCTGTGATATAATTTGCTTCTCTGGTTTCCCTATTGTTACCTTGGGACTCAGTTTTCTTAGGACTGATAAGATAATTATCACTCACACATCATCTTGCTTTATAGCTACATAATTGTGTTGCTATATCTTCTTTCTCTTTCTATTTGTCTTTATGGGTTGATGCCTTAAATTTTTCCCACAAGTTCCAAATAGCTGGAGTTTGGAGAGAGAAAAAGATCTAAGTATCAATTTTCAATGTCTCTGGCTGAAACTATAGATGAAAATTCTCAAAACTTTAAGAAATATATAATCTGTGCTTTTTAAATATTTCCAAAAGTTGTATTTCCCAAATTACCTAAGAAAACTCTTTAAAAATTTTGGTAAAATGTATATTTCTGGATTTCACTTCTGATTTACTGAATTGCAATCTTCAGGGGAAATGCAAGGGATTTTGTACTGTTAATAAATGTACAAAAGGATAACTGATATGTTACTTTGTGAAGTACCGTTTCAAGATATGTGAAAAGAACATTTTCACAAATAATGTTAGCATTGCCTTCATACCAAGAATAAATAAACATTTGCACACACACAGACACATCCACAAACTAAAAATCATTCTCAATTATAAACATAGATCCAAAAACTATAAATATTAGCAAATTGAATGTAACATATTAAAAGAATAATCATTTATTATCAAGTCATGAATCTTTCAAATATGTCTCAGGATTAGAAAAGCATTTGTTTTTCACCACAAACCACATTAATCTTTTAAAGAAGAAAATCTATGTGATTATCTCAGTGTATGTTGAAAAGGATCAAATAATAATTAATATGCACTTCAGATAATAAGCAAACAACATCCTTCTAGGAATAAAAAGAAAGTTCCCTGGCTAGATTAAGTGCTACCTACCAGAAACTAATAGATGTCTTACTTAATGGTTAATATTAGGACCATTTCAATAAAAGGCAAGAAAGAGGTAAGGATGTTGCTATCATCTCTCCTACTGAATATAGTCCTGTAAGCCTTCCTCAATGCAGTAAGAAAAAAATAATAGGGTTAAAAATATTGCAAAGAAACCAACCAGTCTCTAAGTTTCTACTTAGCAAATCTAAGAGAATTATCTGAAAAATAATAAGAATTTATTTAAGTGTCTGCATATAAAACTAACATTTAAAAATTCAATAGAATTCGGGCACCGGGTGGCTTAGTGGTTGGGCACCTGCCTTCAGCTCAGGATGTGATCCCGGGGTCCTGGGATTAAGTCCCACATTGGGCTCCCTGCAGGGAGCCTGCTTCTCCCTCCACCTGTGTCTCTGCCTCTCTCTCTATGTTTCATGAAGAAATAAATAAATCTTAAAAAAAAGAAATAGAATACAATAAAAGTAACATTTCAGATCAGTAGAGAGATGTGGAATATTCATAATGTGATCTGGAAAATACAGTCCTTTCGTTTAGGAAAATCAGATACAACAAAACAGAAAAATGTGCTAAACATGTGACCAGGAATTTCTTGATAAAAGATGCATAAGTGACTAATAAATGTATTTAAAAATTAAATATCAGTAAGCCCATTTAAAAACCATATTTAAAAATTAAATTTCCTTCATTGGGAAAAACAAATTAAAAGAGCAATCAAATTTTATATCATTTAGGTGAGGAAAAGTTTTTTTAAATTGATACTATCCTGTGTTAGTGAGATTGGTGTGAACAACACTCTCACAATATTTTCATAGTACTGCAAGAATTTAATATCCACTTGGAGAAATTTGGCACCATCTTTCACAATCTATAATACATGAAAACATTTATCCAGATGTTCTCTAAGAGTATCTCACATAGAAACATTCTCATATAAGAACAGATATCCATATCCAAAACATTAATTGAATAGTCATTTTTAATGGCAAAAATATGTTGCAAATAGCCTAGACATTAATCAGAAAGGAAACAAAATTGTCATGTTCACCCTATGAAATACTAGGTAATGCCTTAAAAAAAATGATATGTGTAGCATAGAAAAATCTCCAAGACATCCAAAGAAAGAAAAGCAAATCACAAGGAAATATGAAAAAGTATCCATTTATGTGAAATTTAGAACATAACTAAAAGGTTATATATGAAATGAGTGGCAGAGGTTATGTCACATAAATGAGGAGTAGAAGTTGGAAAAAGGTACTTACTCTGCATTCTTTATGTTTTACAACAAGATAAACTACCCTTTATATTATTTCAGAAATAGTTTACCTAGAAAAGCAGCCTTAGTTTCCCAAATTCATTAGATGCTATTATGAGAGTTTTCTCTTAAAATAATAGTGTCTGTAGTTGTTGATTTTTATCTAAATAGGAATACGGCATTTGCATTCTACCTCACTTCCTACTGACTTAACAGAATAGCAGGAAAATCACCTTTCATGTGTTGTCTTCTCAGGTCAACCAACCTCACCCTCTTTTCTCTACTATCTGTTCTTATTAATAATATTCTTATATCCTGAGAGATTCCTACCTCAGTTTTCTCTCTTGACCAATTAAAGCTTTTATCAAGCAGAGATAATTATCATTTACATCCATGTGACCTATGTGCTGTGTCTCTGAAGGTTTCTAGACAAACTGTTGTAAAGAAGGAAACTTCTACTTTATAATGGGGAAGAGGCAGAGGGCAACAGTCCTCCGTGAAAAGGAGGTCTTCCTAGGCCTTGCTCTTTGGTATCAGCTTTGAAGAAATGAGTCTCCTTTACTTCTTGTGACTTAATTATAAATTTAGGTGCATGTTCCTTAGCCTTTCCTTTTCCTTTTATTTTTTTTCTCCTTATCACTTTAGCTTTTAATTATGGAACCCAGACAACATCATAGACCAGATCTGGGTAAAGCTTGTGGTAAAACATAAAAAAGGAGTTGGAGGAGCCAAACAAAAGAGTAAAATTGTATTACAAATGTTTGGATATAAGTTTAAAAAATACATCAATAGGTATTCACACTTTAAATAACGTGCTGAGTGTTTCGCTACTGTAAGCCCTTCATAGCAGATCAATACCGTTTATACCACTCACTCACAGCAAGCAGTAAATGCCTTTCACTTCACCTGTTTCTAACCATTTAACATGGTTAAAAAAAAAATGGCTAGAAACATCAATTGGAGTGATTTCTCCTAAACTGAAAATGGGCCAATTAGTCTTGGCATTCACTGCATGGAAAAAGGATCTACAGAAAGAAACAGAAAGAGGAAATCACACAATGAATGTAAATGCATGAGTTTTGCAAGTTCATGAAAGTTAAGTTCAACTTCAGGGTTCAAAAAAATGTGCCAGAGAAGGGAAAACAATATGCTGTTGTATTGTACTGCTAACCTGTTTGATACATATGCACTATGGATTACCTAACATATTGATTATGCTGTAAGTATATCAAGTTAAACAATAACTCTGAACCTAGTCCTGGACATTTGTCATGTCAAATCTCCTCAGCAGCAGTGGAAATTGGTGATCAATGGCATTTTTAAAGGAACAGATATTCATTATTAATAAACATGGCAAGGCTGAAATGAGGTAATTAAGTAGAAATAAATTAAGTTCTACTCTACTCCTAGGGAAAAACCTGCCAGGATTGATTGCTGCATTCATTTAATTAATGTTTTAGTGCAATTCAGAAATAGTGGAAAGATTGAGGAGTGGGACGTGCTATATAAAATTCTAAAAAGGGAACAGGGATATTTTAGGATAATTTTTTTTTTTCTTTCTCATGCTTGGCATTGCCTACATTGTTTAATTCTGGCAGTATGATGTTTGTTTGAGTGGATTTTATTCTCTGGGGTCCCAAATCCATTTTTGCTATGTAATTTGACTAAAGAAAGGAATAAAACTTTAACTTTTGGCCTGGGTGATTTATAGCTAAATTGATGCCTCTTTTATTTGTGAAAGTATTCAGTTTTCCAGAGGCCCAATGGGAAACATTCTCAACGGGCAACTTGGCACCATTACTGACTACTTCTAATTCACCACTGCATTGCAGTGGAGAAGCCATAAACTACATTTCCTGGAATTCCCTTCCCCTAATTGTTACAGGTTCCATTCAGCCAATATGAAGTACTTATATAAGAGTTGGAAGGTGTTAGAAAGAAGAAGTCAAATCTGCCTATTCGTTAGGCAAATTTCTGGGATTAAAGCAAATCCAGCTAATCCTTGAAAGCCACCCAATACTCTTGAAAACTACATAGCAATGTTCTCAGATACTCTTTCTTTTAAATTTTTTTAAATTTAAATTCAATATAGTTAACATATAGTGTAATATTAGTTTCAGGAATAGAGTTTAGTAATTCATGAGTTGAATATAACACTCAGTGCTCATTACATCACGTGCCCTCCTTAATGCCCATCACCCAATTACCCTATCCCCTTACCCACCTGCCTTCAGCAACCCTCAGTTTGTTCTCTATAGTTAAGAGTCTCTTATGGTTTTCTTCCCTCTCTTTTACCTTATTTTATCTTATCTTATTTCTCTTTCTATTCCTCTATATTCATCTGTTTTGTTTCTCAAATTCCACAGATGAGTGAAATCATATGGTATTTGTCTTTCTCTGACTTATTTCACTTAGCACAATACCCTCTAGTTCCATCGATGTTGTTACAAATGGCAAGATTTCATTCTTTTTGAATGAATATATATATATATATACACACACACATACTACTTCTTTATCCATTCATCTGTTGATGTACATCTGGGATCTTCCCATATTTTGGCTATTATAGACACTGCTGCTATAAACATTAGGGTGCATGTTCCCCATCACGTCACTATTTTTGTATGCTTTGGATAGATACTTCATAGTAAAATTGCTGGATCATAGCGTAGTTCTATTTTTTACTTTTTGAGGAACTTCCATAGTTTTCCAGAGTGGCTCTACCAGTTTGCATTCCCAACAGTATAAGAGGGTTCTCCTTTCTCCACATCCTTGCCAACATCTGTGGTTTTCTGAATCATTAATTTTAGTCATTCTGACTGGCAGTATCTCATTGTGGTTTTGATTTCTATTTCCCTGATAATGAGTGATGTTGATGTGTCCATTAGCCATTTGTATGTCTTCTTTGGAGAAATGTCTGTTCATGTCTTTTGTCTATTTCTTGACTAGTTTTTTTTTTTTTTTTGGTTTTGGGGTGTTGAGTTTGATTAATTCTTATAGGTTTTGGGTACTAACCCTTTATCTTGTACATCATTTGTGAATATCTTCTCCCATTCCATAAGCTGTCTTTAAATTTTGTGGATTATTTCCTTTGCTGTGCAAAAGCTTTTTATCCTGATAAAATCCCAAGGGTTAATTTTTGCTTTTGTTTCCTTACCTTTGGAGATGTATCTAACAAAAAGTTTCTGTGACCAAGGTCAAAGAGGTTGCTGCCTGTGTTCTCCTCTAGGATTTTGATGGATTCCTGTCTCACATTTAGGTCTTTCATCCATTTTGGATTTATTTTTGTGTGTGGTGTTAAGAAAATGGTCCAGGTTCATTATTTTGCCTGTGGCCATCCAGTTTTCCCAACACCATTTGTTGAAGAAACTTTTTTCCATTGGATATTCTTCCCTGCTTTGTCAAAGATTCATTGACCATGGAGTTGAGGGTCCATTTCTGGGTTCTCTATTCTATTCCATTGATCTATGTGTCTGTTTTGTGGCAGTACCATACTGTCCTGATGATCACAGATTTGTGATACAACTTGAATTCTGGAATTGAAATGCCTCCAGCTTTGGTTTTCTTTCTCAACATTACTTGGCTATTTGGGGTCTTTTCTGGTTCCATATGTCTCAGATATTCTGAAGATCTGCAGTGGCTTCTAGGCGAGCTGTTGAGAATCTTCTGCTTCAGTACAAGATATTCTCTGTTACTTCCTGACCTTTATTCTTCTGTGTTCCCTTGATTGATAAGCTTAATTTCCTTTGTTAAAATCCTTCACACTTGGAATACATGGAACTTCTTATATTCTTTTCATTGTCAGAATTATCTTTGAATCATAGGATTTTTTTTTACAATTTTAATATACATCCCTTGCATATAAAGCTAGAATTTCAAATACTAGAATCTTTCTAAATATCTTGCCTTGGTCACTCTGAGCATGATATGACATGTCTTAATGATTAATAAAGATCACATGAGGTCAACCAACATGAATGTCTTTGCTGCATATCAGAGATGCCTCTATCTTGACAGATAAGGTAAGGGGTAGAGAGAGCTGTAAGAGGCATGGCATCATCTCCAAGGAAGGGTGAAGGAAAGGGAGTATTCAGGAAGAAGACTAGGAGACTGAGGATATGAAGGATATGTTTGGTATGCAACAAAGTTGCTAGTAGTGAAAGAAAAACAGTAAGAGAGAAGAGGAGTAGTGAACGTGTGAATCAGGGGAAAGGACCAGAATGGAAAGAATGGGGGTAAGAGGTGGCAACAGGGAAGTGAATGGTGAAATAGCTGATACAAATGTTACCACTAAAAATCAGTATAATTGACATTCTCCTGTTAAAACAGTCTGGCTAAATGAAATATTGGTCATATTTTATTCATTTATTAAAGAAACATATACTAAACATTTTCTACATACCAGTAACAGATGAAAGCTTTATAAAAATAATATAGTTATTATTCTTTGTGAAAATGTTTTCCAAAGAGTAAGGGATTGTAAAGAAAAGCTAATGTAATTCCAATTAGATTATACAGATTCAATTGAATTGAGAAATCATCTCCTATTCTAAGGGAAAAATTTAAAATCTTCTAGCATCCATGTTGTTGAGATGTTCTCAAAGTTCTCATACATCCCTGCTGACCATCTCTATTGCTTACTATATGAATATTGAATTCTTAATTAACACTCTTGGTTACAAGCAACAGATCAACTCAATTTAGTTTAAGAATAAAAAAGGAATTATAGGTGATCCACTGAGTGTTGCAGGTTGGATTGCCCAGAAGCAGATAGAGTTGAATTTGACATATAGGAAATTTATTAGGGATCCAAAACTGTGGAAGTAGGAATGGTTAGAGTGATAAGCTGAAGTGTGAGGTAGACCTGGCAAAACCTTGGAAAAACTCATGAGGAGTTTGGAATCTATAGAGCCTATCTGAATTTTCTTTTAGTGGACCTAAGGGTCTGAGACCTTATCCCTTTCACAGTGATCAGAAACAGATATGGGCAAACTTTGGAATAAAACCGCTCTTTGCAGCCCAGGCAAATCCTGCAGGAACTGACAGCATTCTCAGAAGTTAGGGCACCAGGTCCTTTCTTGAAAAGGGTTATAGATGACACATCTCCATGTACACCACAGCAGATTATCTTATGTTATCCAAGATAAAGGAGAATAATCAGGTCTTCTGGAAGGTTGAAGAACTAGGGAAACTCTGGACTACAGCCGTTGCATTTTGTGGATTTTGTTTCTGAACTCTGCCTTTAACCTTATTGATCTTTCAATATTCATTGGCCATTCAATTTCAATCTGTAATCCTTTTGTCTTCCAATTCCAGTTCCCAAAAAGATAATTTAATTGGCTCAGATTTGATCAGTTAATCAACCTTGGTCCAGTCCTTTGCTGTCAAGGAACATGGCTTCAATGTGAACATGGCTTTAGGATACTTTAAGTGGATAGGTGGCATTGTTGGTGGTGAATTAGTTCTTAGGAAAGAAGGAAAGGCTCATGGACTCGGAAGACACCTCAAAAGGCAATCATGCAATCAGTAGCCATTAGAAATGTTTGTGATTAAGTCTCTAAAGGAACATTCATATCTGGGGACTAGAATCAATCAATGTCCTTGGATTTTTGCTGAAAGGAAAATATTTGCAAAATTTCCCCTTTGCTCAAGCTTGTCAAAAGATGTTGATAATATCTCTCACCCAACAGTATTGAGCATTGTTAGTTTAGAATTTCAGTTAACCAGCAGATATATTTCCTGGTATAGATTCTAGGAGAACATGTTAAGATTCCAGGCATGACAATACATTTTCATGGTGAATCACAGTAAACAATTTCTAGGAAACAATATAAGGTTTCCATGATGAAGGTATCTAAGTGATATTGGAAAGAGGGAGAGAATGTAAACTATGAACTTAGAATGTGATATTCTTTCATTATTGCTTCAGACATTCATCACAGAAATATAAGATCTGACTATTCCAAAAACAAAGGAAGAGCTACAAATCTTAGAGATACTCAGTTTCTGTTTTATGTATATGGAAGGCTACAATTACATGAATAATTTCCTGGCCTGCCTGATAAAGACAGAGGCTGTTCACAGAAATAGAAAAGAGTAAGGTTAAGTAGTCCTTGAAGTCTGAGCCTATACTAGTACCTTATGATGAATATAAATCACTGCTTCTTATTTTTTAAAAATGGATATTTCACTTCCTAGTGTTGAGGCTCTGCTTTCCCATGAAAGTCCAGATGATAGAAATACGGCAATTATTTACTTCTCAAAAACAATGTCATTTATAGCATGAGAAAACACAAAAAGCCCATCAGTCAAAAGATATCACCTCTAGATAGTAATGCAGATTAAATACACTGATGGTCCCTTCATTATAAAACAATTAAAGTTACAAAAGTAAAATTTTTAATGAATTGCTGGAGTTAAAAAAAAGTTAAACTAAACAGAACTAGTGGTGTTCTTTGCAAGCATGTACAAAATAAAAACAAAAGTGAGATTACCCTAAAGGCAAATGCAAGTATCAGCACGGCAGTCAGGTTTAAGGTTGGGGACATGGTATAGAAAAGACTACGACTTTGGCCAGCAATAGATGGAGAGATGTTTCCTGTCTTAAACCAGGATATAAAAGGACTAACATGGGTCCACAGGGTTTACCATCAAGATAAGGCTAGATTTCTACAAGACAGCTGGTCATTTGGCTATTCCAGTAAGTAACAAAGTCACCTTAACTTTTGTTTCTTGTCTTTTCCGCACCCAGAGGAATAAAGCAAACCTTATGCCTTCGTGGATGTATCTTGCAAGAAGTTACTGTGGCCGAGCTCAAAAAGGGTGTTGCCTGTGTTCTCCTCTAGGATTTTGATGGAATCTTGTCTCACATTCAGATCTTTCATACATTTTGAGTTTATCTTTGGGTATGGTGAAAGAGAGTGGTCTAGCTTCATTCTTCTGCATGTGGATGTCCAATTTTCCCAGCACCATTTACTGAAGAGACTTTCTTCCAGTGGATAGTCTTTCCTCCTTTATCGAATATTAGTTGACCATAAAGTTGAGGGTCCACTTCTGGGTTCTCTATTCTGTTCCATTGATCTATGTGTCTGTTTTTGTGCCAGTACCACACCGTCTTGATGACCACAGCTTTGTAGTACAACCTGAAATCTGGCATTGTGATGCCCCCAGCTATGGTTTTCTTTTTTAAAATTCCCCTGGCTATTTGGGGTATTTTCTGATTCCAAACAAATCTTAAAATAATTTGTTCCAACTCTCTGAATAAAGTCCATGGTATTTTGATAGGGATTGCATTAAACATGTAGATTGCCCTGGGTAACATTGACATTTTCACAATATTAATTCTGCCAATCCATGAGCATGGAATATTTTTCCATCTCTTTGTGTCTTCCTCAATTTCTTTCAGAAGTGTTCTATAGTTTTTAGGGTATAGATCCTTTACCTCTTTGGTTAGGTTTATTCCTAGGTATCTTATGCTTTTGGGTGCAATTGTAAATGGGATTGACTCCTTAATTTCTCTTTCTTCAGTCTCAGTGTTAGTGTATAGAAATGCCACTGACTTCTGGGCACTGATTTTGTATCCTGCCACACTGCCAAATTGCTGCATGAGTTCTAGCAATCTTGAGGTGGAGTCTTTTGGATTTTCTGTGTAGAGTATCATGTCACTGGTGAAGAGGGAGAGTTTGACTTCTTCTTTGCCAATTAGAATGCTTTTAATGTCTTTTCGTTGTCTGATTGCTGAGGCTAGGACTTCCAGTACTATGTTGAATAGCAGTGGTGAGAGTGGACATCCCTGTCTTGTTCCTGCAGCCACTCTGGAAAACTGTGTGGAGGTTCCTCAAAGGTTAAAAATAGATCTGCCCTACGACCCAGCAATTGCACTGCTGGGGATTTACCCCAAAGATACAGATGCAGTGAAACGCCGGGACACCTGCACCCCAATGTTTATAGCAGCAATGTCCACAATAGCCAAACTGTGGATGGAGCCTCGGTGTCCATCGAAAGATGAATGGATAAAGAAGATGTGGTCTATGTATACAATGGAATATTACTCAGCCATTAGAAACGACCCGCCATTTGCTTCGACGTGGATGGAACTGGAGGGTATTATGCTGAGTGAAACAAGTCAATCGGAGAAGGACATTGTATGGTCTCGTTCATTTGGGGAATATAAATAATAGTGAAAAGGAATAGAGGGGGAGGGAGAAGAAATGGGTAGGAAATATCAGAAAGGGAGACAGAACATGGGAGACTCCTAGCTCTGGGAAATGAACTAGGGGTGATGGAAGGGGAGGAGGGCCGGGGGTGGAGTGACTGGGTGATGGGCACTGAGGGGGCACTTGATGGGATAAGCCCTGGGTGTTATTCTGTATGTTGGCAAATTGAACACCAATAAAAAATAAATTTATTATTAAAAAATAAAAATAAAATAAAATATAGTGAAAGGGAATAAAGGGGAAAGGAGAAAAAAATAAGTGGGAAATATAGAAAGGGAGACAGAACATGAGAGACTCCTAACTCTGGGAGACAAACTAGGGTTGGTGGAAGGGAGGTGGGCGGGGGGTGGGGGTGACTGGGTGGTGGGCACTGAGGTGGGCACTTGATGGGATGAACACTGGGTGTTATTCTGTATGTTGACAAATTGAACAATAAAAAATAAATTTATTAAAAAAATAAAAAAAATAAAGCGAACCTTATGGCTACAACCAATCAATTTACAAAGTTTCAGAAAAAAGACAAAATGCAAAGGCAGTGAATAAAAGCAGTGAAGTACCCATGATAAGAGGGTGGTTTATGTTTTGCAAAAACAAGAAGAGTTAAGAAAGTAAGAGGAAGTGAATTCTGAGTTTTAATCATTTCAACCTCTTTCCTTTTTGCCTCTATCTCTAGGGTATGGTAGCTGCTTCCTGCAATTGCTACCCTCATGACACCTTATTATTCCATTTTTATCTTTTTGAAATTTTGATATCTAATTACCAATTTTTTATATTAAATTATCTTAGGTGAAATAAGTGGTGCCGTTTCTGTCTCCTGACTAGACCCTTATAGATACATACGTGGAACTCCTTATTTTTAAAACCTATTATTTTCATCCTTATTTTAGTGTTGGGAAAAAGTGGCAAAGCACCCTAGAGAACAAGCAACTTGGGGACAGGAATGATAGAGTGGCAAACATAGAAGGGAGAGAGGGAGTCCCAGGCTCCTCTGCTTTCTGGGCTGTGAGGTATGAAAGAACAAGCTATCATTGACCTCAGCCCCTGCTTTCCCAGCAACCTGAAATAACAATTGCAATCTTGATTTTAACGAGCTCACCACTAGAAATCAGTCAGCAGTTGAGATCAAATGTTAAAACTGGAAAAAAAAAAAGTACAAGCTATCACCACTCACATAAAAATTCTGTCTTTTTTAGAGCTGATATTCCCATTTTCCAACTATTTAAAAATGAGACTGCAGTGAGCAGGAGCAATTGTTTTATATTCAGTGCACTTAGATGAATGTTTGATATAAAGGGAAATTAACTTCATATAGTCTTTCTCTGTATACTATATTAAGCATGAGGTTTTCAGTTCTGTACCTTGTAGTAAAAGAAATGTACACAGAGAACATTAGGACTGAAGCAATGACTATTCCATTTCTGAAAACTGGTCAGGAAGACGTGGCTCCATTCTACTCCATATAGAGAACAAGCTGTGTGTTTATGGGGAGGAGCTGGTATAGGAGAGGGTGTCAATTTGGACTCCCTTGAAAAATCCAAGGTATCGAGCTAGTTGTTGCTGCAGTATAGTACAAATGCTAGGTAAGGCAAACTGCACACCCAGATAAGAGGTTACAAGGACATTTGACATATTTTCAGGGCCTAATTGATGGCATAGCTGGAAGTGCCTCCAGGTAATTCTTGTGCTGAAGTGGCTTTCAAAGTTGAAGAAAGATTTTTTTTTTTTTTTAATATATCACTAGTTGGTTTGTTTCACTGATAAAGGTTTCTTTCTCCTGTGTTTTTGTCTTCATGTTCTGACAATTGCCAAAGAAATCTTAGAATGCATCCAGCTTGGAAAAAGAGAAAAGAGTTTTTGGTTCATAGTTGAGAAGAGAGAAAGAGAAAAAAGTAATTCTAATAAGAAAATAAGTATGTGTTGCTATGGATGCCATTGAGATGCTAAGAAATGTTATTTAAATAAAATGTATCTTGAATATTAAAAATATGAAGCAGAAAATGCAAATGTTAATGCACTACTTATTGCTGACCAGATAGTTTTTAAGGTACTCATAGGTGAGAGTCCAAGCTGACCTAGCAGAGGGTCAATACTGGCCTCTATCCACTCACCACACAGGCATAGTAATGGTAATGTCTCTTGTCCTGACAATAGTGATACATTTCTGGCTCTGGAGAAAACCACTTGCATCTTAATGTGCAAATATAGCTGCCTTTCCAAATACTGAATCTGCAGGGAAAGAAAATTATCCACCCATTCAACTTATAGAGAAGGAAAAGAAGGTCAAATTTGCTTTGATATAAACATCTAGAGTGAATGAAAGAGAAAGAAAAAATAAGTTAATAAACATTTTAATAAGTCTGCAGATTTATGATGGCCACGTTTTTCCATATGATGGTTTGCTATGGTCTGAATGTTTATGTTCTCTTAAAATTCACATGAGGGAATCTTAAGGCCCAATATGATGGTTTTAGAAGATGGAGTTTTGAAGATGTCATTAGGTAATAATGATGGAGCTCTCATGTAATGGGATTAATGCTCTTATCAAAAAGATTTCACAAAGTTCCATAGCCCCTTCTGCCATATGAAAATACAAGAAGTCTACAACCAAAACAGGCTACTCATCCAACCATGCTGACACTCTGAACTCAGATTTCCAGCCTCCAGACTGTGAGAAATAAACTTCTGTTCTTTATATGATACTCAGTCTGTGACATTTTGTTATAGCAGCCTAGCTAGACTAAGATATGGTCTCTCTTAATTTTTCCTATTTTCATTAATTTTGACCAAGTTTAATAGAGGGTTGTTAAGTGTTTTCTGGTTTAAGATGTTAGAAAACAATAGAAATAAGTGTAATACATGAGAATCTTAGGTAAGGATACTCACTGATGCTGAGATGATGCTGATAATCTTACAATAATAATCTATTACTAATCTAATAATATAATAAATCATCCATCTTGCATTCATCTCTTTGACATATAGTGAGCATCTAGTACATACCAGACTGTGCTTGGTGTGATGGGGATGTAGAAATAAAAGACTATTTTGATGAATTTTAGTTTATTATAGTAATTTAAAAAATAATTCAAACAATAATATAAAGTAATAATTGTTGTGATAGAGGAAACGCAGCATGCTCTAAGAGCCAAAAAGTGGTACATTTGGATATAATAAGTAAGTAAGATTAAGAAGTTCCTCTGTTTTGCTCAGTCTGGCTTCCTAGTTCTACATGTTGCCGAAATTGATTCCATTCATAGCTTCCCCATTCTCTTCTCCTCTTTACTGTCAGTAACTATTTTTTTTTAAGATTTTGTTTATTTATTCATGATAGACACAGAGAGAGGCAGAGACAGAAGCAGGCTCCATGCAGGGAGCCCGATGCGGGACTCGATCCCGGGACTCCAGGATCATGCCTGGACCGAAGGCAGGCGCCAAACCGCTGAGCCACCCAGGGATTCCCCATCAGTAACTCTTCCCTGAACTAAGACATCAGTTTTGAGTTCACTCCAGAGCAATGCTCACACCCTTCTCCCCTCCCGTAAAGTCCCTGGGGAATGGCAAGATGCTGTGTGGTGTTTATAAAGGCAGTTCACAACAAAATATCTTACAGGAGCTTCTTGGGTTCCTTTAGAGAAAGTTGCATTAAAAGTAGAGTCATATCCTTAGACACAGTGATTCCACTTCTGGGAATATATCCTGTATAAATTAGGATATATAAATTTTACATATATAGATGATATAGATACATGGATACACACAAACACACACACACAATACACAGATATATACACAGATATATAGTATATTCCTACTGAAGAAGATTATGGTCGTGACTTATCTGCATCTTCCCCATCCCACCCTCCGTTGGAGTCACCCTTTTTCTGAAGGGTTATTTAATTTTCAGTGGTACAGAATATAAAGGTTGAGAGGAGTGAAAAGAAGAATAAGAAACACTTAAGTTAGGACAGAGGAAGTCCTTCAGAGGGGAGTTTTGAAGAATTCTCATTTTATCATAAAAAATAAGCTATACATATTTATTCATGTAGATTTAAAGATACGTCTACTAGGGGCAGCCCGTGTGACTCAGAGGTTTAGCGTTGCCTTCAGCCCAGGGCATGACCCTGGAGTCCCAGGATCGAGTACCGCATCAAGCTCCCCGCATGGAGCCTGCTTCTCCCTCTGCCTGTGTCTATGCCTCTCTCTCTCTCTGTGTCTCTCATGAATAAATAAATAAAATCTTTTTTTAAAAAGATATGTCTACTAATAGATATTTATGTAGTTTCTTTAGAATATGTAGATAGATGTATTCATAAAATGTATTCATATATACATAGAAAAAAAAATCCTGGAAGGATACCTTCCATACTGCTAACCTTTATCCAGAATGGAATTAAATTGGGGTTCGGGGTAAATTTTCACATTCTTTTTGAAATAAGCATGTGTTAACTTTGTAATTTAATAAAATCAATGAAAATTTTTAAGAGAAAAGACAGATTCACAGTATTTTTTTAAAAATCCATGGCATTCATTTTGCCTCTACAAAAAAAATCATAGATGTCTAGAGCTAAAAGGGAGCCCAAGAGACCACCCAGACCAGACAAGGCTATGTCTAGCCCATCTAGCAGATGGTTGTATTTTCTTTTCTTTATGTTCCCCAGGAATGGAGAGATTCCCATGGTAGTCTATTCTTGGGTTCAATTATCCTTCCTCTCTTGAAATTTCCATTTCTAAAGAAATAAATTCCCATAGCTAAGAGACATTGTTCATAAAGTATTATTTTTAGTTATTATTCTGAAGCATATTGAATGAAGGGTAAAAATATTTAAATACCTGATATGTGTGCCAAGCAGAAATTATCTGTTGAAGGACTTTTAAGTGACCCAAATAAATCATAACATGTGAAACATTAGCAAGTCCTAGCAGGACAAATCCAAGTAAAGTAGTTTTCCAACTATGACTTAAAGACAGACATCTCTAGTCTTGACTTAGTTCTATCATATTCTGGATGCCTGAGTACTCTATCATCTATCATCTTCCAATGGGATTAAAGCCAGGCACTAATTCTAATCTAAGAAAAGTTCACAGATTAGAAAAAAGAAAGAAAGAAAGAAAGAAAGAAAGAAAGAAAGAAAGAAAGAAAGAAAGAAAGAAAGAAAAGAAAAATCAGAATCCTACAAATCAAGAAAGAAAACAGAACACTTATTAAATTTCTTAAATATATTCCTTGAGACTAGCTACAAGGGCCTTTTTCTACTTCCTTATATTTCTAGAAGATATTCTTGGGGCATTTTCTGTTCAGGATATAAATACTCCAAGAAAATCATTTTTAGTGGATGTGTTGCTATGTCCAAAAAAAAAAAAAAATGATGGCTTAAGATCCAGGGAGATCTCAAACCATTGGGTTTACTTTACAGTTGATCTTGATTAGGGTTATATCCATTCAGATACTGGTCCTCTTTTTGGTTATTCTTGTTAAAATGATTTAGGAGGGGTCTTGTTGAACTATTCATTTCTCAGCAAATAAAAACACCTCTTAATCATGAGGCCTTAGGAGTTGTAAATAACATATACTCTAAATAATACATTAATTGCTAATATTGTACAAAGAAGCATTTCTGAAGGGTTACTATTGATATATTTTGTTAGTAGCTCTACTCTACACTTGTAACATAACTTTAATCTGTAAATTTTAGATAAATATGCCAAATCAAAGATGCATGCAAACCTTTCATCATTGAGAACTCAAAAAAGACAACTATTTTGAGTTCAGTTTTCACATACAATAAATATAAAGCAACTTAATGAAATATATCATGTTAATTTTTATTAGTTTAAAAAAACACTGTTTTACTTTCATTTCAAATACTTATCCTATTAGGAATACAGTTCAATATTATATGTCTTACTTGGTGAAATAAAAGCTACATAAAAATTGCTTCACTTTCTGAGTAGAAAAATAAAGACAAAGGCCTCAGGGCTTAGAAGAGGAATCATAAGTAACACTTGAGGTGGGTGGCCTAAGAAGTTGCAACCTGATTATTTAGATATCCAGACATAATATTCTGGCCAGGAAATGGGTGGCAAGGTCAACTGATTAGCCTGTAGTGCCTTAGAATTGTTGCTTAGGAAGAACTATCAAGATCTACCCTAATATTTTTTTTATTTCACATAAAACTACTGTCCTATTCACTAGTCCGGTGATTGCCAGCAGGAGATGCAGGAGGAGGATTTTAGCCTCCAGGGAGACACTAGACAATGTCTGGAGACATTTTGGTGTCACAACTTGGCGGTGTAAAACAGAGGCCAGGGAGGATGCCAAATATCCTGTAATGAAAGGGAAAGTCCCCAGAAGAAAGAATTGATTGCCCTACCCAAAATATTAGTTTTGTGCTGAGGTAGAAATACTAGCTTCTTCTCTTCTGTGTTCAAATATTACCCCTCAAAGAGTCTCCTCTGCACTCCTACACCAGATTCCACACCCAAATTCCCATTGTAGCCACTCTTTACCACATCTCTCTTTCATTTTCTTTGTGGCACATACTATTTATCATTTGTCGTATTCACCTCTGTTTTCATTGTGAAATAGCCATCCTAACCAAATAATAAGCTCTCAATAAATATTTTTGAGATAAATATTAGTAAGACTGAATATACATATATTGATATTTATTCGTATTCACATTTGAAATTGATTAGCTAAGACTTTATCTAGGATGAATACTTACAGTCAATATTTATTGCATAATTGCTATAGGATAAACGGTCGTCTAAAAGTTTTGCATGGGTTATCTCATTTAATCTTTTCAACTGACTCAGGTAAGCACTCTAAAGACTTCTATTTTACTGATGAGGAAACTGAAGGAGAAGTAAGTTATCAAGGTCAAGCAGTTAGTATATGAATAGTAGGCAATGACTGTACTCTGCCCAGGAAGCCTGCTCAAGCTTCTTGTTATTAAATAGGAGACAAATTTAGTTTAAGAAACATAGCTAGTTTTCCAAGTGGGTAAAAAAAGACATAATAAAACAGATTTCACTTGATTTATTTCAATTCAAGAGCAATGTATTGACTATCTTCCAGGTGTCAATGCTGTGCTTCGTGCTACTGAGTACTCAAAGAGAACGAATTTTTCCTGACAATAAACAGACAGCCCAAATTGCAACATGAAAAGTTGACCAAACAGAACTTTCCTGCTCTTTTGTTTTATCTTAATTCCATTAACATATACCTAATGCACATATTGTATATGGGTTAGTAAAACAGTTATATAATGGACCCATCTAAAGTGCTGAAAGAGCAAAGTTTGCACTAAAAAATGCTTCCTGTGTCTTGGGTCCCTCACATACTTTTTAACTTAAGAAACATCTCTCTTAACCTCTTATAAATACAGTTCAAAATTATATTGAATAAACTCACAGACTGTTATTTGGAAACATAAAACAGGCACATAAACAAATTCACAGAAGGGTAACAATTTTATTTTTCTCTTAACCTCTTGCAAATGCCAACTCTCATCCTTCAAATTGTTCTTTGGAGAAAAGACAATACAGTTAATATACACTGTCTCTGAGCCCCTAAGTGTGCTGTCAGGAGCTGAGCACTGCAGCATGGAAACATCTTAGCTCTCTGAGTTCTTTTCTTTTCCCGTTACAGAATGAACTGCTTTGAGTGTCTTTGCGTTCATCCAGAGAACCCAGTTGTGCAGCAAAGATCAAACTACTTTCCTGACCACATGGAAAATCTTCAAAAACAAAAACAAAAGATGCATATGACCCCAACACACCTACCCAAGAACTCTGGGCAGTTCTGAAATATTTGAAACAAGTATTACCATGATTTTTTTCCCTTTCTCATTTAAAACAAAAGAAATTGATGAAACACAGTCTTAGAATCTCACAAATACATTTTATTAGTATTGGATATTCCTTATCAAAAATCCTCTATTCTTTCTTCCTGCTTCAAGGATCAAACTATACATTTAAATTTTTCAAATTCTTCTGAAAAAATATTGTTTTAACATACCTTATTGTCCTCCCCACTGCCGACATCAAAAAGTTCTTATTATCAAGAAAAATAAGTCTTTTGTCAAAATGAAATTATTTTACTATTTAATACAGCTTCTTTCTTTTAGAAGAAGATGGAGAAATAGAACAACCGCCTCTAGTTAACCTTCCATTAATATCAGCATATATGTTTGAGTGCTTTAGATGTTTAGAGAGGAATTTTACATACATTGTCTCATTGGAGAGTAAAAACATCTGATTTTAGATTTGAGGAAATTGATATTCATAGAGGAATAGGCCACATGACTGGTATGCAGCAAAACATATTGAGTTATTCTGACTTTTTTCTCTTGAAAAAATGGTATTTATATTTGTTTTAATGGATAATATTATGACACCATTTTCTCATTTCCTGGAGTTCTTTTTGAAATTTTGCCAAATACTCCACATTTCTTAAATTATGCAGAAATCATTCTGGACATTGCTGAGGATAATAGGTGATGAATTTTCAGAGTTTACAGTCCTCAATGTGTGTGTATGTCTGGGGAGTTAGTTCATGGTAGGTTCGTGGTATGAAATGATAGTTTCTAATAGCATGTTTTCCGATATTAATTAGTAGTGCAATTTTGGCAAAGCACCTCTCTTGGGACTCCAGGTCCTCATCTGTGAGTTGAAGAGGGAAGTTTGGCGTCACTGGTTGGGAGGTATAAAAGCCAACTTGGAGATCATCTGAGCAAACTTCTTGGGTCCGATTGCCAATCAATAAAGATCTGTCAAATTTCAGTGGATTTAATTGTGCCTCTGAGAAAACAGAAGCCTGGAGAAACTAAAAAATTTGACAAAATTCACATTGCAAGAAGACTACAGGATTCTGGATTCTGCTTCTGGTTTGTATCTTGCAGTCATAATATCTGAACTCTGAGAACACTCCTCCCTTTAAAATCTATGATTATTAAATGTTTTCTGTTTAAGTATCCATTTCTTTAAATGTCTTGCCCATTGCTTGTCTGAAATGAGCTTTTTAAAACTTGCTTAGAATAACAACTTTATGCTGAGATATATACAATTATTGTTTTTTTTTTAATTTCCAGGATATAAGCCCTTTATTGCTATTTAGAACTCATAATAAATGCCAGACTGATTGCTAGTTGCCCAGAGAAAAGACATTCATATGTTAAAACCCTACCTAAATTATTTTCAAAGTTTATTATGAGAGGAGGCTTAACAAAACACTTAAGAGAATAATTCTATCACAATTTCTAGTATAACCAGAGATTTAATCAATAGCAAAATACCTTTTTCCAATTCATTCATTCATTCATTCATTCATCCAACTGCAATGATTAGAAGTTTAGATCTCCCACTTTCCTTTGATTTAACTTTGGATAGATTATGTACCAAATCTAAACCTCAATTTTCTACCTTATAAAAGTAGGAATATTTGTATTGCCTAACCAAAAGATAGATTGTAAGGAAAAATAGAAATAATGCATGGAAAACACTCAGCATAACAGAAATTTTCATATTAATTGCTCAGTAAATCCTGGCTGTTTTATGAATAAATGACAAATATGTAAAAGTTATTGTCTACAATCTTGGTTTTAGGCTAGGCACGTAGGACACAACTGTGGACAATGTGGACAATATTTATCTTTTGCTTTAGAGGCACTCACAGTCTAACAGTAAAGACATATATGGAGTCCAGATATTATAGAAAAGAAGTATAAGTCCTCTGATAAAGGTGATACCAGATCCTATGGTGACATAAAGAAAGATGTGACCATCTTGGCTCAGGGAAGTCAAAAGAGGGAGAATGTGTTAAACAGAGAAAAGGGAGTTGTGGTCAAGTTGCAATGAAGAGCCAAGCATGGGACATAAGGAAGTGACAGGTTGTGAAGGACCTTGATGACTATGTTAATAAGGAGTTTGGGCTTTTATTTTGGGTAAGTCCATTAAATAGAGGAGCAACACAATTAAATGTGGTTTTTTTTAGAAGATGATTCTTCAGGGTAGAAAATATACCAGCAAAGGAAAAGACAGATGATAAGGAAACAAGTACAGGGGCTTTTGTCATGGCTCAGGAAGGAGATGTGGTGGCCCAGACAGTAGTGTTGGCTGTGAGTATGGACTGAAGATTGTGATAAGGAACATAAAAATTGCAGTGATCACAGTGTATGCTGCAGATTGGAGACCTCTGAAAATATATCCAAAGTATTAAAGCTCCCCAAAACTTTCACTAGCTACTTTAATTAAAGACTAATTTAATGGTGGTAAAAGTAAAATATTAGATTATGTGGAACATTCATTTTCTTTTCAGTAAAAAGACTAAATTAGGTACTGTAACCCTCAACCACTCCCAGAACTAGTCTAAAAGTAAAGTTATGTGGACCTACTCATTTTATGATGACTGATTCCCTCCTCTTCTCCAAGTGGTTAGGTTCTTCTTTCTAATAATCTATGGTGCCTTAAACTTATCTCAATTTATCCATTATTGCACTTATATTAGATTTGCCTTTCCACTGGCTCCTGTCTATCAAAAAGCCATGTGAGGATGAGGGCAGAAATTGCTTGTTGCACATCTTTGTACTCACATGTCTAGCATATACATAGAGATGCTTTCTAAATGAACATGGAATAAATGAATGAATCTGAGGAATAAAACAAATATCAATTAGAAAGATATGAGGAAGAGGGATCCCTGGGTGGCACAGTGGTTTGGCGCCTGCCTTTGGCCCAGGGCACAATCCTGGAGACCCAGGATCGAATCCCACATCAGGCTCCCGGTGCATGGAGCCTGCTTCTCCCTCTGCCTATGTCTCTGCCTCTCTCTCTCTCTGTGACTATCATAATTAAATTAAGAAAAATTAAAAAAAAAAAGAAAGATATGAGGAAGAATCATGCCTAATATAGGTCCTAAGTACAGTAAAGCATTCCCTCCTCTTTTGCATAAATGTATGCATTTTCTATCACTATATGAGTGGCAGAGACATACTGGATTTAAGCAGGCTCAAATTGTCTCAAATTACATTTTACTACAATGAAAAGAATGTGGTTTCTGGAGTTGATTATATCTGTTCAGATTCTGCTTTGGCCAGATATTATTAGTTAGTTAACTCTGAGACTCTGTTTTCTCATCCATATGTATAAACAAATAGTAATTATATAAGAGGATTGATAAAGGATTGAATCAGATAATATGTTAGATAACATGATATGTGATATAGATGATCTATACATGGTAGTTCTTATTATTAGGTACTTCTTAATAGTTTCTAAATAAGATGAATAACTTAAACACCTTGAGAAGAACTAAGAGGCCACAATTGATAGTAATATCCTTCCTAGCAATAAACCTCCCAGTGAGAACAAAGGTTTTCATGAATGAGTAAATTTTTTTTCTTTCTATCAAAATGTTCCATGCAGCCATCTAATAAAGACAGATAATTTAAAAAAGAAAATATTTCTCAGTTAGGCACTAACATCTTGAAACTTACAAGTTGGAAATATTCAGAATATAATTTTGTACTTGAGAAGCAAAGCTTTAAGAAAATGATAAATGAGTGTCAATAGTCAGAATTTGGGTTAAATTTACTATTTCATATATAGAAGCTGTAAAATTAGTTCCATTGACTGAATAAAGGATATAAAATGATGAAGAACTACAATGGATTCAATGACTCTCCTAAATGGTTGGCAACTATTGATTATATCAGCATCACCAAATGTTTGAAAAATAATAAGGTATTTATTCTATCAGCAGTATTAGGTAGGCATATGGAGTTGCAGATTCTATAATATCTAAGAATTTCTTAGGCCCTTCTACTCATAAATTGGGAGCCACTGATATGCATTTGATAAGTAGTGGAAGAATTCAGAACACATTTAAACTGAAAATGCTTTGCACGTGCTTATTCTTTGTACATGCTTTGTACATGCTTCAGATTTTTTAAACAAAGGAATTTTTATTAGATAATCTGGAGGAGGACAAAATAAGAATAAGACCATCTGAGTATTTTTCCTCTCTTGAACTGACTTGTTGTCTACTCTATATATTATACAATATTCTAAAATTTATGATTTTTCTCCACATAATCTTACATATATGTTGATATTTTTTTCATGCTTTTATATATGGACTCACTTCAACAACTAGATTGAAAGCTCTTTGTGGGCAAATATTTTACTTCTCTTATGTCTCTGGGACCTTTGGTAGAAAATAGGAATAGTAAATAATTGTTAGTTAATAGGCTAGTTAGCTTTTTAATGTTGTTAAAGATCCTATGGGAATTTGAGATCAAAATGCAATTCTACTTTGGAATAAAGGGTGAGTAGTGGTAAAGATAGAGTGACTTATTTCACAGACAGTGGCTATGTTTTGAGGTGAGGGAGTGTTTGAATGGTATAGGGCCTTGAGTCCATGTGGCCTTCAGTCAGCCCAGTATCTCTGTCATCTGTGCTGATAACTGCCAAATTAGTCTCCCTCTGTAATGATCCCCAAGTTAGCTTTAGTTAATGAACTGAAAGGAGCTGTAGGTACTTCTGGCCATTAACTGCCTTTCTTTGTGGCTCTGTGAGCTTGCAAGCTTTCTCTTATCCCAGAATCCAATGGCAGCCATCTAAGGGGCCTGCTGTGAGGCAGATTGCAGTGAGACAAATCTATATGAGGCAGGTTCTCATCTGAGAGTCCTTGCCAGAGCCAAGATGCTCATGCTTTAAGTTTTAATTAAAGACAAACTGAACCATTTTTGCGAAAAGTTTAGGCACTTCTGGCCGGGAAGACAGCCATATACTCTGTGTAGCTGGGGTTATTGTGGGCTCGTCTCCATCTGTATAGTGGGATACTAAGGGCAATACAACTACCAGGCATAAGAAAATGGATGTCGCTCTGGTCCTCAAAGAAATTTAATAGCACAAAATGGACAAAGGAATAAAAAGAAAACATAGAGAAATGCAGGTATATTTTCCACATAGATACAGACAAATACAAAAATGGTGACTTCAGAGGGGAAAAAAAGTTACTATAAAAATATAGGTTGAGAGTTTTCCTTTTAAATAAAACTTAGTATATTGCCTTAAGAGGCAAGCTGGAATTCATAACATAAACTAAGAAGAGCATTATGAAGGCTTACTCTCTCAGACTACATACTTCTCAAAATTAACTCTTATAAATTGGTTTAGATGCTCTTATTGTATTTATGTTATTGCAACATTTGTATCCATGAGGCCCACAATACCTAGAGCCCAGATTATTTACAGAAATGCCTCACTTCTTTGAGTCTATGCTATTTCCCCAAACCTGGAGAATTCTGGTGTCCAGACGATATATTGGACTGATACTCACTTATAACTGAATCAGAAATAATGTGAAATGTATATAGAGAGGAAAGGAGAAGTCAATCATGATATTCCATAGTAGCTAAATATTATTTCCTTGAAGCTTCACTATGTCTTCCAAGTCTTTCTTGATGTTTCTAGATGCAAAGTCTTTTCAGAGTAGGCCCTTATAATCATCCTAAATGCATTTATTTTCTGCTTTCTGTACTCTGCAGCTCATAGCTTTTGGTCTGTTGCCATGACTGACTTAGCCTCTTTTTGCTGATGGGCTGTCTTCTTCTCTTTTTTAAAATAGATTTTACTTTTTCATGAGAGACATAGAGAGGCAGAGACATGGGCAGAGGAGGAGGGAGAAGCAGGCTTCCGGCAGGTAGACTGATGTGGGACTTGATCCCGGGACTCTGGGATCACACCCTGAGCAGAAGGCAGACACTCAACCACTGAGCCACCCCGGTGTCCCAAAAGGCTGTTTTCTAAGCTAGAGTCTTTTCCTATCTGGAGTTGTATTCCTTTATTATCATTTTCAGGTCTTCATGGGCACTTAAGGAATTCATAGAAGTTATATGGTTGGAGACCACAGGTCTTTCAGAAGAGTTCACAGATTTTTCAATAAACCACAAAATGAGGAGTTCCCCCTCCTTCAAGTTGCTTTACCTAGTCACAGCACAACTGCCTTTGAATGGCAAAAGCTGACTCCATGCAGAATTGTTATGTTTTCTGGCAGAGTAACAGAAATACATCCAAGTCCTATTTCCTTCTTTAGTCTCTAAGAAAGTCTTCATCACTTCCATGTGCAGATGGACTGATAGGGCTGTCTTTGACTTCAGTGTACTTCCTAGAACCCAATAAAAAGATTGGCTATCTTTTCTTCAAGAAACTACTTGCCTTTGGCAAGATTCACCTGATATTCTGCTGCAGAAACACACAAATACATAGTTACATCCCAGGTCAAAAGGTATGGATACTCCCTCACTATATACTAATTGGGTACCTTGTGTAAGGATGTAGGGTGCTAGAGACTGCCTAGCTGTTCATCAAACTTTTTCATTTTCTCCTGTTCTCACTAGACGATATTTCTCCCCCTTCCTTGTAATTAGGTATAATCAAATGACTATAGTCTAGCCAATGGAATGTGGGAAAAGTGATGTGCACCACATATAATTCTACATTCTCTTTTCCTATTAACCAGCTGGAGTGGTCTCCAAGGTACTTCCATCCTGAACCCCCAAGTTGCTGTCTGAAGGATTACCTGACCAGGAACATTGTGTTGAGCTATTGTTACAATGAAAGAAAGAAAAAGAAATAATCTTATGCTTTGCCAGGACACTGAAATTTGGAGGTTAAATGTTAGCAGATAGCCCACTTTGAGATTCTCTGAAACTCAGTTCCTCATAAGCAGTATAAAGATAATACTTTCTATGATGGTCACAAAAATTAACACTAGATTTCAGAGGCATCTGGTACACAGGTGTTAAAAAGATGGAGGCAATCATAAAACTGCAGAGTTATAAATCCCTTAGAATCCTCAGTGGTAATGTTGAACTTCAATCTCCTTTCAGGGATGTTAAATCAAGGAGATGGGATATGAGGGCCAGCACTTATCTTTGAGAATGTGCATAATGATCAAGCCCCACATACCTCTGAGTATCTGTCTCACTTC
This sequence comes from Vulpes lagopus, assembly GCF_018345385.1. Classification (NCBI taxonomy): domain Eukaryota; kingdom Metazoa; phylum Chordata; class Mammalia; order Carnivora; family Canidae; genus Vulpes; species Vulpes lagopus. The sequence continues at coordinate 103,848,224 of NC_054830.1, forward strand.
CACTCTTCCCCTATATACTATATACTTTACTTTTCCAGTGAGAAAGTATATTACTTTACCATATACTTTACTATTTACGCATCTTTTCC